>NC_057798.1:394451051-394821051 GCF_018294505.1 Triticum aestivum | reverse complement strand
TTCGCCAGCGGACGGCAAAGAGTTGGTAGATGGCAAATAAGCTAATTCCAGTAGTGTAACATGGCATCACAACATGACTCTACAACTCAAGTATTTTATTCAATAGGCTCCGAGGAGCGAGATATTACAAACATGGGTCTCTCAACCCAGCATTGAGAGCATACATGCCAAAGCACATGCGGAAGCTTAACATGTCGGAGTGCAGACAACTATAAAAGAAAAAGGGGCTGAGAAGCCTGACTATCTACAAGATCCTGCCGAGGGCACAAGATCGTAGCTGAGGTAACAAGCTAAACGTCGAAGTCCACGCGGAATTACTAGTGAGACTGGAGTCTCTCTGCAAAAACATAAAATAAGCAAACGTGAGTACAAATGTACCCAGCAAGACTTACATCAGAACTAACTACATATGCATCATTATCAACAAAGGGGGTAGTGGGGTTTAACTGCAGCAAGCCAGCTTTAACCCGGTGGCTATCCTGAACTACGACTGCAAGCAACCCTTTTGTGGTGGCGCACATGAGTCCACATATTCACCATATCAACACACCACTATGGATCCGCTCCCGTCTCCCTACGAGAACGCCATCCATAGCACTCACGCTCATCTTGCGCATTTTAGAGTATCCACTTTCACTTGTCTATGAACTGTATAGGCAACCCAGAGGTCCTTTACCGTGGATGCGGCTATTCGATTAGATTATTTATAACCCTGCAGGGGTGTACTTCTTCATACATGTTTCCACCACTTAGCGTCTGCACACGACATGTGCTTGGCAGATTTCAAGCGAAAGCCGACGTGGGTGTAGACCATGACCTACCTAAACACTCAAGTCTCTAGTCCAGGTTTATCACCTATTCAGGTTCCATCTGCAGGGAGTCCGACCGAGGTTTCCACATACGGCCCCGAACGATGTGTACAGGGTTCCGCGACACCAAACGAGCACCCGGCATACCCGGCCACGTGCCTACCGCATCACAGCCCACCCCTCCGGTCGGTGCTGCGCACGGCCTCCAGCAACTACAAACACCAGAAACTACTTGCAACTCCTAGACAGAGGACTAGGGTGGTTAAGAAGTCGAGCGGGGTCATATTTCAGGGCCCAATGCATGGTAGTAGTTGTTTCATGGATCACAAACACAGAACTCAGTTCCCGAGGACGGCTTCAGTGAGACAACGCACCATGTACTCCTACATGGCCTCTCACCGCTACCTTTACCAAATCGTGTTCACACACTTAGCTCACACACAGTAGGACATGTTCACAACCTTCCAATTCATCCCTGATGAATCAGACCAGACTCAACTCTAAGAAGTAGCAGGCATGACAAACAATCATGGATAAGTAGGCACATCAGGGCTCAAACAACTCCTACTCATGCTAGTGGGTTTCATCTATTTATTGTGGGAATGACAGGTCATGCAGAGGATAAGGGGTTCAGCTACCACAACAGGTAACTGTTGAACCGTTGTTATCCTAATGCAGTAAAAGAGTGCAGAGCGAGAGAGTGGGTTTGTATCGGAATGAACAAGGGGGTTTTGCTTGCCTGGCACTTCTGAAGATAGTATAGCTCTTCATCGGTGTCATCGAACTCATCGTGGAAACCACGTCTATCGAGAGGGGACAAATACCGGCAACCCAGAAGGAAACACAATCAATGCAATGCACATATGATGCATGCTGGTGACATGGCAAAATGAGTGTGTTGAGCTAATACAACTACAATCAGATGGGTTTGGGTCATTTTGAACCAAAGGTTCAACCCTAAATTCAAATTATGAATTTAAAAGGTGCCTTATCATGTTTTGAACTAAACAACAAGGTTAAGTTGTTTAAACATGCATGAAACCAATACAGATGGATAGATTGGATTTTTCTGATCATTTTTCATATATAACTTATTTCATTTGGAGTTATAGATTATTTTCTATGAATTTTAGAAGTTTTGGGCATTTTCTGGAATTTTCAGATATTTGCAAAATAGAAATAATCCAGAAAAGGGTTTATTGTGTCAGCACTGCGTCACTGTGACATCAGCAGGTCAACAGACCAGTCCAGGTCAAACCTGACCAGTGGGGCCCACTGGTCAATGACACATCTAACTAACAGAGTTAGTTAGTGTTAGATTAAGCACTAATCTAGGTTAATTAGCACTAACTAAACCTAACTAAGAAGTAATAGGAGCGGGCCCACACATCAGTGACCCTGGAGGGGGGGGTCAAACAAAGGTCAAACCTGGGTCAACTTGCCGCAGTTGACCCGCGGCTCGTCGCCGACAACGCTAGAGACGGCAGAGGGCGTCGGAATTCCTCCTCTAGTGACCAAATGGCCGGTAGAGGGCATCTACGTGATGCGAGCACTCGTCCACATCGAGTAGTGGTAGTGGCTGGGCCTAAGATGGTCGGAGTCGTCACCGGGATCGACCTTGGTGGTCGTCGGAGCTCGGGTGAGCTTGGGGTCGACACTACGGTGGCCAGGGAGGCTCATGTGAGGCACCTACGTGCTCTACGCGGCGCAGGGAGGGAGATGAGGAGAGGAGGGCCACGGGGAAGAGTGAGAGGGGTCAGGGGGTTGCGTGGCGTCTCCGTGGTGTCGTCTAGATGCACCAGGGAGGAGCCAGGCAGGCAGGGAGGGAGGAGGTGGCCGGCGCGGGGCGGGCACCGCCTCCGTCCTCCTGGCAGGGGAGGAAGACGATAGGGGAGGAGGCGGTGGTGGGCTGGGCCAGCAAGCTGGGCTACCAGCTAGGCCGGCCAGGTAAGTGGCCCAGGTAAGTCCTTCTCTCCCTCTTTTTCTTTTATTTCTATTTTTCTGTAATCTTTGTGGCTTTATTAAAAATACTTAAACAGATCAAAAAATCAAGAAACTGCTCAATGCTACTGTTTAGAATATATCCAACAACAACATTTTATTTTATGATTATTTGAGCATTTAAAATATTTAATAGTATTTAAATGCCCAAATGCAAATACTATATGATTTAATTCAGTGACCAAATATGTCATGGAAAAATGTGCATCACCTCTGGTTACTGTTTCCAGCATTTTCCAAAAATGATGAACATTTTTTAAAGCCATTTGGATTTACTAAAAGTATTTTAGTTGAACCTAGTGAATTTCTATGATGCTAGGGTTTAGGCAATCCCCATTTCAAGTTTCTTTCAAAATTAAACATGATGCACACATGAAGCTAGCCTAGTGCATGGCCAGAAGCTAGGGATGTGACACAACCCAATATATACCCTTACTATTTTTATGTGTTTACATGATTAATCTACTGTAGTAATCATGTTTTATAGCTTTTGTTTCAATAAAGTGCCAAGTAAGACCTTTGGAAAGACTTGGGTGAAAGTTAATGTGATCTTTCTGTAAAAACAGAAACTTTGCACTCACGAGATTAGCCGCCATTTTTTTACAGAAGAGTGCTTTTGAGTTGATTCTTTTTGTAGGAGATTAATAGACAAATTCCTCACATCCACCAATTTATTTCATAATTTTTGGAGTAGCAGAAGTATGGTTGTTGTTCAGATCATTATAGACTATTCTGTTTCTGGAAGATTCTGTTTTCAATGCATAGTTTGCTTGTTTTCTAGTTTCTATGGCTTATATTGCTCAATATAAATTGTAAAAATGATACGGTAAAGTAGGCATTGTGTGATAACAATTATTAATCTTGTCTTTGACAGTACCAAAGTGAATGATTTACTCTTTATCATACTAACCCATCTCACGAAGTTCCGTTAAGTTTTGTGTGATTGAAGTTTTCAAGTTTTGAGTGAGATATCGATATGAGGAGAATAAGGAGTGGAAAGACTCTAAGCTTGGGGATGCCCAAGGCACCCCAAGGTAATATTCAAGGAAGACTCAAGCGCCTAAGCTTGGGGATGCCCCGGAAGGCATCCCCTCTTTCGTCTTCAAAACCATCGGTATACCTTACCTGGAGCTATATTTTTATTCATGACATGATATGTGTTTTGCTTGGAGCGTATTTTCATTCTACTTGATGTTTGAATAGAATCATTGGATCTGAAATATTGAATAAGAGAGAGTCCTCCCATGGCTAGTGTGGCACCCCGGATCAGAGAAAACCGGAACGCCCCGTATTCCAGTCCAGAGATCAAGGAGAAGTCTTCTGGAATACGACACTGCTTGACATAGAACAAATCAGCTCTTATTACAAGAAATAATTACAAAGGTCTGATGTTACAAAGGAACACATCAGCATGGCGACACTATGCCTGCGATACTACACTTGCTCTATGCTAGCAGCAGAACAACTCGTAGCAGCGGAAATCTTCTAGCAACGGAACAACGACGAAAGTGGTGAACTCCACTCCACAGGGACTCTGGCTGGGACACGATCTAGCTTGCACAATGGAAACCACGACAAGCAATCAAGCAATCACGGCATCACCTGCAATCTAGGATGACACGCCAGGTCAGTACATTGAATGTACTTGCAAGCTCACAACAACCAAAAGCATCAAGGCAAGACAACAACATAGCATTAAGTAGGTTAATTAAATTAACAGCTACCATGATATAATAGCAACTCGTAAGCATAATATGAAACTACTACAATAATTATAAATCACCATCTCCGATCTCCATAACCATATCTCTCTTAGCTAACCGGCCAAGCAATATACCATCTCGATCACCTCGTGATCAAAACCAAACTGTAATTGTGATCCTTACGGCGATCACCACCCGACCAATAAATGGCTCGTGATCCTTACGGCGATCACAACCCGACCAATACTTGGCCAATCGGTACTGCTCCAAATATCCACACATCCATCAAGTATACGTCATTCCGTCAGGTGAGTGTTGACCGAATGGTGTGCCCTAGTACGAACCCATGCCCGTGACCGAGGACGCGGCTATCGATAGATTAAACACACACACACTCTGCAGAGGTAGCGCACTGTACCCACACCACAGAACCCATGGCCTCGCACTCCCATTCGGGTGGACCAACGGCGTTCCGACAAAACCGATCTACTGCCATGACAATCTCCCGGCCACTCTGACTCACTCCCCACTAGGCTAGTCATTGGTGGCCCCGTGTCTACCTCCAGACACAACGACCACCGTCGTGGCTCGGTCCACTCTGGGACCCTCGCGCAAAATCAAATCAAAACTGGGCACACAACGCTTATGTCCTCCTACCTGATCAGGGTAGCGCGCGCCCATAACCTTCCCTCGTTGGAGGCACCGGAGAGAGGCACGACAATAGACCGCATTAGGGCCGTCCCATAACTGCAAATGTGGTTGCACTAGAAAAGTTCAATTTGGTGGCACCTGCCAACTTACTGACGGAATTTATCCACAAAACTATAACCATGATAACTGATACTCCGATGTCAACCATCAAACTATAATCCAAGTCATAGCAATATCCAACAAATAATCCAAGCATAATACCATCATCTCAGAATACTCCGAGGATAGCACAATGCTACTATCATGATGAATCCTAAACAATAATCCTACTACTCCAATAACAAGAATACAACCATCCAGCTAAGATCCACATGTAACGATCATCTCTGAAAATAATACTCCAAGCAACAGAACATCAACTAGCATCATGAAAATAATCATACTAACCACTAATAATCCAAACGGTAGCATGATATCCAAAGTAATACTCCAAAAATATAATAACAGATATCATCATGAAACAGTCATAATATCAGCCACTAATACTCCAATGGCAACATGATACTCATCATCTACAAACATAACTCCTATCAATCCAAACAATAGCATGGCAACAACAAGATCAAAATAACACTCCGATAAAATGCCACGCACAGAGTCATGTTGCTAAAGCAATATTTTAAACAAGTTCAAAATGAATTAAACCATGTCACTACATTACAATGATGCAAATGGAGGGTGTGGCTTGCCTGGGGTGGAAGAAATCACCAGGAGAAAGTGCAAGAAGCTCGCGGAAAGAATTGTTCGAAAACGTTCTCTCCAGGAGGGGGCTGAATAAGGGCAAGGGCATAATGGTCATTTTAAGTATGCCAAAACATAATGAGAGTGACACCAACAGAAAGGGCTCGATGAAACAAAGAAGTGAGCGTTGGTTTCACCTCATTTGGAGTTATGGTTAAAAAGATATGGATGTTTTTCTACCAGGGACCCATCTGTAATAAATAACTTTTCAACTAGGGGCCTGAACAGAAAAACGGAAAACGTAATCAGGGAAATACGCCTTCTCCTTATCCGTTAGAACAGCGGCGGGGCTGACGCGTACGGGTCCCACGGGTGGGGCCCGTCACTTATCCACCTCACCAGAGGCGGGGCTGGGGCTGGGCTTACTGACGCACGGGCCCCGCGGGGTTGACTCTCTCCTCCTCGTCCCTTCTTCCTCCTCCCAACGGACAGAGGCAGGGGCGAGGCCGCGCGGCTCCGGCGACGAGCTCCGGCAGCACGAACCACCTCTGTCGAGGGCCCGGCCACCGACGGATGCGGGAAGGGGTGCCGCATCGGGGAGGCCTAACAGGAGCGGCGGGGAACGGCCATGGCGACTGGGAACGGAGGCGAGCAGAGGCGGGCGCCGACGATGGGGATTGCGGCTCCAGCTGGCTCCGAAGGAGGGAAGGGCACCCGCGGGATCAGAGAGATGCGCTGCTTCCATTCTGAGGTAGAACAGGCGTCGGGGAGGAGTGGAGCGACGAGGCTTGTGTCGTTGCCGAGAACAGAGGAAGCGACGATTGTTGAGGTTGAACACGACGACACCAGGGGCTCCGGTGACGAGTGGATGAGCAAGGGGAGACTCGCCGGAGTGGTGTGGAGCTAATGGTGGTGGCGAAGGGAAGGGGAAGCTCGGCTTTGCTCGGATTTAGGAAAGCAGGGGCGGCGGCCATGGCAGCCAACAGAGGTAAAGAGGGGCTCTGGTGCTTGGGGAAATGCATGGGCGGGGTCCTGGGAGATTGGCAAGGCGAGTGGAGAGCTCGGACGACTCGAGGGATGGCTATAAATAGCCGGGCGAGAGGGAGGGGCTCATGTGCCGACGTGCGCATCCGGACGAGGCTCTAGCGTGGCCAGCGAGCACAGGGGGCACAGGGAAAACGACGAAGGAGAACGCGGACGAGGCATAGAGCTCACAGGGTCGAGGGGAGCAAAGGAAGAAGCCGGGCGCCATTAATCCGCTATCAGCGACAGTGCTCCCATGGGCGAGCGTCGGCGAGCGTCGGTGAGGAAGAGGATAGAGGGGGAGAGGGGTCCAGGAGGACGGCGCCGACGAGGGCTATCTACTGCACATCATCACGGGCGCGAAGCTGACGAGAGGGGGAGGGGGTCCAGCACAAACACCCACTGGACACGCTCATGGCATGCCAAAACGGTGGTCACCACCAGTGCTGGCATGTCCGTGAGGCAAACAGCTGGCCATTGATGTCTAGTGGTAAGTCCTTCTAAGGGTGGTTTGATCTGTGGTGGTAACTTGGTTAAAAATGATCTGGTTAAATAGTTATCACCCTCTGAAGTTTACTGCAGTAAACTTGGGTGAGAACTGGTGATCAACAGGGAAGGGCTTGGAGCGAGAGAGTTTGTCTGCTAGGTTGAGGTAAAGAAGGACTTTCATCTTGGTAAGTTTGAGGAGATTTGGATCAAGATTTAAAGTAGTTTCTTTACAACCACATAAACTGGTCTAGAAACAAAAACAGGAAGAAGCACTCAGATGGAGTATCCACTTGAGCTAAAATTGGGCAAAGCTTAGTCATTTGGTCATATTAAGATGCTTTAAAAAGATCATGCTAAATGGACAAGCCAAAGTAGCACTTGCTTCACAAACATCTCTCCTGACCAGAAACTTGGAATAATTATTGTGATCAAATGAATCAATTAAATGATGCCAAATTGGGTGGAGAGAGGTTTTATGGGTATAAGAATGATCTAGTAATTTATCAGGATTTTTGAAGCAATATAAAATGCACTTGCTTCACAACCTGAAAATAAGGCCAGAATCAAAGATTTGCTCCTGTGCTCACATAGATGATTGGATAGGTCTGCAAATGGGTGAAGGGGTTTAATATGAGCACATTAAGGAGTGTGCAAAAGTGCAACTCATTTGGATACTCCTAGTTAGTACTTCCTTCACAAAGCCTTCTGTTTGACACAAACTTTGAAAATTCACTGAGAAAGATTGGCTAGGAAAATAAATTTGAACTTGTGCATGGGGAAATTATTTGGACATATAATCATGCCTAAAAAGGTTGGGGGGCACTAGGAAAAATATAAATGACACTTCCTTCACAAAGTGCCATTCAGGGCAGAATAGAAAAAGGAATATTGGGGAATTATTTTTGAACAGGCCAAGGCAATGTTTGGGCATATTTGAGCTATATATGACCCAAAGTAATTGTGAGAATTATTTGGGTATTTTTGGATGGACAGAAATATAGGTTGCTTCACAACCTAGGGCAGATAGGGTTATTCCTTTAATGAAAAAGGAATTTTCCCTAGAAAAAGATTTTAGGGTTTGGTCAAGGAGTGAAGTGACATGATCTTGGCAAGGTTTTGAGAATGATGAGCCACTTGGGAGGAGGAATGAGGATGATTTCCCAGGTGGCAAGGCCACAGAACCACTCCAAAAGAAAAACAGAGCAAAACCAAATAAATCAAAGAAAAAGAAAAGGGCCAAAATCCAGGCTGTTACAAACCTTCCCCCTTAAAGAAATCTCGTCCTCGAGATTTGGTTGCTCAGGGAACAAGTATGACTTGAGGACACCGTTTCCAACTCGGGTATCCTTTTTCCTTTATTTATTGTTCCCCAAGAATTTCAGATGATCAACTTACCTTGATCTGGGGTGGTTTGCTTCACCTTTCCACAAAATTTGACAGGTCTTTGCTCATATACCAAATCTTTTTGTTGACGTGAATTTTCTCATATCTGCGGTGGTATCCAATGGATCTGAGCATAAATTTTCTTTTGATCATGAAAACCTTTTTGCTTCTGTCATGGGGTTGCTTCAAATAAATGCAGGCCTTCTGGTTTCATAAATGCTGAGAATTATCATGGCCATCTCCTGATGGATCTGACTGCTCACAGGTGGCACTGATTTATCTTGATTTATTTCTTTGGCTCGGGCATGAGATATGTACCAAAGATTTGACTGCCTTCTGTCGTGAGCAATATATCGGTGTATGGAGTTATAGCTGTGTCAAACCTTAATTATTTACATCTTGAGACTGGCCCGACAGGGGCTGATGGACAAATACTTTCCCTGACAGACTGACCATGTACTTGATTCCGTTTGTGAGTATACCGGGTCTGAGATGATTGTTTGGCTTTTGATTTTTCTCATTTTGTTGGTATACCCATCTGCTGTGATAATAGGCCGTGATATGCTTTAACACTGTCACTAAAGTCAGACTGCTGAGATTGCAAAGGAATCTTGGATCTGACAGAACAAACTTGGATATTCCACACTAACCATGGTAAGCGGGTCGGCGGGATATGAAAATCCTTGTAAATAGAGTAGGTCGCTGAGAGTATGCCTTTGTAGATCCATATGGAATTGTGGCTTTCAACTGACTTGGGTATCCGGACCCTGATGGTCGTGCAAAAATCACTATACCTTGCTGTCAGTCTCATCCTTTTTATGGTCCTGATTTTCTTGGTTAGGATACCTTACTGAAACAACTTGGCCACACCTGTCCTTGATTCCTCGTATGACCATGGATGCGATTTACTTTGACATTATTCCTTCTGCTTGTTTTTTGACTTGGGTCCGCATACATATGACATATACCCAGGGTTTATAGCTATACAAAGCTCATTGCTGAGGCCAATCATACAAGAAGGTGACAAGGTTTTATAATATCTCCTTGTCAATTGCAGGAATAATGATCTTGATGACCATTGTCAAGACTGTGGATTTTGTGATGTCATCTCCAAATATTATCGCTCCTTGCATCGCATGAGATGTATTTCTACTTATTTTCCTTTGCCTGACTCGTGAGGTTGTGGGATTCTTACATTGCTTAGGTATATCCGCTGGATCACTATCGCATCTCGCATGAGTTACTAATATGACTGGAGATGCATACTCACCGTATATAAGAAGGATATGTCACCGATCACTCGATCCTTGCGGTAGGCATATGTTTTGACTGAATTGTACCTCTGACAAAATCATTGCAAGTCTGGTTCTTGAGTAGTACTGGCATACATTGGCAACTCATCATATAATCTCTGAGGATGGTGCAATATTGTGGTACTGACGCAGACTGAATGGCGTACGAGAGAAGCCATCCGAGTAGCTTGCTAAGGAAGACTTGTTAACTTCTGCTCAAAGCTTCTGTCTGGGTATCGTGCAGAAGAAGGCTCTATAGCTTACACGCGAAGCTTGCTCTAATTATTGTGATGGAGAAGCCTGAGTTCCGTACTTGAGAAGCTTCTCCTCAGGTTTGCTTGTTGAGAAAAATTCATTTCCGTCTGTCAGAAGCTTTTATCGAGACATCTTGCTGAGAAAGACCGGGTATCATGGGCCGGAAATTGTTCACATATATAACATGCGGAGGAAAATGGGGGATCCTTGCATCATGAATTCTTCCGATAGCGTGTGGAATATACGGGGTTTCTCATATCCAAAACTTCATATTGATATGCAGTCTGAAATCCATACACATGTCCTTAATATTCTGAGGCTGATTATTTGCATGAGAGAAATAGTTTGACCATCTTCCTTGAGCATATCACATTCTGACTTTATTTCGGATGATAACATATTTCAAGCATCATGCATTATTGAGCCAAAACTTTGTATATGATCCATACCTTTTTCTGAACATATACCGTTGATCTTGTACGTGACTTGTCTTTCTGCTGGCTGGATCATAACTGCTATGAGGATTTTGCACCGATGGGGACTCGATGCTGATAATCAATCCAACACACCATGGGTATTCTGAACATATATTAATGCCATAATACAGTTGACTAGGTAGACCAGAATATTTAGCCGAGCTTCTTCCAAATATTTGAAATCCTTATTGCTTCTTCCAGTCCGGTGTTAGTGGATGAGCAATTCTTTATAGGGGAAAAATAATGTAACACCGGGGCCCAAAAAAAGAGAAAGAAGCAAAAGAAAACTCAACTACACAAAAGCACACAACAACAATCAATTCACACACAATCAATGTCACATATTACTGCTAGTCACGCAATATGCATGCCTACTTAAGCACACAAATCTCGCGGGATCTCCGGTACTACGATCTAGCATGCTGTGACGATGGGCATGAGGACGAATAAATGTATGGAAGAATTGGTGTAAACACCGCTACACCAAGTGCTAGCTTAGCCAGGGGGCAACCTGAACTAGCTCGGGGGTGAGGACATACTCGGTAATCATGCAGTGGGACACGAAGGTCGCAACCACATTATTATCAAGCAGATGGAAAAGATCTATACTCATCCAAGAAATAGGATAGCAGGGGAAACTTAGGCTGTTGACATTGCCCTTTCTTGATAACTAAGATCATTAAGGGTTGCCAACACGACAAAAGAATGATCCAGGATAGAAACATGTCCATCACTGAAACGATAGACGGGAGTGGAAGAAAGACATCGTCGTGATACCTGACCACCATTTTTGCAAACAGTGTCGGGATCACTTGGCATCACTCTCCTGGGACAGAGATGACACCAAACACCGAAAGAAAAAAGGAACTGGAGAAATGCAAAGGTTAAGCCGCAGTGGATCCGAACCGATGCCAGCTACACTCACCAGATAAACCATTGTCACAAATACTAAGGATATATGCATGCTATGCAACAAAAATGCAACAACCAAATGCAATAAACAAACCAGACTCTATACTACCGACTTCTACCGGCCACGCTAACTAGGGTGTCCTAAAGCCATACCTGCTCTGATACCAAGCCTGTGGCACCCCGGCTCAGAGAAACCGGAATGCCCCGTATTCTAGCCCAGAGATCAAGGAGAAGTCTTCTGGAATATGGCACTGCTTGACATAGAACAAATCAGCTCTTATTACAAGAAATAAATACAAAGGTCTGATGTTACAAAGGAGCACGTCAGCATGGCGACACTATGCCTGCGATACTACACTTGCTCTATGCTAGCAGTGGAACAACTCATAGCAGCGGAAATCTTCTAGCAGTGGAACAATGACGAAGGTGGTGAACTCCACTCCGTAGGGACTCTGGCTGGGACACGATCTAGCTCGCACGACGGAAACCACGACAAGCAATCAAGCAATCATGGCATCACCTGCAATCTGGCATGACACGTCAGGTCAGTACATTGAATGTACTTGCAAGCTCACAACAACCAAAAGCATCAAGGCAAGACAACAACATAGCATTAAGGAGGTTAATTAAATTAACAGCTACCATGATATAACAACAACTCCTAAGCATAATATGAAACTACTACAATACTGATAAATCACCATCTCCGATCTCCATAACCATATCTCTCTTGGCTAACCGGCCAAGCAATATACCATCTCGATCACCTCGTGGTCAAAACCAAAACTATAATTGTGATCCTTACGGTGATCACCACCCGACCAATAAATGGCACGTCATCCTTATGGCGATCACAACCCGACCAATACTTGGCCAATTGGTACTGCTCCAAATATCCACATATCCATCAACTATACGTCATTCCATCAGGTGAGTGTTGATCGAACGGTGTGCCATAGTACGGACCCATGCCCGTGACCGAGGACGCGGCTATTGATAGATTAAACACACACACACACACTCTGCAGAGGTAGCGCACTTTATGCACACCACAGAACTCATGGCCTCACACTCCCATTCGGGTGGACCAACGGCGTTCCGACAAAACCGATCTACTGCCGTGACACTCTCCCGGCCACTCCGACTCACTCCTCACTGGGCTAGTCATGGGTGGCCCCATATCTACCTCCATACACAACGACCACCGTCGTGGCCCGATCCACTCTGGGACCCTCGCGCAAAATCAAATCAAAACCGGGCACACGAGGCTTATGTCCGCCTACCTGATCATGTAGCGTGAGCCCATAACCTTCCCTCGTTGGAGGTACCGGCGAGAGGCACGACAATAGACCGCATTAGGGCCGTCCCATAATGGCAAATGTGGTTGCACTGGAAATGTTTGATTCAGCGGCACCTGACCAACTTACTGACGAAATTTATCCACAAAACTATAACCATGATAACTGATACTCCGATGTCAACCATCAAACTATAATCCAAGTCATAGCAATGTCCAACAAATAATCCAAGCATAATACCATCATCTCAGAATACTCCGAGGATAGCACAACGCTACTATCATGATGAATCCGAAACAATAATCCTACTACTCCAATAATAAGAATACAACCATCCAGCTAAGATCCACATGTAACCATCATCTCCAAAAATAATACTCCAAGCAACAGAACATCAACTAGCATCATGAAAATAATCATAGTAACCACCAATAATCCAAACGGTAGCATGATATCCAAAGTAATACTCCAAAAATATACTAACAAATATCATCATGAAACAATCATAATATCAACCACTAATACTCCAATGGCAACAGGATACTCATCAGCTACAAACATAACTCCTATCAATCCAAACAATAGCATGGCAACAACAAGATCAAAATAACACTCCGATAAAATGCCATGCACAGAGTCATGTTGCTAAAGCAATATTTTAAACAAGTTGAAAATGAATTAAACCATGTCACTGCATTATAGTGATGCAAATGGAGGGTGTGGCTTGCCTGGGGTGGAATAAATCACCGGGAGAAAGTGCAAGAAGCTCGCGGAAAGAATCACCGGAAAACGTTCTCTCTCTGAGGGGGCTGAATAAGGGCAAGGGCATAACGGCCATTTTCAGTATGCCAAAACATAATGAAAGTGACACCAACAGAAAGGGCTCGACGAAACAAAGAAGTGAGCGTTGGTTTCACCTCATTTGTAGTTATGGTTAAAAAGGTATGGATGTTTTTCTGCTAGGGACCCATCTGTAATAAATAACTTTTCAACCAGGGGCCTGAACAGAAAAACAGAAAACGTAATCAGGGAAATACGCCTTCTCCTTATCCGTTAGAACAGTGGCGGGGCTGACCCGTGCGGGTCCCACGGGTGGTGCCCGTCACTTATCCACCTCACTAGAGGCAGGGTCGGGGCTGGGCTCACTGACGGACGGGGCCCGCGGGCGTTAACTCTCTCCTCCTCGTCCCTTCTTCCTCCTCCCGACGGACAGAGGCAGGGGCGAGGCCGCGCGGCTCCGGTGACGAGCTCCGGCAGCACGGACCACCTCTGTCCAGGGCCCAGCCACCGGCGGATGCGGGAAGGGGTGCCGCGTCGGGGAGGCCTAACAGGAGTGGCGGGGAACGGCCATGGCGACGGGGAATGGAGGCGAGAAGAGGCGGGCACCGGCGATGGGGATTGCGGCTCCGGCTGGCTCCGAAGGAGGGAAGGGCACCAGCGGGATTAGAGAGATGCGTTGCGTCCATTCTAAGGTAGAACAGGCGTCGGGGAGGAGTGGAGCGACGGGGCTTGCGCGGTTGCCGAGAACAAAGGAAGCGACGACTGTTGAGGTTGAAGACGACGGCAGCAGGGGCTCCGACGATGAGTGGAAGATCAAGGGGAGACTCGCCAGAGTGGTGTGGAGCCACTGGTGGTGGAGAAGGGGAGGGGGAAGCTCGGCTTTGCTCGGATCTAGGAAGGTAGGGGCGGCGGCCATGGTGGCCAACAGAGGCAAAGAGGGGCTCTGGTGCTCGGGGAAGTGCATGGGCGGGGTCTTGGGAGATTGGAGTGGCGAGTGGAGAGCTCGGACGGCTCGGGGAATGGCTATAAATAGCCTGGCGAGAGGGAGGGGCTCGGGTGCCGCCGTGCGCATCCGGCCGAGGCTCTGGCGCGGCCAGCAAGCACGGGGGCCACGGGGAAAGCGACGAAGGAGAACCCGGACGAGGCATAGAGCTCACGGGGTCGAGGGGAGCAGAGGAAGAAGCCGGGCGCCATTAATGCGCTGTCGGCCACAGTGTTCTCGTGGGCGAGCGTCGGCGAGCATCGGTGAGGAAGAGGACGGAGGGGGAGAGGGGTCCAGGAGGACGGCGGCGACGAGGGCTATCTACTGCACATCATCACGGGCGCGAAGCCGACGAGAGGGGGAGGGGGTCCAGCACAAACACCCACTGGACGCGCTCATGGCATGCCAAAATGGTGGTCACCACCAGTGCTGGCATGTCCGTGAGGCAAACAGCTGGCCATTGATGTCTAGTGGTAAGTCCTTTGAAGGGTGGTTTGATCTGTGGTGGTAACTTGGTTAAAAATGATCTGGTTAAATAGTTATCACCCTCTGAAGTTTACTGCAGTAAACTTGGGTGAGAACTGGTGATCAACAGAGAAGGTCTTGGAGCGAGAGAGTTTGTCTGCTAGGTTGAGGTAAAGAAGGACTTTCATCCTGGTAAGTTTGAGGAGATTTGGATCAAGATTTAAAGTAGTTGTTTTACAACCACATAAACTGGTCCAGAAACAAAAACATGAAGAAGCACTTACATGGAGTATCCACTTGAGCTCTAATTGGTCAAAGCTTAGTCATTTGGTCATGTTAAGATGTTGTAAAAAGATCATGCTAAATGGACAAGCCAAAGTAGCACTTGCTTCACAAACATCTCTGCTGACCAGAAACTTGGAATAATTATGGTGATCAAATGGATCAATTAAATGATGCCAAATTGGGTGGAGAGAGGTTTTATGGGTATAAGAATGATCTGGTAATTTATCAAGATTTTTGAATCAATATAAAATGCACTTGCTTCACAACCTGAAAATAAGGCCAGAATCAAAGATTTGCTCCTGCGCTCACATAGATGATTGGATAGGTCTGCAAATGGGTGAAGGGGTTTAATATCAGCACATTAAGGAGTGTGCAAAAGTTCAACTTATTTGGATACTCTTAGCTAGTACTTCCTTCACAAAGCCTTCTGTTTGACACAAACTTTGAAAATTCACTGAGGAAGATTGGCTAGGCAAATAAATTTGAACTTGTGCATGGGGCAATTATATGGACATATAATCATGCCCAAGAATGTTGGGAGGCACTAGGAAAAATATAAATGACACTTCCTTCACAAAGTGCCATTCAGGGCAGAATAGAAAAAGGAATATTGGGGAATTATTTTTGAACTGGCCAAGGCAATGTTTGGGCATATTTGAGCTATATATGACCCAAAGGAATTATGAGAATTATTTGGGGATCTTTGGATGGACAGAAATATAGGTTGCTTCACAATCTAGGGCAGATAGGGTTATTCGTTTAATGAAAAAGGAAATTTTCCCTAGAAAAAAGATTTTAGGGTTTGTTCAAGGAGTGAAGTCACATGATCTTTGGCAAGGTTTGAGAATGATGAGCCATTTGGGAGGAGGAATGAGGATGATTTCCCAGGTGGCAAGGCCACTGAATCACTCCAAAAGGAAAAACAGAGCAAAAACCAAATAAATCAAAAGAAAAAGAAAGGGCCAAAATCCAGGCTGTTACAACTAGTTAATTATTTGGCTACTCATTGTTCTTCACTTATATCTTTTTGGAGTAGTTTGTCATTTACTCACATGCTTCACGTATATCCTATGAGTAAATGGTTGAATGAATTGAATATCATAAATCTGAATTTATATATATGTTTCATATGCTTATAACATGGGGAGTAATGACTTCACACATAATAAGTATAGGTAGTAAACTTATTGAAAGTTAGCAAACGCAAAATTGGTGACTTGAACAATTCATGAAAGAATATTGAAGCAAGAGAGATTTCACATATAAATATACTATCTTGGACATCTTTTGTAATTGTGAGCACTCATTAAAATACGACTTGCTAAAAGGTTGATGTTGGACAAGGAAGACAACTTAATGGGTTATGTTTTCCTATATCCGAAACATTATATTGTCTTGGATCATCCAACATGTTGAGCTTGCCTTTCCCTCTCATGCTAGCCAAATTCTTTGCACCAAGTAGAGATACTACTTGTGCTTCCAAACATCCCTTAAACCAGTTTTGCCATGAGAGTCCACCATACCTACCTATGGATTGAGTAAGATCCTTCAAGTAAGTTGTCATCGTGCATGCAATAAAAATTGCTCCTTAAATATGTATGATCTATTAGTGCGAAGAAAATAAGCTTTATACGAACTTGTGATAGGGAAGAAATAAAAGCGACAGACTGCATAATAAATGTCTTTATCACAAGCGGCAATATAAAGTGACGTTCTTTTGCATTAAGATTTTGTGCATCCAACCATAAAAGCGCATGACAACCTCTGCTTCCCTCTACGAAGGGCCTATCTTTTACTTTTATCTTCTACCCTTATACAGGAGTCATGGTGATCATCACCTTTCCTTTTTTACACTTTTTCCTTTGGCAAGCACTTTGTGTTGGAGCGATCTGGATATATATATCCACTTGGATGTAGTTTTTCATAAATTATTATTGTTGACATTACCCTTGAGGTAAAAGGTTGGGAGGCAAAACTATAAGCCCCTATCTTTCTCTGTGTCTAATTAAAAGTTTGTACCCATAAATATCACATGAGTGTTAGCAATTGTGAAAGATTAAATGATAGTTGAGTATGTGGAGTTTGCTGAATCAAAGCTCTTACATAGACCCTTCCTGAAAATAAGATGAACTGCAATTGTTTGATGACTAAGAGCATGGTTTGTTAGTTTCCAAGAAAGTTTATGATCTATACTTTAACATGTGAATAGCTTGTTACTTGATCATGAGAAGTTTTATGAGTTGAGCTACTGTTATAATATATAATGATGCTACAAAAAGTGATTGAAACTATCATTGATCAAACTTAAGCACTTGGTAGCATTCACACTTCATAAATTAGTTCTTTTATCATTTACCTACTCGAGAACGAGCAGGAATTAAGCTTGGGGATGCTGGGCAGGGAATCAGGGCCAGATGTCCGGGTTGGCCGCCGGATGTCCGGGCCCTGTAGACTTAGCCTCTGGCTCGTTGCTGCTGGCAACTCCTCTAGGGGCCGGATGTCCGGGGTCACGGCCGGATGTCTGGGTCCTGGGAGCTGTTCTAGGTTCCTTCCGTTGGTTCTCTTCATCCGTGAACTTGGGGACTTGTCTGACTTCACGTGCATCTTTGAGAGGGTCTTCTTGATACCTGATTATGCACAACATTCTGGACTTAGGTAGTAGCCATGTGTCGAGCGGATCATATGGAATATCACCAAGGAGAGATGTCACCTCGGTCTCGAGAGCTCTAGCTTGTGCTCGTGTCATAGGTCCTCTTGACCCTTGGTGAGACGATGGTAGGTCCATGGGGATTACCATAGGATGCTCTGCATCATCTCCCCTCCCTTGGGAAAGATCCGACCTTGGATCGAAATCCTCATCAGCATGGTACGGGGAGAGATCTTTGACATTGAAGTTGTCACTCACGGAGTACTTATCGCGTGGGATGTCAATCGTCTAGGCGTTGGTGTTGTAGCGTGCAAGCACCTTGAAGGGTCCATCGGCTCGTGGTAGAAGTTTGGACTTGCGTTTGTTGGGGAAGCGTTCCTTGCGAAGGTGTAGCCACACAAGATCTCCAATGTTGAATATCATGGGTTGCTTATTAATGTTGAGCTTTTCGGTGTTTTGGGAACGGGGGTGACGGTGTCCTGGACTAGGGGGTACTCACCACGTCATCTCCCGATTAGTTAGATCGGGCCGAGGACCCCCATGGCCATATACTCATGGGCTAGTTCGAACAACCCCTGCCGCATACAAGGAAGACTCCACAAGACTTGGCGCCCAAGACAAGGACTCTCCTAAACCCTAGACCTCCGGTGTCTTATATAAACCAAAGCCGGGCTAGTCAATAGACAATCTCATATTCATTACTATCATCTCGTGGTAGATACATGTACTCTATATTACACCCCATATGAATACAATCAAAAGCAGGACGTAGGGTTTTACCTCCATCAAGAGGGCCCGAACCTGGGTAAAATCCCGTGTCCATGTTACCATCGCTCCAAGACGCCTAGCTTAGGACCCCTACAACGAGATACGCCGAATATTGAACCAACATTGGTGCTTTCATTGAGAGCCTGCTAGGTGATCATCGCGGATCGATGGGGTGATCAGGTGATATTTTTCTAATCAGATCTGTTTTGTACAAGTTAGTTTTTGTGAAAAATTGTCGCTGATTTGCATGTTTTGTCCGCAGACTAGGTCGAGATCAAAAAGTATAAAAAAATCTGTGATCAACGACGCGCTCCCTCGCGGTGTCTAGCGCTTTACCCTGGTCCCTTGATCGGCAGACGGCGGTGTTTGATTGATTGTCAATCTGGTCTCTGGCGACGCACGCGGTGCTTCACCGCGAAGCCGAGGACAAATCCACCACGGGCGGCGATCATCTAGGGAGATCCTTTCCCTCATTATCTTCCCTTTTTCTTATTTAATTCAGCACCTAGGCGGCTGTCGGTTGTCCGCTAGTAGTTTTTTATTCTTACTAAAGTCTGCTTAGTACTGCCACAATTACGTACTGGTTTGCATCCAGTCTCCACTTATTGGTGACTACGAGACTAACTACTACTACTTTTTTTGCATCGTAATACGTGTTTCATTCATATCATAAAGAACAAAGTACAAGTCACGTAAGAACCTGGGTCAGATGCTAGTACTGGTTTAGCTAAGTACCTAGCACTACTACTTCACGTGGAGTACTTGGCCAATTTTCTCTTCCCTCAAATTGCTATGTGCACTAAGAGGCGATCAACAGGGAGGACTCAATACTTGCCGTTGTACTGGTTTTCGTAGATTATTATTACACATAATATTTTTTGTTGGACGGCACTGCATTATTTTTGCAGATGTATCCTGCTGATGCTCGTACGTGGCATTTTTATTGGAGCCAATCCGGTCGGCTTCTTGCTGGTCAAATCCTTGTCCGCAGCTTAACGGACATCAAAATTAGATTGTGACCGTACCATGTTATCACCTCGCCCAGCCAAATTAGGTGCTATAGTTTTTGTTTATTTCGTTTTACGCAGATCAATTCTTTTGCAAAAGTATCACTGCCGCTCTGTGCGATATTTTTTACAGATCGGATTTACCCCGCGCGAAGAAGGAGAGCAGCGGCGGCAGGAGGCATGGCAGCCGAACCCTGCACTGGCCCCTGTCTACCCGATCGGGGCCAGCCCCGTACACTGGATGGGCTGCAGCATACGTATCTGCTATAAAACAAAAATCCACCTGCGGTAGGTCGGCCGAGGAGCTGGCGCAGTAGTTGTACCGCCCATACGGTGCATAGGAGCTGACGAGACTTCAAATCGCTGGCAACGCACAGGCTGATTTGGTCCCCTTCTTTCTTTTGGCTATTATTTAATTAGCATGAGATAGTCTATGCTTTTTGCTAACCATCTATCTTCTGGGTACTTCCCGCATGCAAGTACTAGTATTATCACTAGAGATGCCTTTGTCCACGTAATAGAAGGAACACACTTGGATTGCTACAGTAACCACCGGGAGACAAAAAACCTCTGAGTACGGGCAGTACTAGTCCTGCCTTTTTACCTCAGATTTCAGCTCCTCAGGACAAGAACATCAGGTTTTATTTTTCTAATTACCTGTACTATATGTATTAAATATGTATGGAATATTTTTCTGCTGGTTTCCATGAATTTTTCTGTGTAGTCTCCCGGTTATAATTCGGCCTGTTGATCGCATTTGCGTGGTGGTTCGTCCAGTTTCCGGCCACCCGGCTTCCTCCATAGTTCAACGGATACCATGTTCGCGGCCCGTCCTGTCAGATGAATTCGAACTAGGTCGCGGGGTCACCACATTGGGTCAACATGTCGCCGGACCAACCTCGGACCTCAGGCCATGTTTCTTTATTTATTCACTTTGCATAAACTACTTATGCATTTTTTTCAATTATTATTCCTTGCTTGCATTATTTTATGTGTGCAGGTAATCAACTTCGACTATGTCACACGGTCAACTCTATGGGCCGATGGCGTCGTCCTGCCTGCATCGATCAAGTTGTGGCGTCGCCTCAGCGCGCGTCCTTGTGCCAGCATCTCCGCGGCAACTTTGTCGGGACGACCTTGGCATTCAGGCCATATTTCTTTAATTGTTTACTTTACTTAAATTCATTAAGTAGATGATTTTTTAAAAAAAAATATTATTATCTCTGGCTTGCACTATTTTATCTGTCCATGCAATTGACTTAGACCGGGCCGCACTGTCACCTCGGCGTGCCGATGACCACAACCTAATTGTGTTATCGCCTTGGCGCGCTGCCCTATGTTGGCAACCCCGCGTCGCTGCTTCATCAACCTACTCAATCGGAGACTCCGGCATCACCCCGCCAACCTGCTCCATCACCTCGGCTATAACGGGGGCTTCACCTCTTCGGAGTGCCAAGCTCTTTGCTCGGCCACATCGGGCTTGGGGGTTGAGACCTCCTCCCGCACCAAGCTCAGACCGCGTCATGAATGCCGAACACATTAACCAGCTAAGTCGCTTTCATGCTCAAAGTTTTAAAATTTTAAATTTTGTTCGGTCCGACCAAGCATTATACTTTTTTAAGAAAAAAGTTGTTTGTGAAAAACTTCCTTGTCCAAACTTTGTTTGTGACACACAAATTCAAATACCCCGTTTACTTGGGGGCTTCCTTTGTGAAGCATTTCCTCTTGCAAATAATTATACTTGTATGGCTTCGTTCCTTGTTCGTGTATTACGCCACAATATGCACCATGTTGACTTAAGCGATTTGCAAGTTGGGTTGCCTTGCCCCTGTGTTTACCCGTACTTTCCCAATTGTTTGGCTAGGGAGTAAAGGGAGCACCTCTGCGATTGTCATGATCGGGTCATCCGAGCCGGACCTCAGACTGGGTGAAGCCGAAAGCTAGCGCTCTTACTGTTTTCAATAATGGTCGGCACACAACGGAACTCATGAGTACAAAAAATCTATTGCACAAGTCTCACAGTAATAATGAGCAACCGAAGAAAGGTATCGGTGGGGGTACTATTTTCTTCGAAGATGCTTCTTACACTTCGTCGGTAATATATCATAAGTTCTCTGAGCTCGCTTTGTCTGTTACAGCCTTATGGCCTGATTGCCTGGTTATCGGAAACACCGTCGATATTCTCGACAGGTGGAGTACATAACATTTTTCGGTCCTTGACCAAAGAGGGAGAAGCCGACGGTCGATTAAGACGCGTATAAAGTTCGGGTGAACACAGATATGATACAAGTACTTCGGTACACACAATCATTATACATAAAATTCTTTTACCCAACTCACTCGGGGGCTCTTAAATTTATGTGAGCTGTTTTATAATAAGTGTTCTTCTTCTTAGTCGTTGCAAAGTCTTTTTTCTATCACTCCTTTTTTCGACGCGGGTGTGTGGTCAATAGCCGGGGAGCCTAATTTCTCTCTCAAAGCCGCTAAAGTTTGCTAAACTGGCCTAACGAGAAGTACTCCGCCTTCGGGATAGGAGGTTGAAGCCGTAGGCTGACCCGCTTGAAGTCTTGAGATAGGGTGTGTCATGTTAAAGCAAGACAGAAGCCCAATTTTTTCTAAGACCAATTTTCTGATTGGCACTGAACAATTGATCTAGTTCAGATGTCGAGTTTTTACTAACGTTTTTTGGTTTTCCAGTCCTATGCCACTTTTCAACTATTTGTGTGTTTTCTGCATAAGTCTCGCAGTGCAACGCCGGACTCCTTTAGAGATTCGGCAAAAATTCTCGGATATTGCTATATATGCATCAGTTTCCCATTGTGTCTTCGGTCAATAGTGGGGTTGCCCGGCTCCTGTGCTTGCCTCCCATGTTCTGCTTTGTTCGGCTAGGTGTGCAAAGAGAGAACCAATGCAATTGTGCTTCCAACTCGCATGGTTAAGCACCTCAGTGGAGAAAGCCAAAAACTGTCTGTCACAATAAGCGTAAACTGGTCAGCAGTCCGATGACTATATTAAATGACGGGCCGTTCATAACATTGACCGAAGTGTTTATGGCCTGACCTTGGCTGTCGCCGAACACTAACCGAGGGGCTACTTGCTGGCCTCCCAACTTTAACCTCCTATGACTAAGTGAAAGTTATAAAGCCCGCATATCTGATTGCCTCGTTTTCGCTAAACACAACCGCCTTCGGGCACCGAGACGTCGGCTAAGGGTTGTTTTGTTATTTTGGAAACACCCTGCATAGCATCTACAAGGGGGTAGAAGCCGATGATGGGCCACTTTCAGATTATAAACAGTCGCAACGGAAGTGAAAATTTGGGTTCATTTAGACCACAGAGTTTGGAAGCTTTCCCCGAACTAGATCCTCAGTATTTTCCTCCCACATTGATCGGAGCTGAGGTTTCATGATCATGCTTAGCATGACAACCCAAAGAAAGGAACTGATAGCGGGACTATTTTCTTTGGACGATGTTTCTTATGTTAAACAATAATATAACATGTCTCTCTGCGTACCTTTGTTTATAAAACCGTATGGCCGGATTGCCTTGTTTGCCGTAAATCTTTGCCCTCATAAAGGCTTTATAAAGTAGGACAAACACTCCTCGGTTGCTGGCCGAGGAGGTTGAAGCCGATGGTCGGTCAACAAAGTTTTGTACAATGCAGATCCGAGCATTAATGACGTAAAGTACTTGGACATATAGAGCCATTACATATAATTTGTAATTTTACTATGGATATCGATCCTTAATCCGGCCTCCCGTGTCCGCACTAAGGCTCAGGGGCTACTGGGCTTCGGGCTTACTATTTACAAATATTAAAGGGGTACATCGATCCCCTGATCTGGTGTTGCCACCCGACCAGTGTCTCGGGTGCTACTGCATTGACAATCCAATGCAGAAAATTTAAAGTGCAATATAGTTTTCGAGGAGATTATTATCCTCAGGTTGGTCGGCCGCACCCAACCTGAGTCTCGAGGACTTTGCACACCGCGTTTCTATTCCTGACTATGCTGCTGAGCTGGGAATTGATCCTCAGGCTGATTTTGGGAATCGACCTGAGTCTCAGGGGCTACTAGGGTCATCGGTTTGATTTTTTCCTTCAGGTGCATCCCGAATATTAGGCCAACACGCACCTTGAGGGCTACTGGCTATACATCTCGTCAAAGATTACATTACACAATTTGGAATTAAATTCATAAAAATCAGCCCATGGACAAGGTGGTGCACCACCTCGGAAGTAGCCCGACATAAAGCTCGGGTGCCCGTGGCTGGCTCCACAGAGGGCATTTCCGGCATTAAGCTCGGCTAAACTCCTGCAACCTTTTTGAACCAAGGTGATCTATGACACCTCGGATATAGTCCGGCGTTGGAGCTTGACATAGTCCGGCGTTTGAGCTAGGATACAGTCCAACGTTGGAGCTCAGAAGCGGTCCGGTGTTGCTGCTCGCCTGCAAAAGATATCTCGAATGCAGTCCAACGTCGGAGCTCGGATGCAAGAAGATACCGCCCCACGGGAACAACTTCAAACCCAAGGTGTGGCGGGAAAAATAACAAGGCATTGATAAAGGCCGATAACTTAAATGGGCTCCTCGGATACCCGACGTATAAACTCTTCGGATCCACTTCGAAAATCCTCAAGATCGAAGATGAGAAGATTTATTGAACCAGTTTTCAAGACCGACGACCAAAGATGAAGAACAGTTCGGAAGAATCAAGGAGCGTCCCCAATTTGAAGACCGGTTCAGGGGGCTACTGACGGTGTCCTCGACTAGGGGGTACTCACCACGTCGTCTCCCGATCAGTTAGATCAGGTCGAGGACCCCCATGGCCATATAGTCATGGGCCAGTTCGGACAACCCCTGCCGCATACACTGAAGACTCCACAAGACTTGGCGCCCAAGACAAGGACTCTCCTAAACCCTAGGCCTCCGGTGTCTTATATAAACCGAGGCCAGGCTAGTCAATAGACAATCTCATATTCATTACTATCATCTCGTGGTAGACACATGTACTCTGTACTACACCCCATATGAATACAATCAAAAGCAGGACGTAGGGTTTTACCTCCATCAAGAGGGCCCGAACCTGGGTAAAATCCCGTGTTCATGTTACCATCGCTCTAAGACTCCTAGCTTAGGACCCCTACTACGAGATACGTCGGATATTGAACCGATAGGGGTTCCCCAGACTTGCCTCCCTGCGGCCCGCGGCGTGGCTCCACCACTGGCCCAGTACGGCCCGTATTCGTCAACCAAACACTCAAGACCCTCGCGAGGGGCCAAGCCTCGCGGGGCGGACAACACAAGTCCTCCTTAGGAGCGGCCTCACCAGGCAGGCTCGCGAGGAGGCGGAGAGATCAAGGCAAGGGGTACCTCGCGAGGTTCCCATGACGCAAGCCATGACAACCGAGGCCAGGCGGGCTCCAGCCCGCGCAGTGTTCTCGTTTCCCATTTGGTGCTCAGAGGGCAAGCGCAGGCATGGACTACCGAGGCATCAGGCAAAGGTTTCCATATCGGTTCAATAAGACCAAGACCAGCAGGACGGCAGAACGGAGGTCACCATGGAGCCCAAGACGGCATCATCACCAGTGCCTTTCACAGGCGAAGACCACCTTTAGTCAGGATAGCTTGTACTAGCTGTCCCATTTCAAAATGGCCGTTGTTGGATCCCTTCCCGCTCAATATTTGGGGAGAGGACTAGGGCCTCTATAAATAGGGATAGCCACCATAGTAGAAGGGACAAGTTAAGTTCATCTACACACCTCACCAGCTCAAGAACACCTCTCCTCGCGAGGCTGTTCTTCCATTGTACTGTTCATCATTAGCCCAAGAGGCAATCCACGACACCACACACAGGAGTAGGGTATTACACCACAACGGTGGCCCGAACCTGTATAAATCTTGTGTCTCTTGTGTTGTTCATCAAGCTAGCTTAGAGATCGCGGCGAGGCTGAGGGCGTGTTTCGGTAGGGAGAAATCTTCGTGCGCACCCCGGTGTTCGAACCTTAAGGGTTTTGCCGGAACTCGATATCCGACATTTGGCGCGCCAGGTAGGGGTGCGCCAAAATCTTCTCTCCACTGATGCGCGTCCCATCGCTTCGTCGCATCCATGTCGGACGCAAGCCGAGCCCGCGTCGAGCGCCGGGCTGCTCTCACCGCTCGCGTCGCCCAGACAGCTCCTGTCGGCGGGCCTCCTGATACGTCTCCAAGGTATCTATAATTTTTTTGATTGTTGCATGCTACTTTATCTACTGTTTTGGACTATATTGGGCTTTATTTTCCACTTTTATATTATTTTTGGGACTAGCCTATTAACCGGAGGCCCAACCCAGAATTCCTGATTTTTTGCCTATTTTAGTGTTTCGAAGAAACGAAATATCAAACGAAGTCCAAACGGAATGAAACCTTCGGGAACGTGATTTTCTCACCGAACATGATTCAGGATACTTGGACCCTACTCCAAGAAGTAACAGAGTCGGTCATGAGGGTGGGGGCGCCCCCCCCCCAACCTAGGGCGCGCCCCCTACCTCGTGGCCCCCTGTTGCTCCACCGACGTACTCCTTCCTCCTATATATACCTATGTACGCCCAAACGATCAGAAGGGGAGCCAAAAACCTAATTCCACCGCCGCAACCTTCTGTATCCACGAGATCCCATCTTGGGGCCTGTTCCGGAGCTCCACCGGAGGGGGAATCCACCACGGAAGGCTTCTACATCAACACCATAGCCCCTCCGATGAAGTGTGAGTAGTTTACTTCAGACCTTCGGGTCCATAGCTAGTAGCTAGATGGCTTCTTCTCTCTTTTTGGATCTCAATACAATGTTCTCCCCCTCTCTCGTGGAGATCTATTCGATGTAATCTTCTTTTTGCAGTGTGTTTGTTGAGATCGATGAATTGTGGGTTTATGATCCAGCTTATCTATGAATAATATTTGAATCTTCTCTGAATTCTTTTATGCATGATTGAGTTATCTTTGCAAGTCTCTTTGAATTATCCGTTTGGTTTGGCCAACTAGATTGGTAGTTCTTGCAATGGGAGAAGTGCTTAGCTTTGGGTTCAATCTTGCGGTGTCCTTTCCCAGTGACAGAAGGGGCAGCAAGGCACGTATTGTATTGTTGCCATCGAGGATAACAAGATGGTTTTTTTTATCATATTGCATGAATTTATCCCTCTACATCATGTCATCTTGCTTAAGGCGTCACTCTGTTTTTAACTTAATACTCTAGATGCATGCTGGATAGCGGTCGATGAGTTGAGTAATAGTAGTAGATGCAGAATTGTTTCGGTCTACTTGTCTTGGACGTGATGCCTATATACATGATCATTACCTAGATATACTCATAACTATGCTCAATTCTGTCAATTGCTTAACAGTAATTTGTTCACTCACCATAGAATATCTATGCTCTTGAGAGAAGCCACTAGTGAAACCTATGGCCCCCGGGTCTATTCTCATCATATCAATCTCCATTACTTTATTACTTGCTTTGTTGTTACTTTGCCTTTTACTTTCCACTTTGCATCTATATACCAAAAATACCAAAAATATTATTTATCATCTCTATCAGATCTCACTCTCGTAAGTGACCGTGAAGGGATTAACAACCCCTAATCGCGTTGGTTGCGAGGAGCTATCGTTTTGTGTAGGTACGAGGGACTTGTGCGTGGTCTCCTACTGGATTGATACCTTGGTTCTCAAAAACTGAGGGAAAGACTTACGCTACTTTGCTGCATCATCCTCTCCTCTTCGGGGAAATCCAACGCAGTGCTCAAGAGGTAGCAAGAAGAATTTCTGGCGCCGTTGCCGGGGAGGCTCACGCAAGAGCAAGTCAACCATACCAAGTACCTGTCACAATCCCTATCTCTCGCATTACATTATTTGCCATTTGCCTCTCATTCTCCTCTCCCCCACTTCACCCTTGTCGTTTTATTCACCCTCTCTTTCCCAATCTCCTCCTCTTTTTTCCATTTGCCTTTTCCTGTTGCCTTTCTGTTTGCTTGTGTGTTGGATTACTTGTTACCATGGCGCAAGATAATACCAAATTGTGTGACTTCTCGAATACCAATAATAATGATTTCCTTAGTACTCCGATTGGTCCTTTTAATAATGATGAGTCTTGTGAAATCAATACTGCTTTGTTGAATCTTGTTATGAAAGATCAATTCGCCGGCCTTCCTAGTGAAGATGCCGCTACTCATCTAAACAATTTTGTTGATTTGTGTGTGCAATAGAAGAAAGATACGGATAACAATATTGTCAAATTGAAGTTATTTTCGTTTTCACTTAGAGATCATGCTAAAGTTTGGTTTTCATCTTTGCCTAAAAATAGTATTGATTCTTGGAACAAGTGCAAAGATGCTTTTATCTCTAAGTATTTTCCTCCCGCTAAGATCATCACTCTTAGGAACGATATTATTAATTTTAAACAACTTGATCATGAGCATGTTGCCCAATCTTGGGAAAGAATGAAATTGATGCTTCACAATTGCCCTCCTCATGGTTTGAATTTATGGATGATCATACAAAATTTTTATGCCGGATTGAATTTTTCTTCTAGAAATCTTTTAGATTCGGCCGCGGGAGGCACGTTTATGGAAATTACATTAGGAGATGCTACAAAATTGCTTGATAATATTATGGCTAATTATTCTTAATGGCACACCGAAATATCTTCTAGTAAAAAAGTGCATGCTATAGAAGAAATCAATGTTTTGAGTGAAAAGATGGATGAACTTATGAAGATGTTTGCTACTAAAAATACTCCTCTTGATCCCAATGATATGCCCTTGTCTACTTTGATTGAGAATAATAGTGAATTTTGTTGGTAGGAATAGTTTTGGAAACAACGCGTATAGAGGGAATTTTAATCCTAGGCCTTATCCTAGTAATCCTTCTAATAATTATGGAAATTCCTACAACAACTCTTATGGAAATTTTAATAAGATGCCCTCTGAATTTGAGAGTAGTGTTAAAGAGTTTATGAATTCACAAAAGAATTTTAATGCTTTGCTTGAAGAGAAATTGCTTAAAGTTGATGATTTGGCTAGGAACATTGATAGAATTTCTCTTGAAATTGATTCTTTAAAGCTTAGATCTATTCCTCCTAAGCATGATATCAATGAGTCTCTCAAAGCCATGAGAATTTCCATTGATGAGTGCAAAGAAAGAACCGCTAGGATGCGTGCTTCCAAAGATGCCTTTATTAAAGCGTGTTCTTCCTATTCCTATGAAAATCAAGATGAAGATCTAAAAGTTATTGATGTGTCCCCCATTAAATCTTTGTTTTGCAATATGAATCTTGATGAAACTGAATATGATCTTCCTTTACCTAGAAGGCGTTCTAAGAATTCGGAGTTTCTAGATCTTGATGATGAAATTGATAAAAGTGGGATTGAAAGAAATAAAAACCTAGATGTTGCTAAACCCACTATTTTGGATCTCAAGGAATTTAATTATGAAAATTGCTCTTTAAGGCCTTGTTTGGTTCCACGGGATCCCGGGGGGATCCACGTTATTTCCCTGGGTGGGAGAACCATGGGCTGAGTTGGCCCGGGGGAGTGGACGGCGTCATTTGGTGACACACGGAGGGGAAAGACCCCTGGCCTTTCCGCGGCCCATCCCGGGGATAGATCGCCCGGTGTCAATAGGTCAGGGAGAAAACCCTCGACTCAACTCGCTCTCTCACGACCGACAAGCGCCGTCGACCAAGATCCTCCTCCGCATCCGAGCTTTTCCGCCGGTGACCGAAGTGACGTCCCTCGACCTCCTCCGCCCGGTGCTCCGCATCCACGCTCCCCTCCTCTAGTGTCAGCGGCGGCAATGGGCCACGGCCGTCATCCTCCTCCTTCCCCGTATCACCCTCCGCCTCGAAGCTCCTGACCCATCTGGCAATGGCGACGGCGGCGGCGGCGGCGGCAGCGGCAGACACCTACTTCGACAAAGGTTTCCCCCTCCTATTCCACATCATATTTTGTTCTCCAATCCATGCACTCACTGTCCATGAACTAATGCTTGAACTTGTTGGTTCCAGATCCAAGAACATGAGCACCGGCCATCTTAAAGCCCACCATCAACAATCTCGAGTGATCACAAACCGCCTCCTTTTAATTGGTAGTAGATCTGTATACTACTTCTGCTTCAGAATCAGGCTTTATCTCTTTTTTTCTAGCTGCTATTTATTTAGTTTAAGCCATGCATTGTTTCTGATGGATTACTAAAAAATCCCCCTCCCTTGTTTGTGCTCTGAGGATTGGTCCTACTGCCAGTATTCTAGCATTTGGATATGGGGCGTAATTTAACTTGGACTACAACTGATTGATGTAGATTGGTGCATTGAAGGGGATCATTTTGTAGTAATGGGTATCATCAATGTTTCCTTGTGCCAATTGGTTTCAGAAATTAAATCTGAAGTATGGGCATCAATATACGGACGACGGGTTCTTGGCTTGAGTCAAGTTTGTACAAAATAATAGGATTCGTGTGCAACAGCTCCATCCAAGACACATATGTGCCATCCAGGGGAAATACCTTCATACCATGTTCGGTTTAAATCCCTGTCAATTGATATTTGATAGTACACTAGAAATTCCTCATCCAATTCCTATGCTATTCTAATGTTACTTTATGTTAAGACCAGATGTGAGTAATCTGTTAAGTGATTCTTGTTTTGGTATATGCAGGTGGACAGTGTTTGGTTTGTTCTTTCAACTCTTGATTCCCGAGCTACTACTGGATCGTGCATCTGTGTTTAGCTAGTAGAGTATAAAATGCAAATGCTTATGACCCGAACTATGAATGATTGTTTTAATGTTGCTCATCTATTGCAATGATTGTCTAAGCTCAAAATAGTAATCATTACTGTCTCTTGCTTTAGTATATACATATGGAATTTGTTGCACTGACATTATAGTTTAAACTCAAAATATACATGATATACATAATTTAATTTCTGTTGGCAAAATGACTGTCCAGATTAAAATATGCTCGATAATGGTTTGTGGTTTGTATGAATCTGATAAGTGACAATATGTCATTCTTCATGTTGCAAGATAGTATTATCTTTGTAAAGAAACAAACTGCTTCTAGACTATGTTATCCTGTTTGGTGGAGTGAAGGGTTTTTCCTTAACTATAGTTAGCACAAGTGAACCTTCATGATTTAATCGTCCAAGGCTCGTTTTCTAGCCCATGTGTTTTTAAGGCTATTGTAGCCAATGTTATTGCTGCACGTATTACACATACTTTTTTTTTGTCTTTATTTTTGTACAATATATACCTTTTACTTCTGCAATGAAGAAAAACTACCTTGCCTATAGTCTGAAAATGTCTGCCCAGCAATGCTTTGTTAACTTACATCAATCTATTCGCAGTTCTTTTCTGAAAAGGACAAGCGAGCTAGTAGGTGGATCAGTGACAGGATAAACCAATTGCATTTTTCTATGCTCGATAAACAGTTGTATGTGTGCCTTAATTTCCATCCAGTAGAGAAGGGGTCAGATAGCATAAACCATGGTCATGTACTGTTCTCAAATGAAACATAGAATCAACGTATTGATAGAGTACTACTCAGAATGGTGAGCCTTTTCACTAGTCTTGCCATTTCTTGCTGATCTATTTATGCTTGAAAACATCAATGAAACTGAGTTGTAGTATTGAATGATTTATTAAACTGTTGTATTCTGAAATAGTTGCTGACTTCCAAAAAATACTTATAATTCAGTCGGCGTCGAGCTGCGGTTCTCAGCTGACGTGGAGTAGAGGAAGACGAGATATCCTGAACATTCCCTTACAACTTGCATCTTCAGAAGTGTGGTTGTCCTGGACATGGATTTTGATAATTTAGCACTTTTGGTACTGGGGTAAAGGTCCAGGAGAAGCCCGCAACTATCGTGTTTCTAGTAGCTGAAATCTATTTGTTCTTATTGGTGTTGGCCTCATTGTTCTAAAACTCGGAACATGTGGAATAATGATGTTCTTATTTGTAATGATAACATGAGAGGAGAAAGATCAGGTTTCTGGTTCTGTATTAACTTCCTAAGCAATGCACCTCTAGATAATTTTCTCAAAAGTGTGTCGAGATAATATTCTCAATATATTATTATTTAATCAGTTTGCAAGTTCATTGATTTCCTCTGATTATATTCAAATACTAGAATTATTTGTAATGTCCTGGACATTCCTATGCATTTTGCAGAATTATTTTGTGGTTTTTGTTTCGACTTTTTTGGGAATTACATGTTGGCATGTTTTCTAATGTTTATTAGTATTAAAAATATATCTGCTATGTGATTCAGACGCTAGAACGATTCGTTTTTCCCCATCCACCTGTTACCAAATGACAAAGGAAATATTCCCGTGGTGGTAGGGGGATCCCACGTACCAGGGAAATCCCCCCGTTGGGGTTTTGCTGCCCTGGGAATGCTGACGCTGCAACCAAACGAGGCCTAATTGATTGTATTTTCTTGTTGCAATCCGTGCTAGATTCTCCTCATGCTTATAGTCAAAATAAGGCCATTACCGAACACATTGTTGATGCCTTGATGCAATCTTATGAAGAAAAACTTGAGTTGAAAGTTTCTATCCCTAGAAAACTATATGATGAGTGGGAACCTACTATTAAAATTAAAATTAAAGATTATGAGTTTCATGCTTTGTGTGATGTCGGTGCTAGTGTCTCTACTATTCCCAAAACTTTGTGTGATTTGCTAGATTTCCGTGATTTTGATGATTGCTCTCTAAACTTGCATCTTGCGGATTCCACTATTAAAAAGACTATGGGAAGAACTAATGATGTTCTTATTGTTGCAAATAGGAATTATGTGCCTGTAGGTTTTATCGTTCTTGATATAGATTGCAATCCTTCATGTCCTATTATTCTTGGTAGACCTTTCCTTAGAATGATTGGTGCAATTATTGATATGAAGGAAGGGAATATTAGATTCCAATTTCCCTAAAGAAGGGCATGGAACACTTCCCTAGAAATAAAATAAAATTACCATATGAATTTATCATGAGAGCCACTTATGGATTGCCTACCAAAAATGGCAATACCTAGATCTATCCTTGCTTTTATGCCTAGCTAGGGGCGCTAAACGATAGCGCTTGTTGGGAGGCAACCCAATTTTATTTTTTGTTTTTATTTTTTGCTCCTGTTTAGTAATAAATCTTGCATCTACCTTCTGGATAGATGTGTTTTTATCTTTTAATTAGTGTTTGTGCCAAGTAGAACCTATAGGATAACGCACGATGATAGTTGATTTGATTCTGCTGAAAAACAGAAACTTTGCGCGCACGAATATAATTTTATTAAATCACAGAAACATGCTTTTGCATTGATTCTTTTTTCTGCTGTTCAATAGACAAATTGTCCAGGATTTCCTATTTTTGTAGGATTTTTAGAGTTCCAGAAGTTTGCGTTAGTTACATATTACTACAGACTGTTCTGTTTTTGACAGATTCTGTTTTGCGTGTGTTGTTTGCTTATTTTGACGAATCTATGGCTAGTAAAATAGTGTATAATCCATAGAGAAGTTGCAATACAGTAGGTTTAACACCAATATTAATAAATAATGAGTTAATTACAGTACCTTTAAGTAGTCTTTTGTTTTCTTTCTCTAACGGAGCTCACGAGATTTCTATTGAGTTTTGTGTTGTGAAGTTTTCAAGTTTTGGGTGAATTCTTTTGATGGATTATGGAACAAGGAGTGGCAAGAGCCTAAGCTTGGGGATGCCCATGGCACCCCCAAGATAATCCAAGGACACCAAAAATTCAAAGCTTGGGGATGCCCCGGAAGGCATCCCCTCTTTCGTCTACTTCCATCGGTAATTTACTTGGAGCTATATATTTATTCACCACATGTTATGTGTTTTGCTTGGAGCGTCTTGTATTATTTGTGTATTTGCTTGTTAGTTTACCATAATCATCCTTGTTGTACACACCTTTTGAGAGAGCCATACATGAATTGGAATTTGATAAAATACTCTATGTGCTTCACTTATATCTTTTTGAGCTTGATAGTTTTGCTCATAGTGCTTCACTTATATCTTTTGAGCGTGATAATTTTTGCTCTATTGCTTCACTTAGATCTTTTAGAGCACGGTGGTGGATTTGTTTTAAAGAAACTATTGATCTCTCATGCTTCGCTTAGATTATTTTGAGAGTCGTTAATAGCATGGCGATTTGCTTAATGTTAATATACTTGGTATTCAAGATATGTGAAACTTTCTTTTGAGTACGTTGAATACTAAGATAAGTTTGATGCTTGATAATTGTTTTGAGATATGAAGATGGTGATATTAGAGTCATGCTAGTTGAGTAGTCGTGAATTTAAAGAATACTTGTGTTGAAGTTTGTGATTCCCGTAGCATGCACGTATGGTGAACCGTTATGTGATGAACTCGGAGCATGATTTATTTATTGATTGTCTTCCTTATGAGTGGCGGTCGGGGACGAGTGATGGTCTTTTCTTACCAATCTATCCCCCTAGGAGCATGTGCATAATACTTTGCTTTGATAACTTCTAGATTTTTGCAATAAGTATATGAGTTCGTTATGACTAATGTTGAGTCCATGGATTATACGTACTTTTTCCCATCCTTCCACCATTGCTAGCCTCTCTAATACCGCGCACTTTTCGCCGGTATCATACACCCACCATATATCTTCCTCAAAACAACCACCATACCTACCTATCATGGCATTTCCATAGCCATTCCGAGATATATTGCCATGCAACTTTCCACCGTTCCGTTTATTATGACACGCTCCATCATTGTCATATTGCTAGCATGATCATGTAGTTGACATTGTATTTGTGGCAAAGCCACCATTCATAATTCTTTCATACATGTCACTCTTGATTCATTGCATATCCCGGTACACCGCTGGAGGCATTCATATAGAGTCATACCTTGTTCTAAGAATCGAGTTGTAATTGTTGAGTTGTAAGAAAAATAAAAGTGTGATGATCATCATTTTGTAGAGCATTGTCCCACGTGAGGAAAGGATGATGGAGACCATGATTCCCCCACAAGTCGAGATGAGACTCCGGACGAAGAAAAGAGGCCATAAAAAGAAGAAGAGAAAAGGCCCAAATAAAAAAATGATGAGAGAAAAAGAGAGAAGGGACAATGGTACTATCCTCTTACCACACTTGTGCTTCAAAGTAGCACCAAGATCTTCATGATAGAGAGTCTCTCATTTTGTCACTTTCATATACTAGTGGGAATTTTTCATTATAGAACTTGGCTTGTATATTCCAATGATGGGCTTCCTCAAATGCCCTAGGTCTTCGTGAGCAAGCGAGTTGGATGCACACCCACTTAGTTTCTTTTGTTGAGATTTCATGTACTTATAGCTCTAGTGCATCCGTTGCATGGCAATCCCTACTCACTCACATTGATATCTATTGATGGGCATCTCCATAGCCCGTTGATACGCCTAGTTGATGTGAGACTATCTTCCCTCTTTTTGTCTTCTCCACAACCACCATTCTATTCCACATATAGTGCTATATCCATGGCTCACGCTCATGTATTGCGTGAAGATTGAAAAAGTTTTGAGAATGTCATAAGTATGAAACAATTGCTTGGCTTGTCATCGGGGTTGTGCATGATTTAAATATTTTGTGTGGGGAAGATGGAGCATAGCCAGATTATATGATTTTGTAGGGATAACTTTCTTTGGCCATGTTATTTTGAGAAGACATAATTGCTTAGTTAGTATGCTTGAAGTATTATTATTTTTATGTCAATATGAACTTTTGTCTTGAATCTTTTGGATCTGAATATTCATACCACAATTAAGAAGATTTACATTGAAATTATGCCAAATTATCACTCTGCATCAAAAATTCTCCTTTTATCATTTACCTACTCGAGGACGAGCAGGAATTAAGCTTGGGGATGCCTGATACGTCTCCAACGTATCTATAATTTTTGATTGCTCCATGCTACTTTATCTACTGTTTTGGACTATATTGGGCTTTATTTTCCACTTTTATATTATTTTTGGGACTACCTATTAACCGTAGGCCCAGCCCAGAATTGCTGTTTTTTTGCCTATTTCAGTGTTTCGAAGAAACGGAATATCAAACGGAGTCCAAACGGAATGAAACCTTCGGGAACATGATTTTCTCACCGAGATCCAGGAGACTTGGACCCTACTCCAAGAAGTAATAGAGGTGGTCACGAGGGTGGGGGGCGCCCCCCCCCCAACCTAGGGAGCGCCCCCTGCCTCGTGGCCCCCCTGTTGCTCCACTGATGTACTCCTTCCTCCTATGTATACCTACGTACCCCCAAACGATCAGAAGGGGAGCAAAAAACCTAATTCCACCGCCGCAACCTTCTGTATCCATGAGATCCCATCTTGGGGCTTGTTCAGGAGCTCCGCCGGAGGGGGCATCCACCATGGAGGGCTTCTACATCAACACCATAGCCCCTCCGATGAAGTGTGAGTAGTTTACTTCAGACCTTCGGGTCCATAGCTAGTAGTTAGATGGCTTCTTCTCTCTTTTTGGATCTTAATACAATGTTCTCCCCTTCTCTCGTGGAGATCTATTCGATGTAATCTTCTTTTTGCGATGTGTTTGTTGAGACCGATGAATTGTGGGTTTATGATCCAGCTTATCTATGATTAATATTTGAATCTTCTCTGAATTCTTTTATTTTAGATTGAGTTATCTTTGCAAGTCTCTTCGAATTATCCGTTTGGTTTGGCCAACTAGATTGGTAGTTCTTGCAATGGGAGAAGTGCTTAGCTTTGGGTTCAATCTTGCGGTGTCCTTTCCCAGTGACAGAAGGGGCAGCAAGACACGTATTGTATTGTTGCCATCGAGGATAACAAGATGTTTTTTTTATCATATTGCATGAATTTATCCCTCTACATCATGTCATCTTGCTTAAGGCGTTACTCTGTTTTTAACTTAATACTTTAGATGCATGCTGGATAGCGGTCGATGAGTGGAGTAATAGTAGTAGATGCAGAATTGTTTCGGTCTACTTGTCTTGGACGTGATGGCTATATACATGATCATTACCTAGACATACTCATAACTATGCTCAATTCTGTCAATTGCTCAACAATAATTTGTTCACCCACCGTAGAATATCTATGCTCTTGAGAGAAGCCACTAGTGAAACCTATGGCCCCCGGGTCTATTCTCATCATATTAATCTCCATTACTTTATTACTTGCTTTGTTTTTACTTTGCCTTTTACTTTTCACTTTGCATCTATATACCAAAAATACCAAAAAATATTATTTATCATCTCTACCAGATCTCACTCTCGTAAGTGACCATGAGGGGATTGACAACCCCTAATCGCGTTGGTTGCGAGGAGCTATCGTTTTGTGTAGGTATGAGGGACTTGTGCGTGGTCTCCTACTGGATTGATACCTTGGTTCTCAAAAACTGAGGGAAACACTTACGCTACTTTGCTGTATCATCCTCTCCTCTTCGGGGAAATCCAACGCAGTGCTCAAGAGGTAGCACCTCCCCGTCGTTCTCCATAACCTGCCGCCAACGCCACCACCGGCCCTGCGGGGAACGAGTAGCAAGCATCCTCGCTGCACCTCTCAGTGCGGCGGGAAGGCCGCACCGCCACTCCGTTGCTGACCCAGCTGGCTTGTCGTCTCACACTCGTCGCACCCCCACGGACGCGCAGGCCGCGCTGCTTCTGGCACATGAGCTCCTGCATTACCGCCCCGTCTACGACCTCTTCGGAGAATGGCTCGCTCGCACCACCGAGCTCGTCAGCGTCGCAGGGGGCTCTCCCGTGCCGTCCCTCTCACTGCCTCGCCCTCTGCCAGGTACGGGTGACGCGGCTCAGGGAGCGCCTCCACCACCTCCGCCCCAAGACAACGCCCTGGCTGCAAGGCGCGCGGCCCCTGGGCATGACCCACCGCATCCATCGCCCGCACGACAAGAGAGAAGCTGCCAAGAAATCCCTCGGCCACAAGAAGGCGCCTCCGTGCTCCCTGCACCGGCGTGACAAGACCGCATACTGCCCCTGGCGGCGGCGCGCGGGTACCATCAAGAGCAAGCTCCGCGTCAGCAAAGGACTCCGATGACCACAGTAGGTTGCCGCGCCTTCGCCCCCGAGCTGCGTAGCGTCGCCTGGCCAGGCAAGTTCAAGCCGGACCTACCTCCATGATATGACGGTACCGCCGACCCCGCGGAGTTCTTGCAGCTCTACGAGCTGAGCATCGAGGCGGCCAACAGAGACGAGAAGGTCATGGTGAACTGGTTTCCCATGGCGCTCAATGATGGTGCTCGCACGTGGCTCCTGAACCCGCCTCCCGGCTCGATCTTCTCCTGGGACAAGATGCGCAACCGCTTCATCGCCAACTTCCAGGGCACTCGCGAACGCCCCCCGGCCGCGGGTGACTTGCGCCGCATCAAGCAACAGCCTGGGGAGACCCTGCAGAAATAAATCCAGTGCTTCAACAACGCCCGCCTCAAGATCCCCAAGGTGACGGACGAGGCCATCATCTCAGTGTTCTCTGATGGCGTCCGTGACGTCAAGATGAAGGAGGAGCTCGCCATCCATGAGGAGTTGTGCACATCCCTGGAGCTATTCAACCTGGCGACCAAGTGCGCAAGAGCTGAGGAAGGACACCTCTCCCTCCTCGAGCTTCCAGCTGTTGACCCAGAAGAAAAGAAGACCAAGCCAAGGACGTGAAGCGCAAGGGAGTAGCCGTGCTTGCAGCAGAACCAGACACAAAGCATGGCAGGGACCAGTCGGAGTTGTCCAAGGGCAGTCGACCGTTCTGCGCTTACCACAACCTCCACACCCACAACACCAGATTGCCAGGAGCTAAGGGCCGTTTGAGAAGGGCGCTTCAGTCGACGCCCTGAGCGCAACGACCGGGGCTACGGCCAAGGAGGAGGACGAGGCGGAGGACTATGGGACGACCGTGGCCCTCACTAGGAGTGGCATGACCGATCTCGCGAGGATCGTTGGCAGGACCAGCCTCGCGAGGGCGCCTGGAGGGATCAGCCTCGCAAGGACCGCCCGCAGGGTAACGCAGGCCTTCCTCCTCTGCCTCCGCCGCCAAGAAGGAATGATGACCATCATCAGGATGAGGGGGCTGGGGGCTTCCAGGAGCCTGAAAGCACAAGTGCTCCCTGGGTGGTTTTGGTAATTAATGTCAACATATCTCTTGTTGGACTAATACTTTTACCTAGTATGTTTCAGATGAGTTCAACAATGGAGTGGCATGGACTAGAGGATGTGGAACCCCTTCAAGATGCTAAGGACAAAGGATTGGCTCAAGCTCAAAGCACAAGACTCTACATTTTACTTTTAGCGATCCAAGATCACATTGAGTCTATAGGAAAAGCCAATACTATCAAGACGGGATGAGGTGTTGCTTAATGGCTAGCTTGCTCAAAGTGCTTAGTGATATGATCCAAAGCCCTCAACTACCTTCTCACTTCCACATATGACCCAAACCAAAAGTCCAACTCGGCCCTACCGATTCTTTCTATCCGGCGCCACCGAGTTCAGATGTCATAGCCACTGCCACAAACCCTAGTCAAATCGGTCTCACCGATAGGGATCTCGGTCTCACCGAGATGGGATTGTAATCACTCTGTGTATGTCCATTACAAAAATCGGCCCAACCGAGTTTGTGTAATCGGTCCTACCGAGATTACAATGCAAACTCTCTGTTCCTCTTCGTAATAGTTTGGTCCAACCGAGATGAGCGAATCGGTCCCACCGAGTTTGCCTGACCAACTCTCTGGTTAGATTATTACCAAAATTGGTCTCACCGAGTTTGAGTAATCGGTCTCACCAAGATTACGTTATGCCCTAACCTTAACCATATCGGTCCCACCGAGTTGACATGTCGGTCCCACCGAAAATCCTAACGGTCACATTATTTGCTAAATCGGTCTGACCGAGTTTGATGACTCGGTCCCACCGAGATTGGTAAGTTGTGTGTAACGGTTAGATTTTGTGTGGAGGCTATATATACCCCTCCACCCACTCTTCATTCATGGAGAGAGCCATCAGAACATGCCTACACTTCCAACATACATTTTCTGAGAGAGAACCACCTACACTTGTGTTGAGGTCAAGATATTCCATTCCTACCATATGAATCTTGATCTCTAGCCTTCCCCAAGTTTCTTTCCACTCAAATCTTCTTTCCACCAAATCCAAACCTTGTGAGAGAGAGTTGAGTGTTGGGGAGACTATCAATTGAAGCACAAGAGCAAGGAGTTCATCATCAACACACCATTTGTTACTTCTTGGAGAGTGGTGTCTCCTAGATTGGCTAGGTGTCACTTGGGAGCCTCCGACAAGATTGTGGAGTTGAACCAAGGAGTTTGTAAGGGCAAGGAGATCGCCTACTTTGTGAAGATCTACCCTAGTGAGGTAGGTCCTTCATGGGCGTCGGCCATGGTGGGATAGACATGGTTGCTTCTTCGTGGACCCTTCGTGGGTGGAGCCCTCCGTGGACTCGCGCAGCCATTACCCTTCGTGGGTTGAAGTCTCCATCAACATGGATGTACGATAGCACCACCTATCAGAACCACGACAAAAACATCTGTGTCTCCAATTGCATTTGCATTCTCCAATCCCTTTACATTCTTGCAATTTGAATGCTTTACTTTCCGCTGCTCATATACTCTTTGCATGCTTGCTTGATATGTATTGTGATTGTTAAACTTGTGCCAAAACTCCACTTCAACTTAAAGAAATTAAAAACTGCAACTTTTCTTGCTTAGAGTCTATTCACCCCCTCTAGACCCCTCTTCTCAATCCTTTCAATTGGTATCAGAGCTTTGGTCTCCATTGCTTTGGTTTAATCACCATTGGAGGAAGATGGATGAGTCTACTTTGGGGAATCTTAGACAAGAGTGCCTATACTTGATGGAGAGTATTTTCATGAGTGGAAAAATGAGATGCTTGTGATTTTCAATGAATATCATTTGAACAAGTACATTTCTAGCCCTTGTGCACCTCATGTTGATCCTATGCATCCTACCCTTATGAGTCAATTGACATGATTCGCAATCTTAGAACTGTTAATCTTATCACTAGAGGCTTGCCTACTCTTAAGTGTGCCTACACCATATGGAAATTTCTTGAGGAATGTTTTCCAAATTATTCCTTGAAAAATGTAGATGAAATTCTCCATAAGTCTATTGCCTTGAGTAAGATGAATTCAATGATCCTATGTTTGGTGATTGTCTATTTGAGCTTACAAACCTTATGCGTGCCAAAGGAGATGTTGGAATTATTAGTGATATTATTTCCGAAGCTATTAAAATTCATAAAGAAGATCATTGTCAAACTCATTCTAACGAATCACCCTCTCTAGGATTTGATCCACCACATGACGATGTTGAACATGGATACTATGATGAGGATGATGGTAGTGACTTTGATCTTGATGATGAAATGAGACACTTTGGTCTTATGGCAAATCTTCGGGGATGTATGGTAGGAGGAAAGGAATGGGTTCTTGATAGTGGATGTACCGATCACATGACCGGAGATAAAGATATGTTTCATGAGCTTGCTGAAAATGACGACCCTCGAAATTATGTCACTTTTGGTGATAACTCAAAGGGTAAGGTGGTTGGCCTTGGTAAGGTGGCCATCTCACATGATAGCTCCATTCAAAATGTCATGTTCGTTGAATCTCTTGGCTACAATTTACTTTCAGTATCTAGACTTGCTAATTTTGGTTTCAATGTCGTATTCACTGAAGTAGATTGCCAAGTGTTTCGTAGAGATAATCATAAAATGGTCTTTACCGGTATACGTAGAGGTGATCTTTACATTGTTGATTTCACTAAAAAGGCTCAACCTAGAACTTGCTTCATCGTTAAATCCTCTAAAGGTTGGTTATGGCATAGACGATTAGGTCATGTGGGCATGCAAAACCTTGACAAGCTTATTAAAGGAAATCATATCCTTGGCGTTAACAATGTCATATTTGATAAGGATAGACTTTGCAGCACTTGTCAAGCAGGTAAACAGGTTGGAGGAAGGCATCCCGTGAAGAACATCATGACCACAAGGAGGCCACTCGAGCTACTTCACATGGATCTTTTTGGTCCCAACCTTACAAAAGTCTCGGTGGAAATTCTTTTGGTCTAGTTATAGTTGATGATTTTTCAAGGTTTACGTGGGTGTTCTTTCTCGATGATAAATCCCAGGTCCAAAAGATCTTCAAAAACTTTGCTAGGAAGGCCCAAAATCAATTTGAAGTGAAGATCAAGAAGGTTCACAGAGACAACGGAACGGAGTTCAAGAATGCAAATGTGGACACCTTTCTTGACAAAGAAGGGATCTCACATGAGTTCTCGACTACGTACACACCTCAACAAAATGGAGCTGTTGAGAGGAAGAACCAGACGCTTATCGAAATGGCGAGAATGATGCTTGATGAGTACAAGACGCCGAAGCACTTTTGGGCAGAAGCGGTTGAGACAACTTGTCACGCAACAAATTGCTTGTATCTTCACAAGCTACTTGGCAAGACGGCATACGAGCTCCTCACCAGTAACAAACCCCAAGTTGGATACTTTCGAGTATTCGACTCAAAGTGCTACGTTCTTGATAAGCATCGTCATTCTAAATTTGCTCCTAAGTCTCATGAAGGTTTCCTACTTGGTTATGGCTCAAACTCTCACACTTACCGTGTCTACAATAATTTCACTCGAAAGGTTGAAGAGACGATGGATGTGAAGTTTGATGAATCTAACGGCTCGCAAGTAGAGCAATTGCCAATTGATGTAGGAGACAAAGACCCTTCGGAAGCAATCCAAGACTTGTCTATTGGCAAGATTCGTCTAACAGAAGTGAAGGAGAGTACCTCGTCCGTCCAAGTGGAAGCTTCTACCTCACGACAAGGTGAACCAAGAGTTGATACAGAAGCATCCACAAGTGGGACACACCAAGACGAAGAAAACGAGGAAGTACACCAAGATGAACATCAACAACCTCCTTCTCCACCACGACAAGAGAACTACAACGTCAACAACGAAGAAGGCCAAGAAGAAGAACACGATGAAGAAGATGTTTCACCAAGATCCAAGCAAAAGCTTTCACGAGTTCGAGCAAGAGTTGCTAAAGACCATCTCGTCGAGCAAATCTACAATGATATCCAAACCGGTAGAACCACTCGCTCTAAAACTCGTTTAGCCAACTTTTGTGAACACTATTCATTCATCTCTAGCATTGAACCCATGAAGGTTGAAGAAGCTTTGGAAGATCCGGATTGGATAAACGCCATGCATGAAGAGCTACACAACTTTGAGAGAAATCAAGTTTGGACATTGGTTGAGAAGCCCGACAACAACCACAACATCAGCGGTACCAAATGGGTGTTTCGCAACAAGCAAGATGAAGATGGACAAGTAGTTCGCAACAAAGCATGTCTCGTCACCCAAGGCTACACTCAAGTCGAAGATATGGACTATGGTGAGACATATGCCCCCGTTGCTAGACTTGAGTCCATTCGCATCTTACTTGCCTATGCTAATCACCATGATATCAGCTTGTACCAAATGGACATTAAAAGTGCTTTTCTAAATGGTGAAATAGAGGAGGAAGTTTATGTTAAGCAACCTCCCGGCTTTGTCAATCCTAAGAAACCTAATCATGTTTACAAACTTCACAAAGCTCTTTATGGTCTTAAACAAGCTCCTAGAGCGTGGTATAAATGCTTGACCAAGTTCCTTATTGAAAAAGGCTTTGAAATTGGAAAAATTGATTCTACTCTTTTTACTAAAAGGGTTAATGAAGAACTATTTGTATGCCAAATCTATGTTGATGATATTATATTTGGTTCAACTAACCCTCACTTTAGTGAAAAGTTTGGAAAGCTAATGTCGGAGAAGTTTGAGATGTCGATGATGAGTGAACTCAAATTATTTCTCGGTTTGCAAATCAAGCAAACTAAGGAAGGTACCTTTGTCTCTCAAACAAAGTAACCAAGGACTTATTCAATAAGTTCAATATGCAAGAATGCAAAGGTATGACTACACCCATGCCTACTAGTGGACATCTTGATTTGACCAAAGATGGTGAACCGGTTGATCAAAAGGTTTATCGCTCTATGATTGGTTCATTGTTATATCTATGTGCTTCACGTCCCGATATTATGCTAAGTGTGTGGATGTGTGCACGATATCAAGCAGCTCCTAAAGAATGTCATCTTAAGGCCGTGAAAAGGATAGTGAGATACTTAATTCATACACCAAATTTTGGCATTTGGTATCCAAAGAGGGCATCTTTTGATCTTGTTGGCTACTCCGACTCGGACTATGCTGGTGACAAGGTTGATAGAAAGTCCACTTCGGGTACTTGTCAATTTCTTGGTATATCTCTTGTGTCTTGGTCTTCCAAGAAACAAAACTCGGTAAACTTATCCACCGCCGAAACGGAATACATTGCCGCTAGTTCATGTTGTGCTCAGTTACTTTGGATGACCCAAACTCTTAAAGATTATGGGATATATGTGAAACATGTTCCGTTACTTTGTGACAATGAAAGTGCTATCAAGATTGCTGACAATCCCGTGCAACATTCTTGAACTAAGCATATTGAAGTTCGTCATCATTTCATTCGAGATCATGTTGCCAAAGGGGACATTAATCTTAAGCATGTTCGCACAGACAAGCAATTAGCGGATATATTCACTAAACCACTTGATGAGAAAGTGTTTTGCAGGTTAAGAGGTGAATTGAACATCATTGATGCTTCAAACTTGGAGTAGGAACTCCATTTGATGCATGCAAGACATGAGCCTATGACTAATCCTTGATATTTCTCTTATGATGATAATCTTATGTCTTGGATATATTTGCACCTTGCATGTTATCTAACCCGTGTAGGTACTTGCATGAATCTAAATCTATGAGATTGCAACTCACTCACATCTTGAGCAATCTCTACATCACCAAGTCTCTACACAATGGTGGTTGAAGACAAGGAAGCACGAAACCATTCAAACATATCCTTTGACAAATTTGTTATTGAGTATCATGATTGTCATTTTGGATACACAAGTGCTCTTCCTTGCAAAAACTAACCCATGTAGGTAGATGAACTCAAATTCCAAAGTGGTGCTCCCAACTCTTGATGAGCTACATCAACCTCGAGCAACCCACATAAGTTCAACTACATGATCACGATCAACAACACCACCCAAGGTATGTTATTCCATCTTAGAGAAGCTTTACTCCATGTCATGAGTCAAAGCAACTCGACAAGATGTGAATACATCAAGATGCTTAAACGAAAAATGGTAACCCCATTCTAAGCTTAAACGATGAGTATGACCTATGATCAAGTGATCTCACTTGACTCCTAAGTCAATATACTCTAACATAGGTGACTTTGTCGCCGACCAACTCTAGATGAAGTTTTCTTGTGTTCTTTTCTGTGCTCTTGCATTTTTCTCATGCATATTTGTTTCGCCTTTCAAAAAAAACTTCATCTAGATTTCTTTTCTGTTTCTATTTGTTCTACATTCCCTGCATCCAATTCATTGCAAATCCTTCAGTTAATTCCTTGCAAATCCTTGTGAGATCTTACTTGTCTAGTGAGCTACGATGACAAGTGTTTTCTCTCTGATGAACTCGGTCACACCAGTATATTGCCTTCGGTCCAACTGAAACCTTTTAGTGCAACCAAAGCATAAAACTCGGAGCCACCTATTTCACAGCAGGAAAGACATTTTGCCATTTGTTCCTGCATTCTCTTTGATCAAGCTCCACTCAATGATTCTTGTCCTCTACCAGCATCACATTCAACTTGCTTCTTTGTTCTGTGACTCAAGGACCAAACCCATTCGTGACAAAAATCCAGAAGGACCCTTCTTGGAAATTGATGTCAAAGGGGGAGAGAGAGAGATCACATCAAAGCTTAATCATATCTATAGGGGGAGAGAATACTCAAGGGGAGAGAGAGTAATCACTAAGGACCCCAGATGCTTGGTGTTCAAGAGGAGAGAAGTCATATGTCTTCAAGAGGGGAAAGACATGTTTGTTTGCATTAGCTCCATCTCTTTTCGTTGAGCTCTGATTTTCTGTTCCCTATCTTCTCCCAATATCCCATGCTAGATTCAGGGGGAGCAAGACATCTAAGGGAAGGACATCCTTAAACTCATTGCACATCTTTACCTTTGGGGACATGTACATATCAAATGGAGTACTCAGTACTCACTCTCTATATGTCATCCCAGTCTTGGTACTCTTGTGGTTTCTTTTGTTTTCTCTGGCTAGTAGGTGTATCTGTGTTATCTAACCTTGTTTACGCAGGTTCATTCCATCCTAAGCCAACTCAAGACCACAAAGTAAGTATATGCATCACAGTCATGTGTATGAGGTTTTCTTGCTGAGGTACATACTGTTTGCGAGAAGGACTCATGAGCATGAAGGTACATTTCCCATATTCACATCATTTGCTCTGATGCATATAGCTAGGATACATGTAACACATTGCTTACTTTGTCATGCGTATGCATTCACTTGCTCCTATATTCCATATTCACATGATTGCATACATGTAGGGGGAGCCTATGCATGTTACATGTCTTTCCAAAGCTTTACTTGTTATTCTCTATATCTTTATCTAAAGCTTTGATGTATGTTGTCATCAATTACCAAAAAGGGGGAGATTGAAAGCACAAGTGCTCCCTGGGTGGTTTTGGTAATTAATGTCAACATATCTCTTGTTGGACTAACACTTTTACCTAGTATGTTTCAGATAAGTTCAACAATGGAGTGGCATGGACTAGAGGATGTGGAACCCCTTCAAGATGCTAAGGACAAAGGATTGGCTCAAGATCAAAGCACAAGACTCTACATTTTACTTTTAGTGATCCAAGATCACATTGAGTCTATAGGAAAAGCCAATACTATCAAGACGGGATGAGGTGTTGCTTAATGGCTTGCTTGCTCAAAGTGCTTAGTGATATGCTCCAAAGCCCTCAACTACCTTCTCACTTCCACATATGACCCAAACCAACAGTCCAGCTCGGCCCTACCGATTCTTTCTATCCGGCGCCACCGAGTTCAGATGTCATAGCCACTGCCACAAACCCTAGTCAAATCGGTCTCACCGATAGGGATCTTGGTCTCACCGAGATGGGATTGTAATCTCTGTGTGTATGTCCATTACCAAAATTGGTCCAACCAAGTTTGTGTAATCGGTCCTACCGAGATTACAATGCAAACTCTCTGTTCCTCTTCGTAACAGTTTGGTCCAACCGAGATGAGAGAATTGGTCCCATCGAGTTTGCCTAACCAACTCTCTGGTTAGCTTATTACCAAAATTGGTCCCACCGAGTTTGAGTAATCGGTCTCACAGAGATTATGCTATGCCCTAACCCTAACCATATCGGTCCCACCGAGTTGACATGTCGGTCCCACCGAAAATCCTAACGGTCACATTATTTGCTAAATCGGTCCGACCGAGTTTGACGATTCGGTCCCACCGAGATTCGTAAGTTGTGTGTAACGGTTAGATTTTGTGTGGAGGATATATATACCCCTCCACCCACTCTTCATTCATGGAGAGAGCTATCAGAACATGCCTACACTTCCAACATACATTTTCTGAGAGAGAACCACCTACACTTGTGTTGAGGTCAAGATATTCCATTCCTACCATATGAATCTTGATCTCTAGCCTTCCCCAAGTTGCTTTCCACTCAAATCTTCCTTCCACCAAATCCAAATCTTGTGAGAGAGAGTTGAGTGTTGGGGAGACTATCATTTGAAGCACAAGAGCAAGGAGTTCATCATCAACACACCATTTGTTACTTCTTGGAGAGTGGTGTCTCCTAGATTGGCTAGGTGTCACTTGGGAGACTCCGACAAGATTGTGGAGTTGAACCAAGGAGTTTGTAAGGGCAAGGAGATTGCCTACTTCATGAAGTTCTACCCTAGTGAGGCAAGTCCTTCGTGGGTGTCGGCCATGGTGGGATAGACAAGGTTGCTTCTTCGTGGACCCTTCGTGGGTGGAGCCCTCCGTGGACTCGCGCAGCCGTTACCCTTCGTGGGTTGAAGTCTCCATCAGCGTGGATGTACGATAGCACCACCTATCGGAACCACGACAAAAACATCCATGTCTCCAATTGCGTTTGCATACTCCAATCCCATCCCTTTACATTCTTGCAATTTGCATGCTTTACTTTCCGCTGCTCATATACTCTTTGCATGCTTGCTTGATATGTATTGTGATTGTTAAACTTGTGCCAAAACGCCACTTCAACTTAAAGAAATTAAAAACTGCAACTTTTCTTTCTTAGAGTCTATTCACCCCCCTCTAGACCCCTCTTCTCGATCCTTTCAATTGGTATCAGAGCTTTGGTCTCCATTGCTTTGGTTTAATCACCATTGGAGGAAGATGGATGAGTCTACTTTGGGGAGTCTTAGACATAGAGTGCCTATACTTGATGGAGAGTATTTTCATGAGTGGAAAATGAGATGCTTGTGATTTTCAATGAATATCATTTGAATAAGTACATTGCTAGCCTTTTTGCACCTCATGTTGATCCTATGCATCCTACCCTTGATGAGTCAATTGACATGATTCGCAATCTTAGAACTATTAATCTTATCACTAGAGGCTTGCCTAGAAACTTGATTGGTTGCTTGCCTACTCTCAAGTGTGCTACACCATATGGAAATTTCTTGAGGAACGTTTTCCAAATTATTCCTTGAAAAATCTAGATGAAATTCTCCATAAGTCTATTGCCTTGAGTAAGATGAATTCAATGATCCTATGTTTGGTGATTGTCTATTTGAGCTTACAAACCTTATGCGTGCCAAAGGAGATGTTGGAATTATTAGTGATATTATTTCCGGAGCTATTAAAATTCATAAAGAAGATCATTGTCAAACTCATTCTAACGAATCACCCTCTCTAGGATTTGATCCACCACATGACGATGTTGAACATGGATACTATGATGAGGATGATGGTAGTGACTTTGATCTTGATGATGCAATGAGAAACTTTGGTCTTATGGCAAATCTTCGGGGATATATGGCAGGAGGAAAGGAAAGGGTTCTTGACAGTGGATGTACCGATCACATGACCGGAGATAAAGATATGTTTCATGAGCTTGCTGAAAACGACGGCCCTCGAAAGTATGTCAATTTTGGTGATAACTCAAAGGGAAGGTGGTTGGCCTCGGTAAGGTGGCCATCTCACATGATAGCTCCATTCAAAATGTCATGCTTGTTGTATCTCTTGGCTACAATTTACTTTCAGTATCTAGACTTGCTGATTTTGGTTTCAATGTCCTATTCACTAAAGTAGATTGCCAAATGTTTCATAGAGATAATGATAAAATGGTCTTTACCAGTATACGTAGAGGTGATCTTTACATTGTTGATTTCACTAAAAAGGCTCAACCTAGAACTTGCTTCATCGCTAAATCCTCTAAAGGTTGGTTATTGCATAGACGATTAGGTCTATCGCTTGCATCTTGGGCGGAGCTCAGGCCCCAGCCTCTCAGGGCATCTTCAAGCAGTTTGCTCGCGCGGTGAACGCAGTCCTCCCCAGGCTTGAAGCCACGTGCCCGCTCATTTGGTCCAAGTGCACCATCACCTTCAGCTTAGCAGATCAACTTAAGTGTGCGGCTACTGCTAGCGTCCTCCCGATGCTTTATTCCCTAGTCATCAGCAACGTGCAGGTCACCAAAACCCTCATTGATGGCGGCGCAGGGCTTAACATCCTCTCCGTTGAGATGTTTGACAACCTTCAAGTGCCATACGATCAGCTCCAGCCTACCGAGCCTTTCTCAAGAGTTGCCGATGGTTCCACCACCCCGATAGGGCAGGTCCGCCTCCCTGTCCCTTTCGGAAAGCGCGACAACTACCGCACCGAGCTCATTGACTTCGACGTCGCCCACATCCACCTGCCGTACAATGCCATCCTCAGGTATCCAGCCCTGGCCAAGTTCATGGCAGTGACCCACCACGGCTACAACATCTTCAAGATGCCGGGAAGCGGCGGAATCATCATGGTCCCCTGCGAAGAAAGAGATGCGGTGTGCTCCCTCGGGTGTGCCTTCCAAGCTGCATCAATCGAGGACCCGGACAACAAGGGCGAGAACCCTCCGGAGGCCACCCCCAAGAAGAAGTAGCAACCGCTCCGCACAAGGCCTCAGCAGGTTGGCATCTCAGATGGTGCCGCGTCAATATCAACGCCCGTGCAAAGGGGTGCCTCCCTCCATCACATAGGAAGGCGCGTCCGGCGCCCTCCTCGGGCAAGGCTCGGGGGATCTCTTCTAGAGGGCCTCAGACCTTGCCAACATCACGAGGGAGGTGCTCGGGCACCACTTGGAGGCGTGCTTCGCGGCACATTTCCCTCAAGAAGGCACGGGGCAGGGAAAGCCCAACCCTGAGGAGTTCATAACCAAGACCACTCAGGAGCTTCAGGAAGCAAGGGCCATGCATAGTGATCGCCACTTGCCTGGCGTGGCTCCCCATCCAGGTGAGGATGGTGGGCTGCGCATCTGCATCGATGTCCCAGGGCTCAACTGAGCCGCATCTCAGGAGCGCTTTTGGCCTTCGCGCGTGGGACGCTGTGAGTGGCCGCTGCACAGCTACGTTCGCATGCCTTTCAGCCTGCAGAACACGGCTGCCACATACCAGCGTCACCTGCGGAGCATTCTGGTGGCTCAGGAGGCCAGGCATCACGCGGTCCTAGCGGAGATGGAGACGGTCCTCAAGGCACCTGGACCCCCAGAGCCTCCCGAGGCCCATGGCCCCGGCGGCTCATGAGGGTCAGCCTCTTCACCGCGTATCTTCAGCTACCTCAACACCTCCTCTACAAGGGTACCACGTGACATCTTCCAAGTTCATTTCAGCTGGGAGTGCCCTCAGGGCTGCATCATTCCCAGGCCGCGTGGGTCCGTCCCTGCGGCATGTATCTTTTTCTCATGTCTTTAGTTTACCTTGCTAGGGGCGCCCCTCGGGCTGCATCATCCCCAAGCTGCTTGGGCCTGACCCAGTGGCATGTATCCCTCCTACATTTGCCTAAGATGATTTGCCTTTCATGTCTAACCTGCCTGTGATTATCGCTTGCCGCCTACCACGGGCCTCCTCTCTCTCATGCAAATCGCTTGTGCATTAAAAGGAGGGCTCCTGAGCATCGCAACTCAGGAGCTCTTACTGGCTCTCCAGCCCTCCCCCTGGCCTTGACCATGGCATCGCGACCTGGCATACCAGCGGCGGCTGAGCTCGCTCGAGGGCCGGGACCTGAGGATGCAGAGCATTTGTATCTAACCATCTCGCAGGAACACACAACTGTCAACCAAGACCAGGCGCAACCCGCCTTGAGGTAGGGCCTCGTGAGTCCCGCGCTGGCTCATGAGTGCCCAAATACACCTCGTCTAGCCCTGCCATGCAGGCCACGTGTTAGGGCAGGGCTGTACACGCCCCGGGGGCTCCTCCTAGAGGGGCCCCCCTCCCACGCACCAGTGGAAGCACCATGCTCCGCACTGGCCGACGACACTGCCGAGGAGCGGCTATGCCCATACACATAAGGAAGCGCTATGCTCCGTGCTGGTGATAAACAACTGAGGGCGGTCCACGACTGTATCAACCTCAGGGAGCACAGAGCTCAGTGTCTGGCCTCACCGCAACACCTCCCCTCGGGAGCGTCGCACGAGGGGGCTGGAGACGGGGGCTGCGCCCGGGTCACTTCCGAGCGCACGCCACCCAGCCAGGTCCCTCGGACCTGGTCGTCGCGTGCCCCTACCCGAGCAGAGCCAAGGTATGAAGATCGTTTGAACATCAAGGGGGACTCCTGAGCATCGCGAGCAAGGAGCCTAACTGGTCACGTAGCCCCTCACTCCTTAGTCCCGTCCCGGTGATCCAGTCGGGGCTAACGGCGGTTGAGGTATGCATGGGGCCGGGCTCTGCCGATGTAGAACGCCAGATCTACTCCTACGTTCCCTCCTATTTGTTGTTTGCACGTCAAGGGGGACTCTTGAGCATCGCGACTCAGGAGCCTAACTTGTCACGTAGCCCCTCACTCCTTGGTCCCGTCCTGGTGATCCGATTGGGGCCAACAACGGTTGAGTTTTGCACGGGGCCGGGTTGTGCCTACGTAAAACATAAAGCAAATAGGAAGGAAACCGCAAAATCTCGAAGCAAATCCCGAAGAAAATATTACAAACCATAATTGTCTTCACAATGTGAGACGCAAGTTTAAACGCCTCCACGAGGCATGGTGCCCATTGCAGGAGTTAAAACAGGAAAGAAGCCACAAGTAGATCACCCTTGGACAACGTCATCGTTCACCAGGGGCTCCACCCCCGTGGTGGTATTGCCTTCACTAGCTCCACCTCCCGAGGCAACAGGATCAGCAGCACTGCCTGCCGTGGGCGCAGGAGCAAAGGCGCGGAACTTCCCCAACAAGGCCTCCGCCTGGCCCTTCACGGCTTCAGCAGCAGCGGCGTAGCGCTCGATGTCCACAGGCTCCAGCACCTCAGCAAGGTTGGCGTCAGGGTCACAGAGGTGGAGGTGGCTGAAGACGCGCGTCAGCGTCACGGAAGAAAGGACGCGAGCTTCTACCTCTGCCATGGGGCCGACACCGTTCACAACTTCCTCAAGCGCCTCGACCAAGAAAGGAAGCGGCTGGGTGGGGCCGTCCTCAGCGGTAGCCAGCGGTTTCTCCAAGCCCTTCTCATAAAGCGTCTTCAGCGCCTCGCGAGACCTCTCCTCGAGGAGAGCAAAGGCCACGCGGTCCTCGGCCAGGACATTCGCCTTGGCGTCCAGCTCGGCCCTCTCCACCCTCAACTTCTGCTGCAGCATTTCCAGTCGGCCGCGCTTAGTGGTCTACTCCTCCGCCAACCGCGTTAGCTCAGCGTCGCGGTCCCTGACGGCATCCTCCCGAGCCTTCATCTTCTCCTCCTTCGCCTGGCGGTCGTGAGCTTCTTTGGCGTGCTCATCGTGCAAACCCTGCAGCTCGGCCTCCAGTACCGTGCAGCGGTTCTAGGAGATCGTGACATCTTTTAGTGCCGCTTCGCGAGCGGCTGCGGCTTGGGTGGCGGCTTGCTTCTCCTTCTCAGAGGCTGCCGCAGCCCGCCCCAACGCTACTCGGACAGAGGCATCATAATGAAGCCAGCCGGAGACCAGCTCCAGGCGCCCGGCTACTAGATGGGAGTCGGTGCCCTGGAGGTCTTCTCGCAGCTGGACCACCTCGGAAAGGGTGCGGTCCAAGACATCGGAGGAGGCAGAAGAACCCGGAACCAGCGGCGCGGGAGGAGGAGGCGACATCGTAACCACGGCTCGGGAGACTGGGGGCTCCTGAGCCTTAGGTACCTCAGCAGCAGCGTCAAGCATCGGCATCTGAAGCCAGCAGGGCCATGGGGGCTGGCATCCCACCAGGGCGCTCCTCCAGGCCTCGTGAGGATGATCGGGCAGGGGAGGTGTGAACGTCATCACCTCCCCTCCCCACGGATGAAGGAGTGGCCGCTGCATATGAGTCTACCCCAGACGGAGTCACAGCGCCCCCTTCCTCTTCTTTGTCATAGGCGGCGGCCTAACCAATCGATGGAGAACGTCAAGCTCCGGCGGCATAATCAAGAACAAGATGAAGCACGAACACTTACTGGTCTACCACGGCGTAGTTCACCATCCTCTTGCCGAGCTTGAAGCCCGAGAGCCTCGAGGCTCGGGGCGCAGCCACAAGGGCTTCAGGGGCAAGGGAAGGCGCAACAGCAGGGCTGGAAGCGGGATCATTTGGGAAAAATCATCGACAAAAGAAAATGAAAAGAAGCAAAGGAAGGTTCAGATTATACTCTCTGTCTTTATAGTAGTTTCGTTATGCTTGAGAAATTAAAATACTAACACAGGCAAGCATAAAGGATAAGGGACAGAAAGATTATGGTACATGGTTCACAAGCAGACATTTAAGATGATGTAGAGCAGCATTGAGTTCTATAGCAATGGAACTCATTTGTACAGGAGATTCACAAATATGGAACACCACAGTTACTAGAATTGACCGAATATATATATATATATATATATATATATATGACTCAAAATGCATGACAATACAAGTCTAATCGAAAATGATCAGCTCAACAACTCACAACTTCACATATATTGCAGAAACTAATACATAACAAAACACAAATTGGGTGTTCAGAACAATACACAAGTTTCACCTTTTCAGAACAGAATAGTACACTAACTGACTTACAGACACATAGAGAGCTAATACTGATTTGAATGTAATTGGTCTAGCATCCAGTAGTAACTATCAGCAAATACACACACAGACACATAGAAAGAGTGAGAGAAAGAGAAAGAAAGAGAGCGGCAGCAGTTTTGTTGTTTAGAAGAGAACAGCAGCAGTTTTGAGGTTCAGGTAAGAAAAACAGTAGCGAGGCAGAGAAGAGGAGCAGCAAAAGTGATGTGGGGAAGAAGAACCAGCAGTAGGAAGGAGAAGAAGGAGCAGCTGGAGCGCACAAGCAGCAGCAGTTTTGAGCAGAGAAGGGTACCGGCAGGGAGGCGCAAGGAGGTGGAGAGGATGAACAACAGCAGGGGGTTGCAAGGAAGGAGCAGCAGCGGTGCTTGGAGAAGAGCAACAGGAGGTCGAGAGGAAGAAGGAAGATGCAGCAGCAACAGCAGGTTCAGAGAGGAAGCGGCAGGAGGGGCGCGCGAGGTGGGCGCTGGTGGAGTGGTGGATGGATGGCGTGGCGCGGCTGGGATGGATGGATGGTGCGGCGGATGGTGCTCGTGGCTGAGTGGAGGAGCAGCAGGCGCACCGCCACGCCGGCCTGGCCGCGGCGGCGGCCGGTGGTGGAGAAGGAGGGGTGAGGGAGAGAGGTGAGATGCCAGGCCCGATGGGGATCGGCTGCGCTAGGGATTTTTGATCCCCTCCTCTGTTCTATCTTTTTTTACTTTGGCCCTCCTCCTTTCTTCTTTCTTCCCAAGAAGATCCTCCTCTTCTTTTAGTTTGCTCCCCTACATTACTTCTTTCCTTCACGCTCAAGCCTTGACGTATTTCTTTCATGCCCTTCTCTCTTCTCGTTAGCCACATAGTAGAAGTCTTGACGATTATAGTGCCTTTGCGCACTTTTCTGCAAAATAAACAATTCACTAGTCAACATTCTCTTTTATGATTATCATTCGAATATTCAACAAGTCATAGCAAGAATGGATGGATATATCTCAATAAAAGGTGAATTTGTGTGCCCAAATAGTATATAAGAAATGTGCTTATCAAGTTCCCCCACAGTTAAATCTTTGCTTGTCCTCAAGCAAAGGAAAAAAAATTGATGGTGACACAACTCACACTTCCTAGTAAAGATGCACTTTCCGATAGATAGTAATTCCGACAATACTGGAACTAAGCAAATGTACTCTACTGAAGCTAAATTGTGATAAGAAATATTTTATAACACACTGTAAATGTTCCAAGTCAATGGCCTTGAGTCAAAGTGAATACTAATAATCAAGAGCTGGCTCTGTCTTCAGCCCTGAGATAAGCTGGGACCCCAAAATCAATTAGAAAAACAAGTTACTTATTGAATTTAAAGCACAAGTGATGATATTATATCAGTCTCACCAAAGGAACATACCACCGATCCCGAGAACATGGTATACACCTGGCTCGGCCAAATTATTAGTATATATTTTTTTGTTATCTCCCCGAAGGAACATACCACCGATCCCGAGAACATGGTATACACCTGGTTCGACAAATTATTATTATATTTTTTTGTTATTATCTCCCCAAAGGAACATACCACCAATCCCGAGAACATGGTATACACCTGGTTCGACAAATAATAGCATTTTTATATAAATTTTTTTTACAGTCCAATCTACCAGATTTCACAAGCCACCGATCCAGGGAACATGACATGCTACTATAGGTCGATCGGACTTAAATTATTATAATTATTTTATTTAGTTATTTGAAAATTACTTAGCTTAAGTAAAACAGGAATAATTGAAAGAGGAATCCATAGCTAATGGCACTGTTTTTCACATACTACAGATCCAGAGATCATAGCTACTACTTAAGTGCCACCAGTTACTTAGCTTAACTTGGGACAGTCAGACACAGCACATCAATTCATTAGTAGGTTTCACTTAGACTCAAGGCATTCCCATTGAACATTTACATGGAGGTATAAAGTATTCATTATCACAAATTACCATAAGAAGAATACAGCTGCATAGTTTTAGTATTAAGAGAATCAACAATCTTCTTGGAGTGAATCCTACTTTGCAGTGAAGAGTAAGGTGTCACAATGCAAAAAGAGTTTCAATGCAATAAAATGCCAGTTCTCGTACTAAATTTTCTAAAGGTTGCTTCAAGTGGAACAGAATCACCTGGTATTTGTATACTCTTCTCTCCTACTTTCTTCTCTCCACTCTTCTTTGTTTGTGTTCCCTGTTTGTGCTCCCCTCATAGCCATGCTCTGACTCCACCAGGATCCCAAGGAATGTCACCTCGAACCTGGTCAGCATGTAGTAAACAGTGCAGTAGCAAAAGCCCGAAATAGGACTCACACAAACAACTACAAGTGATACGGTCGATGCCCTCCAAGTCATCAATGGAATATCCAATTATATAAGCATAACTATAAAGCACATGTTTAGGATGGCAGAAATCAGCATGGTCAATACTCACACGAGGATGACATTTATCATTAAGCTCAAGACTAGCATGAGGAAAGTAATTTTGATCATCACAAATGAGAGCAATGCCACTAACAGGGTATATATCATCATATCCAAGCAAATGAGTTTTCAAATCGATCGTAAGTGATGGTATCATGTAATGCAAGGTGGTAGCCAAGAAATCACAAGGCATCATGTCATCAAGAGGATTGAGTAAACCTGACACATCACGCTCTGGTATGACAATAGGCAAATGAATCTCATGTTCTTCATCTTCATCTACAGCAGCTTCTTGTACTTCTTCAGGAGTAATAGATGATGAGTCTTCAACTTGATCACTTGGGAATTGCAGCTCTTGACCATCTTGTTCCTTGTCTTCTAGTTCATCTTCTTCAATCTGAGGTATCTCTTGCTCAAGGCACTTGCTAACTTGCTCAACGAAATGTGAAGGTGTTGGAACCTCACATGTATCCATGGATATCTCAGCCACACTCAACTCAAGTTGTGAAGAAATAGTGCTGCCAGCGTTGATGTTCTTCTCAATCTTCCTTACTTCTTCCACTAGCTCTTTTCCACTCTTGATCTTCTTCATTTCATCTAGTATAACCTTCCTAATAGGATCATCCTCGGCACTCCAAGTGAACTCAAGACTAAGCAATGTGAGCTTGTCTATGTCATCGAACTCATCTTGAGTGGGCACTTGCACATGAGATTGCTCAGCAGTTGCTGGAGTTGTTGGTTGACCAAATGGAGGACCATTTAACTCCATTGGCAACATCTCCTGGTGCTGTGGTATATGAGTAGGAGCTGAATGGAATTGTTTTGGTGCATAATTGTGGCTCTCCTCATTGTACCTAAATCCCTACATATGAGTACTAGAAGCAAACGATGAGATCTCAGGGTTATTGCTCCTATATGACATATTCTGGTTTTCAGGCCACCCATGTGTGTAATTGTTTTGGTATGAGCTATGCTGTTGAGCGAAGCTCATGCCAAAACAATCCGGAGGATGGGAGTAACCATGCTGACATTCAGCGGGCGAATGGCCCTGAAATCCACAAATATGGCAGGTAGGAGCAACATAAGGATAGCCTCTAGAATAAGGATCATAAGAGCTAGGCCTATCCTCAAAAACTCCTTCTCGCTGCCAAGCTAAATCATCTAATCGATGGGAAATCTTACCTATCAGTTCTTGAACACTTTCCGTGTTGTTTGTAGTGTTGCTCGCATAATCCTGATGATCTGAATAGTAAGCCATAACCGAGAGGATAATCCAACCTGCAAAAAGGAAAAGAAGACAAAAAGATACTAACTAGAACAGGGGTTAGTGGCTAGGGATATATCACAAATATATAAAGCACAAAAAGGAAACAAGCTAAACCTAGTCTAAAGCCTCACACAAACGCTCGACGCTAGTCCCCGGCAACGGCGCCAAAGTGATCGTTTGTAATATAGCAGGGTTTTTATGCCCAAACTATGGATGTTGTGTTCTCCACAGGGACTAGGCGACGGCAACAACGCTTGGCTAAATCTAGGTAAGACAATATTGGGTGATGAAGGCAGAATATTAAATCTAGACTAACTAAGATCATTCGGGAAAAATCATCGACAAAAGAAAACGATAGAAGCAAAGGAAGGTTCAGATTATACTCTCTGTCTTTATAGTAGTTTCATTATGCTTGAGAAATTAAAATACTAACACAGGCAAGCATAAAGGATAAGGGACAGAAAGATTATGGTACATGGTTCACAAGCAGACATTTAAGATGATGTAGAGCACCATTGAGTTCTATAGCAATGGAACTCATTTGTACAGGAGATTCACAAATATGGAACACCACAGTTACTAGAATTGACCGAATTTATATATATATATATATATATATATATATATATATATATATATATGACTCAAAATTCATGACAATACAAGTCTAATCGAAAATGATCAGCTCAACAACTCACAACTTCACATATATTGCAGAAACTAATACATAACAAAACACAAATTGGGTGTTCAGAACAATACACAAGTTTCACCTTTTCAGAACAGAACAGTACACTAACTGACTTACAGACACATAGAGAGCTAATACTAATTTGAATGTAATTGGTCGAGCATCCAGTAGTAACTATCAGCAAATACACACACAGACACATAGAAAGAGTGAGAGAAAGAGAAAGAAAGAGAGCGGCAGCAGTTTTGTTGTTTAGAAGAGAACATCAGCAGTTTTGAGGTTTAGGTAAGAAAAACAGTAGCGAGGCAGAGAAGAGGAGCAGCAAAAGTGATGTGGGCAAGAAGAAACAGCAGTAGGCAGGAGAAGAAGGAGCAGCTGGAGCGCACAAGCAGCAGCAGTTTTGAGCAGAGAAGGGTACCGGCAGGGAGGCGCAAGGAGGTGGAGAGGATGAACAATAGCAGGGGGTTGCAAGGAAGGAGCAGCAGCGGTGCTTGGAGAAGAGCAACAGGAGGTCGAGAGGAAGAAGGAAGATGCAGCAGCAACAGCAGGTTCAGAGAGGAAGCGGCAGGAGGGGCGCGCGAGGTGGGCGCTGGTGGAGTGGTGGATGGATGGCGTGGCGCGGCTGGGATGGATGGATGGTGCGGCGGATGGTGCTCGTGGCTGAGTGGAGGAGCAGCAGGCGCACCGCCACGCCGGCCTGGCCGCGGCGGCGGCCGGTGGTGGAGAAGGAGGGGTGAGGGAGAGAGGTGAGATGCCAGGCCCGATGGGGATCGGCTGCGCTAGGGATTTTTGATCCCCTCCTCTGTTCTATCTTTTTTTACTTTGGCCCTCCTCCTTTCTTCTTTCTTCCCAAGAAGATCCTCCTCTTCTTTTAGTTTGCTCCCCTACATTACTTCTTTCCTTCACGCTCAAGCCTTGACGTATTTCTTTCATGCCCTTCTCTCTTCTCGTTAGCCACATAGTAGAAGTCTTGACGATTATAGTGCCTTTGCGCACTTTTCTGCAAAATAAACAATTCACTAGTCAACATTCTCTTTTATGATTATCATTCGAATATTCAACAAGTCATAGCAAGAATGGATGGATATATCTCAATAAAAGGTGAATTTGTGTGCCCAAATAGTATATAAGAAATGTGCTTATCACCTGGGCAGAGGCAGCCTCTCGAGAGGTCAACGCCGATCTGTCCTTCTTCGGGATCGCGGGCGGATCCTCCTCCTCTTGGTCATCATTGACCTCGTCGTCGTCTGGCAAGGTGCAGAGGATGTTGGCCCTGTGTGGGGGGGAGGTCTCCCCGGTCCCCTCGAGGGTCGTCTCCGAGTCGTGCTCCTCATCTTGTTCCTCTCCTCCTCCTCTGCGGGAGTCGCCCGAAGACACGTCCACTGGTGTCGTTGCCTCGTGGGCCACAGGGAGCGCCACCGACACCAGGCTGCATCCATCAAAGGTGGGCATAGTAGCCACCACCTGTGCCCTAGCCTCGCGTTGGAACAAGGGGGCAGGGGCACCCACCGGACATTCCTGGTCGTCTCTGACCAGGAGGCAAGGAGCTGAGGCCAACTCATCATCAGCCAGATCCACCGAGTTCAGGCGAAGCTTGTCGTCTGCACTATCAAGCGTCCATAAGGGGCACGAGCGCGCCTGGAGCGGAGCCACCCGCTGCGTCGGGAACTCCCTTAGGAGTGCGGCCCCCGTCAGCTTTGCCGCCTTCGCGTTGCCCGGCTTCAAGTCGGTGGTCATCTTCTCCAGCACCAACTTCGCCCGATCGTCAGCAAGCTTCGCATGAGACCACCCTTCACCAGGCTGGGGCATCCTCGTGGGCAGTGCCAACCGGGGGTGGACACACTTGGCGTCCATCATGACCCACTTTCTCCAGAAGTTGTCGGCCCTCTTCCCAGCCTTCGAGATTACGTTGTCCTTGCCGTACGCGACGAAATTGGCGCATGCCGAGGTGTGTTCGCCGTTGGTTCAGAGGAGGAAGAAGTGGCGCAACAGAGCCACGGATGGCATCACCCCAACATGTGCCTCGTAGTAGTAGGAGAAAATCAACAAGAGAAGAATGGAGTTGGGATGGAGATGAAGGGCATGCAACCTGTAATGGCTGAGGACGGCGTAGAAGAAGTTGGAGAAAGGAGGAACCAGGCCTGCGACAATGGCGTTCGTGAAGAAGGGTAGAAAGTGCTCCCCTGAGCCTCCGGCTCGGCGGAGCCGGCCCGGAGTTCGGTCTCCCCCTTTTCATTACCCTCCACCGCCGTCAGCAGGCGCGTGGCGGCGAGATTCTTCTCCGAGACATTGGGCACATCCAGGGCCAGCTCATACCAAGATGGCTGCGCGTCAACCTTAACCTTGCGGGATGCCATCGCTCGCTGAGAGGGAAGGGATCTAAGCGGATCTGGAGATTGTGGAAGCAAGGAGCAAGGAAGGGGATCTGGAGCAAGACAAAGGAAAGCAATGAAGGCAAGCCTTGCTCGTGCCAGCCTTTTGTCAGTCGGGCAGTTGCCGAGGCAGCATGGGGAAGCGCAGACGCCCACGTCCAATCAGTCGCCACACGTTGACCAAGGCCGCAGGCTGTTGGGGCCCGCGGCGCTCCGCACTTGCCCCTTGGCTTCGCCGCTAAGCCAAGTCCGAGTGCGCCTTGGGCCCGGGGGCTACTGTGGCCGTTTTGGGAACGGGGGTCCCTAGACTTGCCTGCAGCCCATGGCGTGGATCCACCAGTGGCCCAGTACGGCCCGTCTTCATCAACCAAACACTCAAGACCCTCGCGAGGGGCCAAGCCTCATGGGGCGGACGACACAAGGCCTTCTCAGGAGCGGCCTCACCAGGCAGGCTCGCGAGGAGGCGGAGAGATCAAGGCAAGGGGTACCTCGCGAGGTTCCCATGACGCAGGCCATGACAACCGAGGCCAGGCGGGCGCCAGCCCGTGCAGTGTCCTCGTTTCCCCTTTGGTGCTAAGGGGGCAAGCGCAGGCGCGGAGTACCGAGGCATCAGGCAAAGGTTTCCATATCAGTGCAACAAGACCAAGACCAGCAGGACGGCAAGATGGAGGTCACCATGGAGCCCAAAACGGCGTCATCACCAGTGCCTTTCATAGGCGAAGACCACCTTTAGTCAGGATAGCTTGTACTAGCTGTCCCCTTTCAAAATGGCCGTTGTTGGATCCCTTCCCGCTCAATATTTGGGGAGAGGACCAGGGCCTCTATAAATAGGGCTAGCCACCATAGTAGAAGGGACAAGTTAAGTTCATCTACACACCTCACCATCTCAAGAACACCTCTCTTCGCGAGGCTGTTCTTCCCTTGTATTGTTCATCATCAGCCCAAGAGGCAATCCACCACACCACACACAGGAGTAGGGTATTACACCACAACGGTGGCCCGAACTTGTATAAATCTTGTGTCTCTTGTGTTGTTCATCGAGATAGCTTAGAGATCATGGCGAGGCTGAGGGCGTGTTTCGGTAGGGAGAAATCTTTGTGCGCACCCCAGTGTTTGAACCTTAAGGGTTTTGCCGGAACCCGATATCCGACAGAGCTTGGTCGCGAGTCGTTGTACTTGGCGCTTGATGGTGTGCCGTGTATCTTCATGCATCTTCTTGAGGTAGTTCACTCGGTCACTCGCGTCCATGTTGATGCGCTCTTGTAGTGGTAGAGGAAGAATGTCCAATGGGGACAACGGGTTGAAACAGTAGATGACTGTAGGTGTACTCGGTGATGGGTAGGCACTCCTCCCACTCCTTGATGTTCCTCTTGATCAACACGCATAGTAGAGTGGAGAGTGTTCGGTTTGTCACCTCCGTTTGGCCATCGTTTTGAGGATGGTATGCCGAAGAGAACAAGAGCTTGATTCCGAGCTTGGCGCATAGAGTCTTCCAAAAGTAACTCAAGAACTTGACGTGGCGGTCTAAGACAATCATCTTTGGCACTCCATGGAGGCGCAAGATTTCCCTACAAAAAAATTTGGAATATGTGAAGCATTGTCTATCTTGTTGCATGGAATGAAATGAGCCATCTTAGAGAATCGGTCCACAATAACAAACACGGAATCTTTGCCATTTCTAGTTCTAGGCAAACCAAGCACAAAATCCATGCTAATATCTTCCCATGGATGATATGGAATTGGGATGGGCATGTAAAGACCATGGGATTGAGCTTTTGACTTAGCTTTACGACATGCAGAGCATTGGTTGGTGAAGCGTGAGACGTCGCGGAACATCTTGCGCCAAAATTAGTTCTTAGAGAGCGTAGCAAATGTCTTGTCGCATCCAAAGTGTCCCATTAGTCCACCTCCATAAGCCTCTTGCAAAAGGAGCAAACTAAGAGAAGACTGGGGAATGCAAAGTTTGTTAGCTCTCATAAGGTAATCATCCTTGATATAATAGTGTTCCCATGATGTATGCGTCAAACACTTGGCATAAGGAATAGCAAAAGTAGGATCATGCGCATACAAGTCTTGAATGTGCTCAAAACCAATGACATTCAATTCAAGTTTGATGACAAGCATGCATATGCGGGAAAGAGCATCCGCCACAACATTTTCCTTACCTTTGATGTACTTGATGACATAAGGAAATGACTCAATGAATTCACTCCACTTAGCATGACGCTTGTTCTACTTAATTTAACCCTTGAGGTACTTGAGCATTTCATGATCGGTATGGATGATAAATTCATGAGGGCGAAGATAATGTTCCCATTCATGCAAACCTCGCACTAAAGCATATAGCTCTTTGTCACAGATGGGATAATTGAGCTGCACTCCAGAAAGTTTCTCACTAAAGTATGATATCGGGCGCTTCTCTTGCGTTAACACAACTCCTATGCCATTACCACTAGCATCGCAATGAATTTCAAAATGTTTGTCAAAGTTGGTTAATGCAAGCACGGGAGCATGAGTAAGCAAATTCGTAAGCTCTTAAATGCGGTATCTTGGGATGGTCCCCAAACAAAAGGCACATTTTCTTACTCAAAGAATGTAAAGGTGAAGCAATGGTGTTAAAATCCTTCACAAATCTACAATAGAAATCGGCTAACCCAAGAAAACTACGCACTTGTTGCAAGTTGGTTGGTTGGGGCCAAGTTTTAATAGCATTGATCTTAGATTCATCTACATGAACACCCTTAGAAGACACAACGAAACCCAAGAAAACAAGCTTATCAACACCAAAAAGGCATTTGTCCATATTAGCATAAAGGCGCTCCTTCCGAAGGGTTTGCAACACGGTTCTAAGATGGGTGACATGATCTTTGAGGGATTTGCAAGAGACAAGAATATCGTCAAAGTAGACCACAACAAATACACCAATATAGGGTCAAAGAACAAAATGCATGACTCGCATGAAAGTACCAGGTGCTTCGGATAAACCCATTGGCATAACTAGCCATTCATATAAGCTAAATTTGGTCTTAAATGCGGTTTTCGATTCATCACCTTCTTGGATGCGTATTTGATAGTAGCCACTCTTAAGATCAATCTTAGAGAAAATGGTGGCTCCGCTAAGCTCATCAAGCATATCATCTAGGTGTGGAATAGGGTAACAATATCGAACGGTGATAGCATTGATGGGACGACAATCGGAACACATGCGATAAGTGCCATCTTTCTTAGGAACAAGGAGTACCGGGACATAACAAGGGCTCAAGCTTTCACATACATGGCCGTTGTCGATGAGTTGTTGTACTTGCCGTTGGATCTCCTTGGTTTCCTCGGGATTAATGCGGTAGGGAGCCTTGTTAGGAAGAGGTGCTCCAGGGATGAGGTCGATTCGGTGTTCAATTCCTCGTAGTGGAGGTAGACCCAGAGGTAGCTCGTCGGGGAAAACATCTTGGAGTTCCTGCAAAAGAGAAGACAACACTAAAGGTAGATTGTGAGAGGTATTAGTTTTTCGTGCCTCATCCTTGCACAAAAGGACATAGTGCGTAACACTTGATGGGTTCTCACACACTTCTCCCATCTCACTTTTGGTGGCAAATAGGACTAAGTTTTTCTTGTCTCTCATCATGGAGGCACTCTATTTTGGCTTGTGGCGCTCACTCTCTTTTGGGTGGGTCACTTTCTCACTCTTTTCTCTATGATGGGTGGCCTGCTTGTCGGCATCACTTGACTTGGAGACATAGGCCGTAGCACATACTCCTTTCCTTTCATCTTGAAGCTATAGTGATTGGTACGCCCATTGTGGATGATGCCTCGGTCAAATTGCCATGGTCGACCAAGAAGGAGGTGGCAAACGGACATCGGGATGACATAACATTCCAAAGTGTCTTCATATGCTCCCATCTTGAAGAAACTTTGACAGTATGCTCGACTTGGATAGTGCCAGAATCGCTTAGCCATTGAACATTGTAGGGGTGCGGGTGCTTCATCTTGACCAATGGAGCTTGGATCATAGTTCTTCACTTGCCAAGTTATGGCAACTACCTCCATCGATGATGACCTTGACGGACCGTCCATTGATGCCAGCCTTGGTGTGGAAAATATGGCATCTTTGATCTTCGTCTTGTTGATGTTGAAGAGTCAAGACCTTGCAGACAACGAGAGCAGGGCTCATATCCTCATCACAAAAGACTTGATCATCTTCATCTTTGTTCACGTGCCGGTGCATGGCCACTTGCTAAGGGCTTCCATCTCCTCTTCACTCATGGATTCATAGGTTCCGTCGTCGTTGAGTATCATGGTGTGCTTGTTGGTACACTCGAAGGACTTGTGGCCTCGGCCACCGCATGTGAAACACTTGATGGAACTTGTCTTAATGGTCTCATCAGTTGGAGTGGATGATGAAGCTCTCGGCTTGAAGTTGCTTGTAGTAGGAGGATGACTTGAGGGTGTCGAAGTTTTCTTGTAACTTGACTTGTCACCGTTGCTTGTAGATGGCTTGGTTGAGGTAGAAGGTGTTGGAGTCGTTGAAGCTTGGTTGTTGGAGAAGCCGTAACTCTTGGAAGAGTACTTGGCATACTTGAAATCACCTTTCACTTGACGTTCCGCTTTGGTAGCTTGGTACACGAGCTCAATAAGGTTGGAGTAGGGTTGGAAGTCGGCAATCTTCTTGATGGGATGATTGAGGCCATTCAAGAAACGGTCCATAGTTTGCTCATCATCTTCCGTGACATTGGCTCTTATCATGGCAATCTCCATTTCCTTGTAGTATTCTTCAACGCTCTTTGTTCCTTGCTTGAGGAGTTGAAGTTTCTTGAAGAGGCCGCGGTTGTAGTATGTTGGCACAAAGCATACTCGCATGACATCCTTCATTTGATCCCATGTGGTGATTGGTGGTTCACCTCTTGCTTCTCGGCGCTCAAGGACTTGTTCCCACCATATGAGCACATATTCTTGGAACTCAAGGGATGCCAGGGCGATCTTCTTCTCTTCTTCATAGTTGTGCAAATGAAAGATCTTGTCGACCTTCAATGCCCATGAAAGGTACTCTTTGGGATCATTGCTTCCATTGAACTTGGGCATGGTGAACTTGAGCTTGCCATAGCGTTGCTCTTCATTGTGTTGGGGTCGGGGATGATGATGACGCCCTTGACGTGGATGATTGTCAACCTCGTATTGCTCTTGGTGCGGAGGGTTCCCATATTCGTCATGCTCTTGGTGAACTTGAGGTTGGAGAGGAGCTTGTGGAGCTTGTGGAGGAGCTTGAGGAACTTGACGATCCACTCTTGCTTGGTAGTTTCGCTCTTGAATTTCTTCGCGAAGTGCTTCCTCTTGATTGCGCGTATCTCGGTTGCAGTTCGCGACGACTCGACTTGAGTCTCAGAGGGCACGTTGCGCTTCAAGTGCTTGTGATTCACGTTGTTGTTGTTGTTGTTGTTGTTGTTGTTGCTGCTGTTGTTGTTGCTGTTGCTGTTGCTGTTGCTGTTGCTGTTGCTTTTGCTGTTGCTTTTGTTGTTGCTGTTGTTGCTGCTGTTGTTGTTGCTGTTGTTGTTGCTGCTGTTGTTGTTGTTGTTGTTGTTGTTGTTGTTGTTGTTGTTGAAGACATTGAGCCTCGGCATCTTGTTCATCTTGGTGTTGGCGTGCTCGCTCTTCCTCTTGGTCACGTTAACATTGCCTTTCTTGTGCTTGTGCAAGAGTAGCTTGGTTTTGGCGATGATGATGTGTTTGCTCATTGAATTCCCTTGTCGATGATTGTCGTGTAGAGGATTGCGGTTTGCTTGACGGTCTTGGCACACGGCTCGACGTAGAGTGTTTGATGTTGGTGTACTTGAGCCAGAGAGGGTGTCATCGGTGTCGACTCGAGCGGCTCCGTCTTGAGTAGGACGAAGTGGTAGAAGAGCGGTTTACCAACAAGGCACGAACTCATCCATTCTTGCATCGTTCTCTTGTTTGTGTGCATCGAGCTTGTTGTTGAAGTAGTCTCTTGTTTGTTGATTGGAGAGTCGCAAGTCGGTGGCGAGGTTGTCGATGCAGTCGCTCATTGCTTGTTATTCTTGATGCAAAGCTCTTTGTGCACCGAAGAGGTGGCTCTTGGTGACGTAGGATGACATGTCGTCATCTTGCTCGATGAAGACTGGGTTGGTAGAAGAACTTGTCCTATCCATCATTCCAAGAAAATATGTACCTTGACCAATGTTGAAGATGGATCAATGATCACTCAAATATGTAACAAGGAAATATCACAATTGGTACCAATTCTTGTCGATTCTCACACCTACACAAGTAAAAGTTTATGGTGGAGCTTGGTTAGGATGGTGGCACAAAATTTGATGCAATTGTTAGTGAGCTTCAAAAATGTTGGAAAAGATTCGCAAATTTGCAAATGCAACAAGTAGACCAATAGCAAGATATGGTACACGAAAACACACGCACGAATAGATAAATGGGGTCGTGCAACCAAGGAATGAGCCAAAAATGTGGAATCCAGGAAAATGATCTTGTTGCACAACACTAGAGAGACGCTAGCACGATTGCACAATAGGCGGATACGAAACTTGTAAACAACCTACTAAGAAAAAATGCAATGACTTCTATCCCAAGTATGCTATATGTTTGGTATTCCGATGGTATGATCTAAGATGATCGAGTATGGCAATCATAATGTAGTAAGATGCTATGGTTCTTGCTTATAAGTTCTTTGCTTATCTTTCCCTTTTTCTTAAAAGCTTGTTTGGCTCTTTCTCTCTTGAGCTCTTTCTCATGCAAAAACTTCACGAACGAAGATAGCAATTGTGTATGCGATGACAACTTTGTGACACAAGATATGATACCAAGATATGTACCAAGATGATATGGTATGTATGTTATGGAAAGTATGATCACTAATGTGCACAAGTCACATTGTCGACAATACTCAAAGGCTAGTCTCGATAGGCAAGGTACGCAAAATTGGGCTATGGTGGTTATCAATGCAATGGAAAGGAGTAGACAAAGATGTTGTCGAGTTTACCGTCCTTGCTTACGGTTGAAGGTTTCAAAATTGTCGAACGGATGTTGTCGATGACGAGTCCGCGGGAAGACGAGCGGTGATGATGTTGATGTCGAACCGTCCTATATAGCCGAAACACAATAGGACATGGGAACCACAACTCAAATTCTCAAAACAAAACATGTCAAAATTGTCGGAGTTGATAGCGGGTAAGCGAAGGTGGTGTTTGCGAAAAGCGGTGGTGTTATGCTTAAATGATGGTGGTATGCAGAAGTGTACGTGGGCACCGGAACAAAATTTGGCGAAAGTTAGGCGGAAAACGAAGCAGTGGATGGAAATGATGCTGTTAGTGGCCAGATGTCTGGGGTGGCCGGATGTCCGAGGGTCACAAGACGAATGTCCGGGCTCGGGATCCGTGGATGAACTCGATGAAATCCATGTGGAAAGGTCAAATTTGGGGCAAAATTCGGGAGATTTTGTGGATGGAAATTGGGGAAAAGAGGAGGAAAGCTAGATCTACTTGCAACACACGAAATCCATGGATCAAATCCAACAAAACTTCATCACATCAACGAATCACAAAAAAATTTGGGGGGCTATTTTTGTGGGGAATTTTCGAATTTGGGACAAAATCAACAAAACAAGGCTAGAAAACGAAGAGGGGAGGCTCTAAAATCATGATCAACGTGGCTCATGATACCAATATGATGTAGGGTAGAACCCTAGATGCCCGATCTTTCACGAATGGAGGGGATCCTACGAAGAACACGAAGAGCACAAGGATAAATCACGAGGGGAAACATGAGAGAATCACTCAAACCAACAAGATTCCATTACACATGTGCTGTATCCTTGAAACACAAAGAGTGATACACGATTCAAAGTCAACAAAGGACGATACAAAAGGTCTTCTCGTGAGGAGGTCTTGAAGGGTCTTCCCATGATGGGGTCTTGAATCCGCTTGGGGGATCTTCTCCGAAGAGGTCGTGAGCTCCGAGGAGAAGTAACCAAGTGCATGAGCAAAGCTCTATCTCAAATATGAGCTAAACCAATGCTAACCCTAGAAAGAGGGCGGAGGAGGAGTATATGTAGTCTAGGTGGGCGAAGGGGTACATGGGCCTCGGCCCTTACCGGACGTCCGGGCATTGGGCCGGATGTCCGGGCGGTCACAAGATGCCGGATGTCCGGGCTGTCGGGCCGGATGTCCGGGCTGGCCTGGCGCTGTCATGATGCTCTCTGGATAGGGCTGGTCCGGATGTCCAGGCATTGGGATAGATGTCCGAGACTTTGCGAGGGGCCGGATGTCCGGGGTCGTGGCCGGATGTCCAGGCTATTGGGGCTGGTTCTATTGCATTCGAGAAGGCTTGTCCGGATATCTGGGCTGGGCGCCAGATTTTTCGGCCGGGGCCAGATGTTCGGGCTGGCCGCCGGATGTCCGAGCCATGTAGACTTGGCCTCTGGCTCGTTGCTGCTGGCGACTCCTCCAGGGGCCGGATGTCTGGGGTCACGGCCGGATGTCCGGGTCCTGGGAGTTGTTCTCGGTTCCTTCTGTTGGTTCTCTTTATCATTGAACTTGGGGACTTGTTTGACTTCACGTGCATCTTCGAGACGGTCTTCTTGGTACCTGATTATGCACAACATTCCGAACTTAGGTAGTAGCCATGTCTCGAGTGGATCATATGGACTATCACTAAGGAGAGATGTCACCTCGGTCTCGAGAGCTCTAGATCGTGCTCGTGTCATAGGTCCTCTTGGCACTTGCTGAGATGATGGTAGGTCCATGGGGATGACCATAGGATGCTCCGCATCACTTAAGCATCGCTACGGGTAATAAAGTCTCATCATAGTCAACTCCTTGAACTTGTCGAAAACCCTTTGCAACAAGTCGAGCTTTACAGACAGTAACATTACCATCAGCGTCAGTCTTCTTCTTGAAGATCCATTTATTCTCTATGTGTCACCGATCATTGGGCAGATCCACCAAAGTCCACACTTTGTTCTCATACATGGATCCTATCTCTTCATGACCTCAAGCCATTTATCGAAATCTGGGCTCATCATAGCATCTTCATAGTGCGTAGGTTCATCATGGTCAAGTAACATGACCTACAGAACAGGATTACCGTACCACTCTGGTCCGGATCGTGCTTTGCCAGACCTACGAGGTTCTGTAGCAACTTGATCTATAGTTTCATGATCTTTATCATTAGCTTCCTCTTTAGTTGGTGTAGGCATCACAGGAACAGATTTCTCGTATGAGCTACTTTCCAAATTGAGAGCAGGTACAATTACCTCATCAAGTTCTACTTTCCTCCCACTCACTTTCGAGAGAAACTCCTTCTCTAGAAAGGTTCCATTCTTAGCAACAAAAATCTTGCCTTCGGACTTGTGGTAGAAGGTGTACCCAATTGTTTCCTTAGGGTATCCTATGAAGACACATTTCTCCGATTTGGGTTCGAGCTTATCGGGCTGAAGCCTTTTGACATAAGCATCGCATCCCCAAACTTTAGGTTTTCTGGCAAACCACAGTTCATACGGTGTCGTCTCAATGGACTTTGATGGTGCCCTGTTTAAAGTGAATGCAATTGTCTCTAATGCATAACCCCAAAACAATAGTGGTAAATCTGTAAGAGACATCATAGATCGCACCATATCCGATAAAGTGCGGTTACGATGTTCGGACACACCATTACGTACTGGTGTTCCAGGTGGCGTGAGCTGTGAAACTATTCCACATTGCTTTAAATGAAGGCCAAACTCATAAATCAGATATACTCCTCCATGATCAGATCGTAGAAACTTTATTTTCTTGTTACGATGATTCTCCACTTCACTTTGAAATTCTTTGAACTTTTCAAATGTTTCGGACTTGTATTTCATTCAGTAGATATACCCATATCTGCTCAAATCATCTGTGAAGGTCAGAAAATAATGATACCTACCACGAGCATCAGCACTCATTGGACCGCATACATCAGTATGTATTATTTCCAATAAGTCACTAGCTCATTCCATTGTTCTGGAGAACGGAGTTTTAGTCATCTTGCCCATAAGGCATGGTTCTCAAGTATCAAATGATTCATAATCAAGTGATTCCAAAAGTCCATCTTTATGGAGTTTCTTCATGCTCTTTACACTGATATGACCCAAACGGCAGTGCCACAAATAAGTTGCACTATCATTATCAAATTTGCATCTTTTGGCATCAATATTATGAATATTTGTATCATCACGATCAAGATTCAACAGAAATAGACCACTCTTCAAGGGTCCATGACCATAAAAGATAGTACTCATATAAATAGGACAACCATTATTCTCTGATTTAAATGAATAACCGCCTCGCACTAAACAAGATCCAAATATAATGTTCATGCTCAACGATGGCACCAAATAACAATTATTCAGGTCTAAAACTAATCCCGAAGGTAGATGTAGAGGTAGCGTGCCGGCGGCGATCACATCGACCTTGGAACCATTTTCGACGCGCATCGTCACCTCGTCCTTAGCCAATCTTTTTTAATCCGTAGTCCTTGCTTCGAGTTACAAATATGAGCAACCGAACCAGTATCAAATACCCAAGCACTACTACGAGAATTAGTAAGGTACACATCAATAACATGTATATCAAATATACCTTTGCTCACTTTGCCATCCTTCTTATCCACCAAATACTTGGGCAGTCCCGCTTCCAGTGACCAGTCCCTTTGCAGTAGAAGCACTTAGATTTAGGCTTGGGTTCATTTTTAGGTTTCTTCCCGGGAGTGACAACTTGCTTGTCGTTCTGCTTGAAGTTCCCCTTCTTTTTACCCTTGCCCTTCTTCTTGACTAGTGATCTTGTTAACCATCAACACTTGATGCTCCTTCTTGATTTCTACCTCCGCGGACTTTAGCATCGCGAAGAGCTCGGGAATAGTATTTTCCATCCCTTGCATATTGTAGTTCATCACGAAGCCTTTGTAGCTTGATGGCAGTGATTGAAGAACTCTGTCAATGACACAATCATCTAGAAGATTAACTCCCAATTGAGTTAAGTGGTTATGGTACCCAGACATTCTGAGTATGTACTCACTAACAGAACTGTTCTCCTCCATTCTGCAGTTGTAGAACTTGTTGGAGACTTCATATCTCTCAACTCGGGCATTTGATTGAAATATCCACTTCAACTCCTGGAACATCTCATATGGTCCATGACGTTCAAAACGTCTTTGAAGTCCCAATTCTAAGCCGTAAAGCATGGCACACTGAACTAACGAGTAGTCATCAGATCGAGCTTGCCAGACGTTCACAACATCAGCTTCTGCTCCTGCAGCAGGCCTTGCACCTACCGGTGCATCAAGGACATAATTCTTCTGTGCAGCAATGAGGATAATCCTCAAGTTACAGACCCAGTACGTGTAGTTGCTACCATCATCTTTCAACTTAGCTTTCTCTAGGAATGCATTAAAAATCAAAGGAACGGTAGCACGGGACATTGATCTACAACATAGATATGCAAAAAACTATCAGGACTAAGTTCATGATAAATTAAGTTCAATTAATCATATTACTTAAGAACTCCCACTTAGATAGACATCCCTCTAGTCATCTAAACGATACGTGATCCAAATCAACTAAACCATGTCCGATCATCATGTGAGATGGAGTAGTCTTCAATGGTGAACATCACTATGTTGATCATATCTACTATATGATTCACGTTCGACCTTTCAGTCTCCAGTGTTCCGATCTGTATATGCTAGGTTCGTCAAGTTTAACCCGAGTATTCCGCGTGTGCAAATCCGTCTTGCACCCGTTGTATTTGAATGTAGAGCTTATCACACCCGATCATCATGTGGTGTCTCAGCACGAAGAACTTTTGCAACGGTGCATACTCGGGGAGAACACTTATACCTTGAAATTTAGTAAGGGATCATATTATAATGCTACTTCCATACTAAGCAAAATAATATGCATAAAAGATAAACATCAGATACAATCAAAATATGTGACATGATATGACCATCATCATCTTGTGCTTTTGATCTCCATCATCGAAGCAACGTCATGATCTCCATCATCACCGGCTTGACACCTTGATCTCCATCGTAGCGTCATGGCCGTCTCGTCAACCATTGCTTCTACGACTATCGCTATCACTTAGTGATAAAGTAAAGCAATTACATCGCGCTTGTATCTCATACAATAAAGCGACAACCATATGGCTCCGGCTAGTTGCCGATAACTTTTACAAAACATGATCATCTCATACAACAATCTTTATATCATATCATGTCTTGACCATATCACATCACAACATGCCCTGCAAAAACAAGTTAGACGTCCTCTACTTTGTTTGTTGCAAGTTTTACGTGGCTGCTACGGGCTTCTAGCATGAACCGTATATACCTACGAACAAAAACCACAACGGTGATTTATCAGGTTTGCTGTTTTAACCTTCACAAGGACCGGCCAGAGTCAAATTCGATTCAGCTAAAGTTGGAGAAACAGACACCCGCCAGCCAACTTTATGCAAAACTAGTTGCATGTCTGTCTGTTGAATCGGCCTCATGAACGCGGTTATGTAAGGCTGGTCCGGGCCGCTTCATCCAACAATACCGCCGAATCAAAATAAGATATTGGTGGTAAGCAGTATGACGATCACCGCCCACAACTCTTTGTGTTCTACTCATGCCATCTACACATAGACCTGGCTTGGATGCCACTGTTAGGAAACGTAGCATGCAATTTCAAAAAAAAATCCTACGCTCACGCAAGATCTATCTAAGAGATGCATAGCAACGAGAGGGGGAGAGTGTGTCCACGTACCCTCATAGACCGAAAGCGGAAGCATTAACTTAATGCGGTTGATGTAGTCGAACGTCTTCTCAAATCAACCAATCAAGTACCAAACGTACGACACCCCATAGTTCTGCACACGTTCAGCTCAATGACGTCCCTCAAACTCTTGATCTAGTAGAGGTACGAAGGAGTCGATGAGTTCCATTAGCGCGGCGGCGTGGTGACGGTGTTGGTGATGTGATCCATGGAGGGCTTCACCTAAGCACTACGACAATATGACCGGAGGAGTAAACGGTGTAGGGGGGCACTACACACGGCTAAGAAACAACTGTTGTGCTTTGGGGTGCCCCCTGCCCTCGTATATAAAGGAAGATAGGGGAGAGGGATGGCCCTATGGCGCGCCCAAGTGGGGGGAGTCCAACTAGGATTCACAATCCTAGTCGGCCCCCCTTCCTTTCCAACGAAGGGGGGAGAGGGAAAGAGAGGGAGAGGGAGAAGGGAAGGGGGGCTGCACCCCTCCCCCTTCTCCAATTCAGACTCCCTTGGGGGGGCACCTCCCATGGCCTGCCTCCTCCTCTCCCCTATGGCCCTATAAGGCCCAATACTTCCCCGGGGGGTTCCGGTAACCCCTCGGTACTTCGAAAAATATCCGAACCTCTCCGGAACCATTCCGGTGTCCGAATATAACCTTCCAATATATCAATATTTACCTCTCAACCATTTCAAGACTCCTAGTCTTGTCCGTGATCTCATCCGGGACTCCGAATAACCTTTGGTCACCAAAAAACATAACTCATATAATACATATCGTCATCGAACATTAAGCATGCGGATCCTACGGGTTCGAGAACCATGTAGACATGACCGAGACACCTCTCCGGTCAATAACCAATAGAGGAACCTTGATTCTCATATTGGTTCCCACATATTCTACGAAGATCTTTATCGGTCGAACCGCAATGTCAACATATGTTATTCCCTTTCTCATCGGTATGTCACTTGCCCGAGATTCGATCATCGGTATCCTCATACTTAGTTCAATCTCATTACCGACAAGTCTCTTTACTCGTTCCATAGTGCATCATCCTGTAACTAACTCATTAGTCACATTGCTTGCAAGGCTTCATATGATGTGCATTACCAACAGGGCGCAGAGATACCTCTCCGATACTCGGAGTGACAAAGCCTAATATCGATCTATGCCAACCCAACAAACACCTTCAGAGATACCTGTAGAGCATCTTTATAATCACCCAGTTACGTTGTGACGTTTGATAGCACACAAGGCATTCCTCCAGTATCTGGGAGTTGCATAATCTCATAGTCCTAGGAATATATATTTGACATGAAGAAAGCAACAACAATAAAACTGAACGATCATTATGCTAAGCTAGCGGATGGGTCTTGTCCATCACATCATTCCACTAATGATGTGATCCCGTTTATCAAATGACAACTCATGTCCATGGCTAGGAAACTTAACCATCTTTGATCAACGAGCTAGTCCAGTAGAGGCATACTAGGGATATGTTTCCGGTTAATACAATTCTAGCATGAATAATAAACATTTATCATGAATAAGGAAATATAAAAAAACAACTTTATTATTGCCTCTAGGGCATATTTCCTTCAGGTCACCGAACCCGTACACTTTGGCAACGCTTGGGGCGGTCATAGGAACCCGTACAAATTGCTCGGGTAAATATCCACAACCTAATTGAAGACCCCAACGCTTGCCCAGAGCTTTACACCATAATGATTGAGCTCTAAGACACCACCAACTGTCTAGGACGCCCAAGCACCCAAGAGGAACAATCTCTAGGGTACCAATCACCCAAGAGTAATAAGCTCTCAAACTTCACTTCCACGTATCACCGTGGAGAACTCAAACCTATGCACCAAATGCAATGGCAAGGGCACATGAAGTGCCCTAGTCCTTCTCTCCCAAATACCACCACAACAACTAATGTTATGGAGGAAAATGAGAGGAAGAACAAAGAAGAAAACACAAAGAACTCCAAGTTCTAGATCCAAGGGGTTCCCCTCACATAGAGGATAAAGTGATTGGTGGAAATGTAGATCTAGATCTCCTCTCTCTTTTCCCTCATGAAATAGCAAGAATAATTGGAGGGATTAAGAGATAGCAAGCTCGAAGAAGGTCAACAATGAGGGGCAAACATGAGCTTCAAGGATTAGGTCCATTGGGGAAGAAGACCCCCTTTTTTAGGTGGGGACAAATCCAACCGTTAGTGCTCAGACCGCACACAAGCGGTACTATCGCTCCGAGGACCGATACTACCGCTTGGGCAGTAGTCCTAGATACAAATCGCAGCAGATCACAAAACAGAGTGCGGGAGTGGCGCTGGATTGGTACTACCACCCTACATCTGCTCTACTACCATTTAGGCAAAGAGGGCAACCAGAAACCAGCACATAAGGTATTTCCTAAGCGGTACTAGGCGAGGTAGTAGAGTGCGGAAGTACCGCTTAAGCGGTACTACCGGTAAACTACCGTGCAACTACTGCTAAAAGAAAGTAGGCAACACAAAGGATTTCCCAAGCGGTAGTAGCAACGGTAGTCCATAGCGGAAGTACCGCCAAAGCGGTACTACCGCCTAAGCACGGAAAACCTATCTAGAGACTAAAACTGCCATAACTTCTGCATACGGGCTCCAAAAAGAGCAAACTCAAGCTTGTTGGATAGATGATGACAAATACTATCCAACAAAGGCTGGTTATAGTAAGAAGTGGCAGGGTAGATATTCCTATGATATAGAGATGTGAAACCTCTATGAATGAAGAGCTGGCATAAACTCCATCATTGAAAGCATCATAGCAGATGCATAACTCTGTTTTTGATGAACTCAAGCTTGTCACAAAGATGATCATAAGCTCTAAAACTCATAAAGAGAAACACCAAACAAGAAACAAGAAAGATGATCCAATGATGCAAATGGTTTGAGCTCTAAAAGAACATGTGGTTCCCCCATGTGTGGATTTGGTAATTGATGACATTCTCTATGGACTAATGGTCGGCTTGAGTTATATTTGAAGGATTTGTCCATGGCAATTTCTTGAAGTCCATGTGTTGGTTTCAAGAGTTTATGAGTTGACCAAGGTGTTATTCAAGGAAATATCCAAAGTTTGGCAAGATAGAAGACATGATACAAGGTTGATCAAAACTAAGTCAAGGAGTGAATCAAGTTGATGAACACACAAAGCGTACAAGATGTACAAAGAGGGATCAAGTGATCCCATGGTGTGATAAGCATTATACATTACGCTTTGTGTACTAACTCATGGTCTACATGAGAGTTTCATGTGAAGTTAGGCATGTTTCCATGGGCCTGCATCAAGAGGATGGTCTCATACAACCCATGGAGGATGACATGAAGTGGTGATCGTCATCAAGATTGCGGTGTGCAAGTTCAAGTGAAGCATCACGAAGAGATCATGCTTGAAGCTTGCAGTCCATTATGGTGACAATGGACTTGTGAATATGCGTCAAAGAGTGGCTCACCCATAGTGGAGTATGGGGGAGCAATCTATTAGTCTTCATCGAGCCAACGCAATCAAGAAAGGTGGTCCATCTTGAGGGAGTCAATATCGTCATCATCTAGCTCAAGTGTACTATGTGCAAGGCAAATGTTTGCCATTGATAGGCTTTCCATTTTACCGGTCTCATGGTGTTAGTTGGGGGACCGGGTTATGGGATCGATTGTCGTACTATCAAAGGGGGCTCTCAAGTAAGTGCTTGATCATATCCTTCGTAGAGAGCTCAAACCTTTGCATTCTTGCATTATCTTTCTTGGTTCTTGTTTGTTATTTCTCTTTGTGAGTTTTAGAGATTTTGGTCATCTTCATGACAAGCCCGAGTTGATCGAAAACGGAGTTCATATATGCATCTTCTATGATGTTTTTGATGTTGGAGTTTATGTCGGTTCTTCATTCATAGAGGTTTCACATCTTTATATCTTAGGCATACCCTCATGTCACTGTTTGGATAGTACTCATCGTCATCTATCCAACAAGCTTGAGTTTGCTCATTTCGGAGCTCATTTGCAGAAGTTATGGCAGTTCAAGCTTTATTGTATCCTTTTGTTTTGCTTGGGCTATTTTGAAGCTCACCAGTGGTAGTACCGCCCTGGGTAGCGGTAGTACCGCTTGCGCAGTACTTCTGCGGTCTAGTGCCGCGGGCACTACCGCTTGTGTTCCTACTTCTAGACTCGTTTTCGCTTCGACGACAGTAGGGCGGCAGTTGGGCACGGTAGTACCGTTTTGGACGGTAGTACCACACCTGCCCCGCGGTAGTACCGCTCTCGCGGTACTTCCGCGACCGACTACCATCATACTACCGCCTATCTCTTTGCTTCTGTGTCCCTCGCTGCCTCCACGGTAGTAGAGCGGTAGTAGGGTGCGGTAGTACCGCTTTGGGCGGTACTGCCGTCCTACCCTCCCTCTACTACTGATGGTTCTCTGTGTCCTGAGACACTAAGCGGTAGTACCGCTTGTGGGGATGGTAGTACTGCTCCGGCGGCACTATCGTTCCTGGACTTTTGTTCTCTCAGTGCTACACCTCGAACTACTGTCCCAAGCGGTAGTACCACTGCTCTGGGCGGTAGTACCGCTTGTGTGCGGGCTACGGGCATAACGGTTGAATTTGTCCCCACCTATAAAAGGGGGTATTCTTCCCCAATGAACTCTATCCTTGTAGCTCATGTTCTTCCCCTATTGTTGACCTTCTCTTCGAGCTTGCTATCTCTCAATCCCTCCAATGATTCTTGCTAGTTCTTGATGGAAAATATAGAGGAGATCTAGATCTACGTTTCCACCAATCACTTCCTCCTCTTTGTGAGGGGAACCCCTTGGATCTAGATCTTGGAGTTCTTTGTGTTCTCTCCTTCGTTTTTCCTCTCATTTTCCTCCATATCATTAGTTGGTTGGTGGGATTTGGGAGAGAAAGACTTGGGCACTCCGTGTGCCCTTGCCATTGCATTTGGTGCATCGGTTTGAGTTCTCCATGGTGATACGTGCAAGTGAAGGTGAGAAGCATATTACTCTTGGGTGTTTGAGCACCCTAGAGCTTGTTCCTCTTGGGTGCTTTGGTGCCCTAAATGGATGGTCTCATGGAGCTCAATCATTGTGGTGGAAAGCTCCGGGACAAGCTTCGGGGTCTCCAATTAAGTTGTGGAGATTGCCCCAAGCAATTTGTACAGGTTTCGGTGACCGCCCCTAAGGGTTGCCAAAGTGTACGGGTTCAATGACCGCCCCCAAGGGTTGTCATTTGTATGGGTTCGATGACCGCCCTCAAGGGTCCCTTAGTGGAATCATGGCATCTTGCATTGTGCGAGGGCGTGAGGAGATTACGGTGGCCCTAGTGGCTTCTTGGGGAGCATTGTGCTACCACACCGCTCCAAATGGATATTAGCATCCACAAGGGTGTGAACTTCAGGATACATCACCGTCTCTGCATGCCTCGATTATCTCTTACCCGAGCCCTTTACTTATGCATTTTACTTTGTGATAGCCTTAGTGTTTCTTGTTATATATCTTGGTAACACTTAGTTGTTTATCTTGCCTAGCATAAGTTGTTGGTGCACATAGGTGAGCCTAGTCGATTTAGGTTTTGTGCTTGGCAAATTAAACGCTACTTTATTCCACATTTGTTCAAGCCTAAACCGTAATTATTTAAAAGCGCCTATTCACCCCCCCTCCAGGTGACATCCACAATCTTTCAAGCTCTCTATGAACGATATGATCAATCCACTCACTTGAGCCCCCCCCCCTTGATAGTACGTCAATCAATCATATAACCTAGTCTCCCGGCTACCACCGCGAGACCGATAAAACAGAAAACCTATCAAGGGCAAACTTTTTCCTTGCATGTAGCCCACTTGAGCTAGATGATGATGATCTTGACCTCCTCAAGTTGGACCACCTTTCTTGATTGCACTGGCTCGATGAAGACGAGTATATTGCTCCCCCATACTCCACTATCAGTGAGCCACTTTTCGGCACATCTTCACAAGTTCATTGTCACCACAATGGACGGCAAGCTTCAAGCATGATCTCTTCGTGATGCTCCACTTGAATTTGCACACCGCAAACTTGATGACGATCACCACTTGATGTCATTCTCCATGGGTTGTATGAGATCTTCCTCTTGACGCAAGCCCATGGAGACATACGTAACCCCTCACAGAACTCTCACATAGACCATGGGTTAGTACACAAAGCATAATGGACAATGCACACCATACCTTTCGGTACATCTTGTACGCTTTATGTGTTGATCAACTTGATTCACTCTTTGACTTGGTCTTGATCAACCTTGTATCATGACTTCTTTATGACCAATCTTTGGATAATTCCTTGAATAGCCCCTTGGTCATCACGTGATCTCCTTGAAACCAACAAATGAACTTCAAGAAATGCCTATGGACAAACCCTTCAAATATAGCTTAAGGCAACCACTAGTCTGTAGAGATTGTCATCAATTACCAAAACCACACATGGGGGCACCATGCTCTTTCCAATAGGAAACTATAAAATTTATGCTTAAGTTCCAATTTTTAGTGGTAGAACAAATAAAACAAGCTCTCTCTATATATATGCAATCTATGGTGAGAACAATCTATATGGCAAGCAAGCTAGTATAACGATAAACAAGACAACAAGCTAATTAGGAATCCAACAAAGCACATAAAAGGGACGAGAATGGATAAACCACGAGTGAACCGAGGACGCAGATCTATCCTAAAATTCATATTCTCTTGGGAGTGCTATATTCGTGGGAAACATGCCAAAGCCAAAGCTCTAATGTATCCTAAAATTCATAGTCTTTTGGGAGTGGTAATATTCATGGGAAGCGTGCCAAAGCCAAAGCTCCAGAGCACCACCAAATGGCTCACCTTATTCTCCTTTGAGTCACCCCCAATAGGTGAGTCTCAAATCACTTGGGGTTGGTCTTGAAGGCGGCCATCAAACGTTTACACACTTTCGTATGCACACCACAAGCAAGGAAGCTTCCGGGCCTTGATTCGTACCGCCTAGGAGCCCCAAATCTCCAAGAGTAACAAGTGTTGGTGAAATACTTATGAAATCGAGCGGGGATCACGAATTGGTTTAGTGGGGATGTAGATCGGGTATTCCTCTTTCAATCCTCAAAATTTGACGGATTTTTAGTGGAGGAAGGTGAGAGTAATTGGGATTTTGGAGGACTGGGAATGATGGAGAAGCTTAAGGCATTAGGGTTAGGGGTGGGAGGTGGGAGAAGGGGCTTTATATCCCACCTCCAAAGTGACCATTGCCCACCTGATGGCCCTGCGCATGGGGTCCCCCAAACCCTAGACCACGTGGGCATGGGGGTCAGTCACCCCATGCACATAGGGTGTCCTGAGAGTTCGTGTTTGCACAGGGTCGGGATGCCCGTGCGCATGGGATGTCCAGAGAAATTTTCTTGTCCCCCACGTGCAGACCATGGCACAAAGAAAAGAGGGTTTTGAGGCTATTTTCTTTGATGGGTGTAGGATGGTTGGTGTATATGATTAGCATGAACCCACACTTTGATCCAGGCACCCCGATTCCCTCGTAATAGTGTGGCTCTCATATGACTCAAAAGAAACCAAAACAAAACTCTCGAGTCATCGGAAAACCACACATTTTTCCTTCTTGAAGTGGGGGTCAACCATCTTCATATAATCATCCTAGAGAGACCAATAACCTGAGATAAACTTAGTACCATCATTTGTCTCACTAACCACACATCACACAAAATACTCCCTCTGCTCTTATTTAGTCCGCGTATTAGTTTTAGTCAAAGTCAAGCTTTGTAAACTTTGACAAAGTTTATAAGCAAAAATGTTTACAATAACAAATCGATAACATTAGATTTATTATTGAATGTACTTTCACATCATATAGATTTGTTATGGTAAATTTTTATAGTATTGTTTTCTATAAACTTGGTCAAATTTTATGAAGTTTGATTTCAGAGGGTGTTTGTTTACAGCGACTTTTTGATGTCGGGACTAAAAAAAAGTCCCTTTTAGTCCCATCTAAACCAAACAGGAGGGACTTTTAGGGACTAAAGTGGGCATTCGGGACTAAAGAAAGAAGACCCCGAGGGAGAGTCTTTTTGGTACCTTTTCCAACAGTTGCCCTGCCCCGCATCGCACCTTATCTCTATTAGTTCATTACTAGGGGTAACATGGTCTTTTAGCATGTCATTTAATAATCTCTAGTCCATGTTTAGTCCCTGAAACCAAACAGGTGGGGACTAACGACTTTTTAGTTGGGACTAAAAAAGTCATAGGACTTTTTAAACAAACAGGGCCTCAGTCAACTCTAATATGCGGGGTAGATAAAAACGGAGGGAGTACCATTAGGGATAAATGCACTTTCAATCCCTCTCCTCCCCTTTTTGATGAATTGATGACAATATGGTTAGCTCGTGATAATAGGAATAATTAATGAATCATGCCATGCAACTCTACTAATACAAGGATCTCCCTCCTTGATGTGTGCATATATTCAAATATACTTGGAATGCAAAAGAACATGTGCTATGTTAATGTTGCATAAGAACCATACTAATCAACTACCCTCATTAACTCTACTAGTACTAAATCTGAATCATACGGCAGTAAATGAAGTTATTTAGTAGTAACTGCTGAGAAAATCAAATCAAAGATTAATCAACATCTTGTCTGTTGCGTCAAAGGAACGGCAAAATGCAAACTGTATCAATCAACCCCCAAAGATGTAGGGATCAATGATCCTCAAAAAAAAAAAGATGTAGGGATCAATGAACCTTGCATGCAAATTAAGTGCTCATACAACTGAGCCAACGTGCAAATCAAGTATACATGAGAAATGAAGAGACACCACCAAACTGAAATGGCATCGCTCAGGTGAACAAAAATCAACCCAAGCTGATTATTATCCCAACTTCACAGCAGAATTTCATCCAAGAACAGCTAACCTGGTAATCAACCGGTGCTACGAGCTAAACAGAAGGCATGGATAACAACGATAACCAAGATCGCCTATAACTTAACAGACCCATAACTTAATCAGGCTTCGGTGCGGGATTGTAAATTAAGCAAACTCGGTCAGGCACAAGGGCTACGACTAGTTCCTTCCAAAACAGCGGAATGATCCTTCAATCGACATGAAATCAAAAGTTAGCAACTAGTAGAACGCATCATAGCTATCATCATCCTGCACATACCCGTCGTCCCCCTGATCATACCAGTCGCCGCCGTCGTCCTGGCCATACCCATCATCGCCGCCCTGGAACGCCTCGATGCTGTTGTCGTAGCACTCCGGTGGTTCTTGGTAAACATCCAGCTGCAGGCCACTTTCCTCCACCTCCACAATCGTGGCATGTAGGTTGCTGACGAACACTTCATCCTCGTAAGCCGCCGCCTCGTTGCCAACGGTGAGGATGCCGGTGTACTCGTTGTGGCCTTCCTCGACGGTGAGAATTCCAATCCCGGCGTACTCCTTGTATGCGTAGCCCTGCTCTCCGACGTCTTCAGCATTGAGAGTTCCGGTGCCGATGACGTAGCCTTCGTAGCCATCCTCTTCGTCGTCGTCGCTCTGAATTCCTGGCCCGACGACGTAGTCACCGTCACTGAGAAATCCGGTCCTGGCGACGTAGTCGTACACATTCTCCTCTTCCTCATCCTCGTCGGTGACAGCTCCACGTCCCACGACCTCGTACCCATCTGAAGAGAGATCGTCGTCGTCGTCGTCATCAGAAACGTAGTTCGAACGGACCAAACTGAGGCCGCCGAGCTCTGCCTCCGTGTCCGCGTCCGTGTCCGTGTCCGATCCAGTGAATCCGGGGAGGGCCGCGACCTTGCTGCTGCTCTCGGCCGTGTCCACAGCCACCGCCGTCGGCGCCAACGCCAGGTGCGGCTCGGGAGTGTGGGGGTTCACGGCTGCGCGTCGGGTGGGAGACAGCAAGCAAGGGGTCACCGGAGCGCGTGGAGCGGGAGGCGGAGCGCGCGGGACCATGATGGCGCGCGGTGCGGGAGGGGGCGCGCGGGGGCGCACCGGAGCGCGTGGAGCGGGAGGCTGAGCGCGCGGGATCATGAGGGCGCGCGGTGCGGGAGGAGGCGCGCGAGGGCGCACCGGAGCGCGTGGGGCGGGAGCCGGTGCGCGGGGGCGCACCAGAGCAGGACCCGGCGCGCGGTGGAGCTCGAGGAACGCGGGGGCGGGAGGAGGCGCGTGGGCGATCACCGGAGCGCGTGGGGCGGGTGGAGGCGCGCGGGGAAACGCAGGGGCGCGCTGTACGGGCTGGTAGCCGCCGGAGCAGAGGAGGAGGCCGAGGCGGAAGGCGAGGTAGGCATCGACGCAGGCGTACTCCACCTGCTCGACGGAGAGCCTGGGAGCGTGCCACGCGCTCATGGCCACGTCCCTGGGCTTGCTGATCCCGCGGTAGCCGAGGAAGCGCTGCGCCATTAGCTCGACGGAGGCGTTCCCCATGCCGGTGAGCGCGCGCAGGTCGCACGAAGACGCGACGTCCAGGCCGTAGTGATCCCACAGCATCCGGCGGTCGTACGAGGAGCCGTACCCCACGAAGACGACGCGCGGGTCGGCGAGGAAGCGGTAGAGCACGGCGGGGACGGCTTCGGCGTCGACCTGGGCGAGGTGGAAGACAAGGCAGCGGTGGCCCGCGCAGAGCTGCAGGGTGGCCGGCGGCGGCGCCTGCGGCCCTTCCCCGCGGCCGCGGACGGGGGTCCACTGGACGCCGAGGCCGACGATGAGGCGGTCGGAGCGGAGGAGGGCCTGGTGGAGCCAGCGGGTGGTGTAGATCCAGCGGCGCGCGTCGGCCGGATTGCCGGTGGCGAGGGCGACGAGGCGGCGGTCGGCGACGCGGACGGTGTAGGCGTCGTGCTCGGGGGTGGAGCGGCGGAGGCGTGTGGCGACGGGGGTGACGTCCATGGCGGTGACGTGGGGGTGGGGTTTCCTCCTGCGTCGCTCGCTGGGGTTTTAGATGGGCCGGGGACGACGCGAGGGTTTGGAAGAGGGGAAATTTGAGTCGGGTCAGGCAAAGGCAAGAGGAATGCTAGGCAGTTTATCCGATGGATCAGCCAGTTGGCACCACCACCCCGCCTTGTACCACCGACCTACCCTGAGATCAATCTAAAAAAAAGGACTTACCCTGAGATCATGCATCTGATGCTTCGATGGGAGCCTTTTGTTTGACAAAAAAAAAAGTGACATCTATAATGATCAATGTTTCTGTAGGAGAAAAAAGTACAATGCACTGGCATACAAAACTACGATGAGATAACTTCAAAAAAAAAACAACTACGATGAGAATTGAGTTTTCTTTTCTCTTGGAGAAATATAGGATTTTATAGTATTTCTAGCGGAGTGGATTCTACATTCTTTTTCGATATCTGTTACCATGTATTTGTGTGGTACGATTTTAACACTTGTGTGTTACCATCTACTATAATTTTACCAGTTACCGGATTTGGGAAGGGACCTCACCAAGCATCATCAGATTCCCATATTTTCTCGCATGCGCCACAAACTCATGGGCAAGTATGTTGTTGCCCCTTCTAGCCGACATAAGCATGATCTCTTGAAAGTTCTCTATTGATACATCCATTTTGCATCATTATTTTTTTACTATATATAATTCAATGATATATTTCATAATATGATGCAACTCTAATGTCTTTTCTCTTTTAAAATGCAAGATATAAAAAGAGAGGGGAATTACCGACAGCTGGAAATCTGGCCTGAAAATGCAACAACACTCCGTTCATCGTGGGAATCATCATCTTCATCAATATCTTCACCAGCACCACCTCATCTCCAAACTATAGTTCTCTTGTGCTCAATCTTTGTATCCAACCTCGGATTGGTACCCGGGAGTGCATATAGTGTTGATTACATCTTGTAGTTGAGGCTAGTTGATTTAATTCGTGAAAAATTGTTGTGTTCGTATTGTTAATCATATGTTTATACCCACTAATCATGATCCATATGATGAGTTGTGAGTGGTTTCATTAGTCTTGAGGACATGAGAAAAGTCTTGTTATACTAGTAATCATGTGAAGTTGATTCTCGTTCAATGTTTTGATATTATGTTGTGTTGTTCTTCCTCTAGTGGTGCTAGGTGAACGTCGACTACATAACACTTCATCATCTTTGGTCCTAGGAGAAAGCTTGTGAAATTAGTTTGTAGATGATAGGTTGCGGGAGTGATAGAAACTTAAACCCTAGTTAGTGAATTATTCCGTAAGGGACTGTTTTGGCTCCAATTGCTTAATACTATGATTAGATTTATCTTAATTATTTCTCTAATAGGTGCCGATGCTTGCATGGAGACTGGAAAAGTATAATCATAAGTAGCTACTTGTTCAAGTTAGGAAAGTACCTTAGCTCTGGTCCACCCACGTAACACTTATCATGACAATGAGCGTCAAATCAATGAATCATGGTGAAACTCCCGCGTGTCCTCAAGAGCATTTTAGTCACTATAAGAAACACCTTCGCTTGTTAGCATAATTAAGGAATTTGACCAATTGTTGCATTTTTTTACTATTGTTACTTGTTACCTTGTTACAAATTATCTTGCTACCAAACTATTTATCAAAACAGTTTTGCTAAAGCACATCTAGATGTGCTCTAAGTATTGCACATCTAAGTCCAATGTCATTGATTTTACGCTAAGATTCGTGCAAGCATTTTCTTTTGTCCTTTTTCTAAAAAAAATCTAGTTTGATTAAGTCATTTAGATGTGCAATAGCTAGGGCACATCTAGATGTGCCCTAGACAGACTGAAACCCGCCTGTCAATTTCTTTTGCTACTCGTTGGGTTCGACACTCTTACTTATCGAAAGGACTATGACTGATCCCCTATACTTTTGGGACATCATCCATCTTGTTTTTTATGTCAGCATTAATTGCAAAGAAAGCAAATCTATTTGGAACTTTAGAGTTTATTAGTGAGATAACTTGGGAGCAGTTAGTCCCAATGCACAAAGGACCTCTATATACACACATCAGTTCTAAAAAACCAATCTGCACCGAAATAGCTTCAACATCCTCAACAGCCTGGTACAATGGCATGCATTTGCAGATTGGGAATGCAACATTCCTCTCAAATTCCTGACGGCAATCCCTGCACTAGCTTGGCCAATCTCATAAATAAAGGACGCATCCGTGTTTAGGGGCTGTTTGGTTAGCGCCCGGGACTGCCCTGCGAAATTGAGGGCGTGCCAATTTAGGATTCTGCCGCCGCTGCCAAGCCAAAGCATGGGCGTAAAAAGTAAAGATGAGGTGTACTAACCAAAACATTGGCAGGCTAAGAAAACGTTGGCTCCAATCCAAATGCCCTCCTAGGCTGGTGGTCGACACCAAAATATTGGCATGGCAGCGCTCGGCTGTCATCCAAACAAACCCTTAGCTTCCAAGCTCCTAATTTTCATGGCAACCATTGATTGTCATCAATGACATCCGCAGCATGCACATGAATTCTGCATGGGAACATTGCTTCATTTCTCACTCGTCTCCCTCCAATACTAGTGCCTGGTGAATTGTTGGAAATATGCCCTAGAGGCAATAATAATATGGTTATTATCATATTCCCCCATTTATGATAAATGTTTATTATTCATGCTAGAATTGTATTGATCGGAAACTTAAATACATGTGTGAATACATAAACTACACTGTGTCCCTAGTAAGCCTCTACTAGACTAGCTCGTTGATCAAAGATGGTTAAGGTTTCCTCACCATGGACATGAGTTGTCATTTAGCGGGATCACATCATTAGGAGAATGATGTGATGGAAAGACTGTAGGACCTTGAAGTATGTCTAGAGGGGGGGTGATTAGACTACTTGACCAATTAAACACTTAACCTTTTCCCAATTTTAGAGTTTGGCAGATTTTAGCAATCTTTGGACAAGTCAAGCAATCATCACACAATTCAAGCAAGCATGCAAAGAGTATATGAGCAGCGGAAATTAAAGCATGTAACTTGCAAGAAAGTAAAGGGAAGGGTTTGGAGGATTCAAACGCAATTGGAGACACGGATGTTTTTGTCGTGGTTCCGATAGGTGGTGCTATCGTACATCCACGTTGATGGAGACTTCAACCCACGAAGGGTAATGGTTGTGCGAGTCCACGGAGGGCTCCACCCATGAAGGGTCCACGAAGAAGCAACCTTGTCTATCCCACCATGGCCGTCGCCCATGAAGGACTTGCCTCACTAGCGGTAGATCTTCATGAAGTAGGCGATCTCCTTGCCCTTACAAACTCCTTGGTTCAACTCCACAATCTTGTCGGAGGCTCCCAAGTGACACCTAGCCAATCTAGGAGACACCACTCTCCAAGAAGTAACAAATGGTGCATTGATGATGAACTCCTTGCTCTTGTGCTTCAAATGATAGTCTCCCCAACACTCAACTCTCTCTCATGGGATTTGGATCTGGTGTAAAGAAGATTTGAGTGGAAAGCAACTTGGGGAAGGCTAGAGATCAAGATTCATATGGTAGGAATGGAATATCTTGGCCTCAACACATGAGTAGGTGGTTCTCTCTCAGAAATGGTAAGTTGGAAGTGTAGGTTTGTTCTGATGGCTCTCTCCACGAATGAAGAGGAGGTAGAGGGGTATATATGGCCTCCACACAAAATCTAACCGTTACACACAATTTACCAAACTCGGTGGGACCGAATCAACAAACTCGGTCGGACCGATTCAGTAAACCTAGTGACCGTTAGGATTTTTGGTGGGACCGACATGCAACTCGGTAGGAGCGATATGGTTAGGCTTAGGGCATAACGTAATCTCGGTGAGACCGATTACACAAACTCGGTGAGACCGATTTTGGTAATTAGCTAACCAGAGAGTTGGTCAGGTAAACTCGGTGGGACCGATTCGCTCTTTTCGGTGAGACCGAAATGTTACGAAAGGGAAACAGAGAGTTTACATTGCAATCTCGGTGGGACCGATCGCTCACTTCGGTTAGACCGAAATGTTACGAAGGGAAACAGAGAGATTACAATCCCATCTCGGTGAGACCGAGATCCCTATCGGTAAGACCGATTTGCCTAGGGTTTGTGGCAGTGGCTATGACATTTTAACTCGGTGGCGCCGGATAGAAAGAATCGGTATGACCGATTTTGACTTTAGGTTTAGGTCATATGAGGATGTGAGAAAGTAGTTGAGGGTATTTGGAGCATATCACCAAGCACTTGAAGCAAGAGGCTCATTAAGCAACACCTCATCCCTCCTTGATAGTATTGGCTTTTCCTATAGACTCAATGTGATCTTGGATCACTAAAATGTAAAATGAAGAGTCTTGAGCTTTTGAGCTTGAGCCAATCCTTTGTCCTTCATATTTTGAGGGATCCACTTTCATCATCCATGCCATGCCATTCATTGAGCTTTTCTGAAATAATAGTCTTGGAATAGCATTAGCTCAATGAGCTATATGTTGTTATGAATTACCAAAACCACCTAGGGATAGTTGCACTTTCAATCTCCCCCTTTTTGGTAATTGATGACAACATATAGATCAAAGCTTTGACAAATGATAATAAGATTGAAAGAACATCGTCGCTTTGAGAAGTATGTGATAAGCAAGAGCTCCCCCTAAATTTGTGCATAATTAAAGATTTTCTTTGGACTGCAAATGCACAAGGAATTAGGCTCATGGGTTACTCTTCCATGTCACATACATCTTGGTGGAGCGCTCAAAATAATAAAGATTGAATATGCACTCATCACCAAGCAAAGTGAATGATCATATAAGGATAGGTAAGATAATATCATCAAACAGGCATAAGTGTAGCTTATGATCAAACACATGATCATCAATGTCTCACAGGTAATAGCATAGTATCTCAAGCAATTAAAAGCAAACAAAGTTTAACCACCAAATCAAGAGAGAACAAAAGCAACACTCTCTCTCTCGAAGCCTATGATCTATACATTTTTCTCCCCCTTTGGCAGCAAGTTACCAAAAAGTTCATAGAAAATGCATAGTGCTAGATCAACTCTCAGGCTTGATCTTTAGTTGGTGGTGTAGAGATGGCTCCTCGGATGAAGGCTTCAGTTGATGTGGATGGAGCTGGAGGTGTTGGTGCTGGAGCTGGTTGCACTGGAGCTGTAGGAGCAGTAGCTGGTGCAGATGATGTGGCTCTAGTGTCTGTCACAGGCACTGCAACTGACCTCTGAGCTCTCGGCACTCTGGCAAATGCATCAGTTGTTGTCTTTCCCTTCCTCTCCTGCATTTCATCTTGAAGCTGCTCCACAACTGACTGAATCTTAGTTACTTTGACATCTAGATCATAGAATTTTTGTTCCATGATTCTTTCCAGGCTCTCCTGGTTTTGAGTTAGGGTGACCAATCCCTTCTCAATCCTCAGTGTTGATGCTATCAAGTAACCAAGCTGGTCCTACTTGTTCTTCAAAAAGTACTCAGATGCCTTCTCTTGAGTTGGCATCTTGGCAACCTTCTCTCTCTTTGCTTTCTCCTTCTTCTCTTGAGCTTGCACTGATGATGGTTCATTCTCATTCATTACAACTTGATTGTCCTCAAAGTCTGGATAAAGAGCAAAGTGTTCCTTATCCAACAGATATTTTCCTGTACCCATCTTTGAGTTAATCAACTCCTGAATCTGTGGGGCATATCCACAACTTCTCTTCTAGTCTGCTGCTGTCCTCTCAATGGTCTAAACCATAAGGCTCATGACCATGAATTTCTGTCGCACATCAAATATATGTAGCAAGTTGATTGCATGCCCCCTGATCATGCTCTGGTCACCTAACTTGGGCAAAAGAGTGTGCCTTAAGATCCAGTTGATCGTTGGCAGCCCTGATAGAAGAAAATGAACTGACCCAAACTTGAAAGTCTCAAGAGCTTTGTCTGGGATCTCCTTGTACATATGTGACATAGAATTGTGTCCCATCTTCTTCTTGGCATAGACATCCAAGTTAGCTTCACTCTCCTTTGGGGCATTGATCAGACTAGCCCATTCCTCTATGGTTGACTAGTACCTCGTACCTTCTGACATCCAAACTATCCTGCCATCTGGATAGAAGTGTGCTGTGGAGTAGAATTGCATAATGAGTTCATCATTCCAGTTGGTGAGCTTTTGCCCAACAAAATCTGCAACTCCACAAGCAACAAAACTGTCTTGCACTCCAGGATAGTGTTCCTCATTTTCTTCCATGTAGGTCCAGTCGACCCACCTCATATCACACACTATGGGCTTCTTGTCTAACAAGATTGTCTCATAGAAGTCCTGCTTCCTTTGTATGGAACATGTAATCAACAACAGTCCTTCTCCTGGTGGCATATGGATCTGTCATTCTCCATAGCCTCAACCCTGAGTCTCTCCTGATATTCATGTCCTCAGCCACAGGATGAGAATCATTGTGGTCTGGAATCTTGGGCTTTAGCTTCCTCGGGACTTCTCCTTCATCCTCTTCCTCATCAGCAACTTCAGGCACTGGGGCCTTGTTCTTCTCAGCAGCTGGAATACTCCTGGTATTCCTCTTTGGTGCAATCTTGGGCTTGGGGGCAGCTTTGGGTGCTTCTTTGGGCTTTGATGTTGCAGCCCCTGATTTTATAGCATCACCCATCAGCTTTTGTGCCTTGGGTGCTGGTGCAGCAACCTCTTCTTCTTCTTCCATCATGGAAGGTTGCCCAACAACTCTAGCCATTGTCTTTTTGACCCTTTATTTCCTTTTCTTTCCTTCTGCAGCAGGCTCTTTGGGATCAGGCTTTTCAGGTATTTGTGTTGATCCTCTGACCTTCAGCATAGGTGTCCTCTTGGCAGGAACCTTCCTATTAAGTCCAGGCTTTGTGGTCTTTGTTGAGCCATACTCCTTTTTGAGCACTACCTTCTTGGAAGTAGCCTCATCTTCTTCTGCCATATAATCCTCATCCTCATATTCTGAGGTTCTCTTCTTCCTTGTCCTGGTGGCAGCTTTAGGCAGATTGCTTGGGGTGCTCCTGCTGCCATCATCTGAAGAACTTGAGGGACTAGTGCCCTCACTCATGTGAATCTGCTCTTCTGACTTGTTCTGACTATCACTTTGGTCTGACACGGTGCAAGTCACTGATTGCTGACTCTGTGAATAGTTATAGATGAGATAGAATGGATGAGCATCACAAAATGCAGAGATTTTTGCAAAAGAATGATTCAAAAACTCAGTTTTAGTTTTCCACAGAAAGCATTTCGGATCAACCGATTTTCAAACTCGGTGATACCGAAGCAGTTTTGGAACCTAAACTGGTAAACTCGGTGGGACCGAGTCACAATTCTGTGGCACCAAGACTGCTAGGGTTTCACACAGTTTTAAAATCAGTCACACCGATTAGCAATTCTCGGTCAGACCGAGAGTTGCTAGTGCAATGGCGTTAGCCAAATCGGTGGGACCGAGTTTTTCAACTCGGTGGGTCCGAGATGGTTTCGACGGAAACCTAACCCTAAATTTTCAAATCGCATCTATTCTAAGGATTATATTGACTGGATAGGAGTGTTTCAATCGTGGCAAGAATCATGATGAACACAATGTGCTAGGAATCAGACGAGGATAGCACTGTGATCGAGTCCATACCCTAGCTTGGCGATGAACTCGCTACGGCGGGAACAGCGGGGGTGAATTCCGTTGATGGCGGCGGAGACTAGCGACTGGAGGCGGCTGGCGACGAGGAGATGATCCAGAGACCCTGGAGGCAGAGCGAGCAATGCGTGGGCGAAGGGGTTTGGAGAAATTTCCAGATTTTTGCCCGTGAGTAAATATAGCCCGACCCTGTCGGTGTGACCGAGTGGAACAACTCGGTGGCACCGAGATGCATAACTGTATACAGTTACAACAACTCGGTGGGACCGAAAAGTTCAAATCGGTTGCACCGAGATTGAAAACCTAGATCGGCTTAGTGATCTCGGTGGGACCGTAATGGAGGAATCGGTCAGACCAAGAATCACAAAGAAGTTTTGGAAGTTTAAGTCTCTGACGAATCGGGGACTCCGAGTGCTCCTCACACAGAGTGGTTCGAATCTGACTTGATCAAATTTTGTGATGTAGCATGAATAGAGTTTTAGACGAGAAAATCATAGATAGCTAGAGAAGGTTCTTAGGCATTCTTGTCCATCCACTTGGTAAAAAGAAAAGAACCCAAACAATCAAAGCAACAAGTGGATGTCCTCGAATGAGTAAAGTATGCAACCAACATGCTCACACAATAGAATGGCAAATGAAATATGTGGCAAAGCATGCACAACCAATTCTAGCATCTATCAAACAATTGGCGATGACTAGGTCATCTATATATGAGTATATTGACTTAGGAGTCAAATGAGAACATTTGATCATAGGTCATACTCATCATTTAAGCTCAAGTGGGGTTACCGCTTTTACATAATGCATTGATGTGTTCACACCATTAGAGTTGCTTTGACTCAATTCTTAGAGTTAGGCTCCCCCTAGATGTGAGATCCCCTTTTAGAGGGATGAACTAACTTGGGTTTTGTCGATGATGACTTCATGTAGGTGTTGAAGATGTGGATGCTCAATGTTGATGTAGATCATTTGGAGCAATCCTTTGGAGTGAGTTGCACTTTCAACATACCTACATGGGTTAGTCCCATAAGGAACAAACAAGAATATACATAGACATAGAGTGATGCACACACAAGATGATGTCCATGAAATCATTAGGTTACCTTGTCCCTTACCTTACCAACATGAGGGTTTGTGACTCCTTGAACTAGTGCAAGATGTGGAAGTTGATTGCACTTGTCCTTACCATAATGATATGAGTGAAGAATGTTGGCGGAGTCACCCTCAAGAACTCTCTAGTTCTCCTTCTTTGGGATCCACATCATCTTGATGGGAATCCTTGGAGTTGTAGTTGTACTTGATGAAGTAGAACTTGACGTGGTCTTGGGAACCCACTTGTCCAAGGCCTTGGGTGCTTCTTCAAATGCATCAATCTCCTCTTGAAGCTTGTCCTTGCCTTTGTTCTTGTGGTCTTGTGGTGGAAGATCATCTTGTGCTTGTGTTCCCTTGAAGGAAGTAGGATCATACTTCTCTTGTTGAGGAACAAACTTCGTCTTGGGGTATTGATCTTCTTCCCACTCAACTCCATTGGCATTGAACTTTCATTCAAAACCAACACCTTGATTCTTCCGGTGCCTTCCTTGCTTGCGTACAATTTCCTCGAATTGCTTGCTCCCGGCAAGGCTCTTGTATACACCTTTCTCTATAATTCCCTTCAATAAGCTATTTTCTTGCTCAAGTGTAACTTGGCTAAGAGTATCATTAGTGGAATCAAGAGAACTACTAGAAGCAACAATATTTGATTTACCATAATTATTGTTACTACTAGAGGAAGGATCTTTCTTGTTCTTGTTACTAGACTTGACTTGAGGCATGTAAGTAGATAAGAGTAAACGCTTGGCAATGTAAGAAGAACTTTTCTTACGGAGATCATCATTGATTGCTTTTAAGAACTCATGCTCTTGCTCAAGATTGAGCTTTTCAAAGCGTAACTTCTCATGAGACCTTAAAAGTTCTTGATGATCTTCGAAGATAGTTTCATGAGCTAACTTAAGAGTGTTTAGTTCTTTAGTTAGAAGCTCAATCTTCTCCTTATCATTGTCATTCGTTTTATCTTGATTAGCATGATTAATTGACGTTTCATCATAGTATTCATCACTAGAGTTGTCAACAAGTAAATCATCATCACCTAGCAAGTCATCCTCATCACTATTGAAATCAACATACTCGGGATGTGTTACCTTTGGACCTTTGGCCATGAAGCATCTTCCAATTCCTTCATTTGGTGAGTCAAATATGTCGTAGGAGTTGGTTGACACAAGTGCTAGACCGGCAACACCTTCATCTTGAGTATATTCGCAGTCGGAGTGATAGCTTCTCTCGGAGTGATTGTCGGAGTCGGAGCCGGATACCCATTCACCAACTTGAGCTTGATGTCTTTGTTTTGTGTAGCTCCTTGATGACTTGTCCTTCCTTTCTGAATCCTTGCTTCTCCGTGAGGGTCTTTGTTCATAACGATCATCTCTACTCCTCCTCTCTCATGGTGGTGATTCTTCTCTTTTACTTCTTCTTTTTGGAGAATCTTCTCTTCTTTTGTAGGGTGTCGTACACTCATTGGAATAGTGTCCGGGTCTCCCACAATTGTAGCAATTGCGATCTCGACTAGAAGATCTTTTGTCATTGTAGGACCTTGACTTGGAGCTTCTTTCTTTGCTTCTACTCTTGTAGAATTTGTTGAAGTTCTTCACCATTAAGCTCAATTCTTCATTGAAGGTTTGTTTCTCACTTGATGATGTGGGGGCTTCACATGAGGCTTTGTAAGCACCACTTGACTTGTTGTGAAGTTCCTCCTTATCCTTGAGTGACATCTCATGAGCAACAATTCTTCCAATGACTTCCATTGGCTTGAGATCTTTGTAGTTTGGCATCATTTGGATCAATGTGCACACTGTATCATACTTTCCATCCGATGCTCTTAGGATCTTCTTGATGATGAATCTGTCGGTTATCTCTTCACTCCCTAAACCGGCAATCTCATTTGTGATAAGAGCAAGCCTAGAGTACATTTCAGCGACACCTTCACCATCCTTCATCTTGAACTTGTCAAGCTGACTTTGGAGCACATCCAGCTTGGATTCCTTGACGGAGTCAGTACCTTCATGCATATCAATCAAAGTGTCCCAAATTTCCTTTGCATTCTCAAGATGGCTGATTTTGTTGAATTCTTCGGGGCACAATCTGTTGAAGAGGATATCACAAGCTTGAGCGTTGTATTGCAGCATCTTAAATTCATCCGCATTAGCTTCACGGTTCGGCTCTCTCCCATCAAAGAATTCACCTTGCAAGACAAAACAAATAATAGCCCAAACGGCGGGGTTATGTCCGAGAATATGCATTTTCATCTTATATTTCCAACTAGCAAAATTAGTACCATCAAAGTAAGGACCTCTACGGTGATAATATCCCTCGCTAGACGCCATACTCTCATAGGTTGTGAAACCAAGGCTATGACCACCAAAAGCTATGGAAATCAAAGCAAATGGAGACCAAAGCTCTGATATCACTTGTAGGACCTTGAAGTATGTCTAGAGGGGGGTGATTAGACTACTTGACCAATTAAAAACTTAACCTTTTCCCAATTTTAGAGTTTGGCAGATTTTAGCAATCTTTGGACAAGTCAAGCAATCATCACACAATTCAAGCAAGCATGCAAAGAGTATATGAGCAGCGGAAATTAAAGCATGCAACTTGCAAGAAAGTAAAGGGAAGGGTTTGGAGGATTCAAACGCAATTGGATACACGGATGTTTTTGTCATGGTTCCGATAGGTGGTGCTATCGTACATCCACGTTGATGGAGACTTCAACCCACGAAGGGTAACGGTTGCGTGATTCCACGGAGGGCTCCACCCACGAAGGGTCCACGAAGAAGCAACCTTGTCTATCCCATCATGGCCGTCGCCCACGAAGGACTTGCCTCACTAGCGGTAGATCTTCACGAAGTAGGCGATCTCCTTGCCCTTACAAACTCCTTAGTTCAACTCCACAATCTTGTCGGAGGCTCCCAAGTGGCACCTAGCCAATCTAGGAGACACCACTCTCTAAGAAGTAACAAATGGTGCATTGATGATGAACTCCTTGCTCTTGTGCTTCAAATGATAGTCTCCCCAACACTCAACTCTCTCTCATGGGATTTGGATCTGGTGGAAAGAAGATTTGAGTGGAAAGCAACTTGGGGAAGGCTAGAGATCAAGATTCATATGGTAGGAATGGAATATCTTGGCCTCAACACATGAGTAGGTGGTTCTCTCTTAGAAATGGTAAGTTGGAAGTGTAGGTTTGTTCTAATGGCTCTCTCCACGAATGAAGAGGAGGTAGAGGGGTATATATAGCCTCCACACAAAATCGAACCGTTACACACAATTTACCAAACTCGGTGGGACCGAATCAACAAACTCGGTCGGACCGATTCAGTAAACCTAGTGACCGTTAGGATTTTCGATGGGACCGACATGCAACTCGGTAGGAGCGATATGGTTAGGGTTAGGGCATAACGTAATCTCGGTGAGACCGATTACACAAACTCGGTGAGACCGATTTTGGTAATTAGCTAACCAGAGAGTTGGTCAGGTAAACTCGGTGGGACTGATTCGCTCTTTTCGGTGAGACCGAAATGTTACGAAAGGGAAACAGAGAGTTTACATTGCAATCTCGGTGGGACCGATCGCTCACTTCGGTTAGACCGAAACGTTACAAAGGGAAACAGAGATATTACAATCCCATCTCGGTGAAACCGAGATCCCTATCGGTAAGACCGATTTGCCTAGGGTTTGTGGCAGTGGCTATGACATTTGAACTCGGTGGCGCCGGATAGAAAGAATTGGTATGATTGATTTTGACTTTAGGTTTAGGTCATATGAGGATGTGAGAAAGTAGTTGAGGGTATTTGGAGCATATCACCAAGCACTTGAAGCAAGAGGCTCATTAAGCAACACCTCATCCCTCCTTGATAGTATTGGCTTTTCCTATAGACTCAATATGATCTTGGATCACTAAAATGTAAAATGAAGAGTCTTGAGCTTTTGAGCTTGAGCCAATCCTTTGTCCTTGATATTTTGAGGGATCCACTTTCATCATCCATGCCATGCCATTCATTGAGCTTTTCTGAAATAATAGTCTTGGAATAGCATTAGCTCAATGAGCTATATGTTGTTATGAATTACCAAAACCACCTAGGGATAGTTGCACTTTCACAGACCCAACCGTAAGCTTATCATCAGATTGCTTAGTTATTTGCTACTTCTTTCTTCATGTCAAGTACTCCCTCCGTCTGGTGAACAGTGTACATTCGGGTTTAAAATTTGTCCGCAAAAGTGTGTACTTCCATCTTACCAATGCACTTTAAAGTATTTTCTCTCATCACACAGTAAGCATTCTATACATAGTCTTCTTTATTTATACATGAACTTAGCTCATTGGGGGTTGGGTAATTAAAGAGGAAAGAGATGGTGTCTTTCATCTTACCAATGCATTTTTTACTCCACTGTATAATTTGTCCTACAATTTATAGATGTACACTTTTCACCGGACGGAGGGAGTATCTATTCCTTCGACCATGAGATCATGCCACTCCCGGATACCGTAGGAATGCCTTTTGTGCTATCAAACATCACTTCGTAACTGGGTGATCATAAAGGTGCTCTATAGGTATCTCCGAAGGTGTCTGTTGGGTTGCATGGATTGATACTGGGATTTTTTGCTCCGTGTGATGGAGAGACATCTCTGGGCCCTCTCGGTAATACAACATCATAAGAAGCTTCATGTGACTAATTAGTTTAGTCACGGGATCTTGTATTACAGAACGAGTAAAGAGACTTGCCGGTAACGAGATTGAACTAGGTATGGAGATACCGATGATCAAATCTCGGGCAAGTAACATATCGTCGGACAAAGGGAATTGCATACGGGGTTGACTGAATCCTTGACATCGTGGTTCAACCGATAAATATCTTCGTTGAATATGTAGGAATCAATATGGGCATCTAGGTCCCGCTGTTGATTATTGATCGGAGAGGAGTCTCATGAAGGACATATGCCCTAGAGGCAATAATAACGTTATTATTTATTTTCTTATTTCATGATAAATGTTTATTATTCATGCTAGAATTGTATTAACCGGAAACATAATACATGTGTGAATACATAGACAAACATAGTGTCACTAGTATGCCTCTACTTGACTAGCTCGTTAATCAAAGATGGTTAAGTTTCCTAACCATAGACATGAGTTGTCATTTGATTAACGACATCACATCCTTAGAAGAATGATGTGATTGAGTTGACCCATTCCGTTAGCTTAGCACTTGATCGTTTAGTATGTTGCTATTGCTTTCTTCATGACCTATACATGTTCCTATGACTATGAGATTATGCAACTCCCGTTTACCGGAGGAACACTTTGTGTGCTACCAAACGTCACAACGTAACTGGGTGATTATAAAGGTGCTCTAAAGGTGTCTCCAAAGGTACTTGTTGGGTTGGCGTATTTCGAGATTAGGATTTGTCACTCGGATTGTCGGAGAGGTATCTCTAGGCCCACTCGGTAATGCACATCACTATAAGCCTTGCAAGTATTGCAACTAATTAGTTAGTTGTGGGATGATGTATTACGGAACGAGTAAAGAGACTTGCCGGTAACAAGATTGAACTAGGTATTGGATACTGACGATCGAACCTTGGGCAAGTAACATACCGATGACAAAGGGAACAACGTATGTTGTTATGCAGTTTGACCGATAAAGATCTTCGTAGAATATGTAGGAGCCAATATGAACATCCAGGTTCCGCTATTGGTTATTGACCGGAAACAGTGCTAGGTCATGTCTACATAGTTCTAGAACCCGTAGGGTCCGCATGCTTAACGTTACGATGACCATTTTATTATGAGTTTATAAGTTTTGATGTACCGATGGTTGTTCGGAGTCCCAGATGTGATCACGGACATGACGAGGAGTCTCGAAATGGTCGAGAAACAAAGATTGATATATTGGACGACTATATTCGGACACCGGAAGTGTTCCGGGTGATTTCGGAGAAAACCGGAGTGCCGGAGGGGTTACCGGAACCCCCCGGGGAAGTATTGGACCTTAGTGGGCCTGAGGGGAGAGAGAGGGCAGCAGCCCAGGAGGTGGCGCGCCTCCTCCCATGAGGAGTCCAAATTGGACTAGGGGAGGGGGCGCGGCCCCTCTTTCCCTCTCCCTCTCCCTCCTTTCCTTCCCCCTTCTCTCTTCCTAGTTGGACTAGGAAAGGGGAGTCCTACTCCCACTAGGAGGAGGACTCCCCCCCCTCCTTGGTGCGCCCCTAGGGCAGGCCGGCCTCCCCTTTGCTCCTTTATATACGGGGGCAGGGGCACCTCTAGACACACTAGTTGATCTTCATGATCGTTCCTTAGCCGTGTGCGGTGCCCCCCTCCACCATATTCCACCTCGGTCATATCGTTGCGGTGCTTAGGCAAAGCCCTGCATCGATAGAACATCATCATCATCACCAGGCCGTCGTGCTGATGGAACTCATCCCCGACACCCTGCTGGAGCAGAGTCCGAGGATCGTCATCGAGCTGAACGTGTGCTGAACTTGGAGGTGCCGTACGTTCTGTACTTGGATCGGTCGGATCGTGAAGACGTACGACTACATCAACCGCGTTGTGATAATGCTTCCGCTTTCTGTGTACGAGGGTACGTGGACAATACTCTCCCTTATCGTTGCTATGCATCACCATGATCTTGCGTGTGCGTAGGATTTTTCTTTAATTACTACATTTCCCAACAGTGGCATCTGAGCCTGGTTTTATGCGTAGATGAAATATGCAAGAGTAGAACACAAGTGAGTTGTGGGCGATACAAGTCAGACTGCTTACCACCATGTCATACGTTGGTTCAGCTGTATTGTGAGATGAAGCGGCCCGGACCGACATTACGCGTACGCTTACGAGAGACTGGTTTCACCGTTACGAGCACTCGTGCTTAAAGGTGACTGGCGGGTGTTTGTCTCTCTCACTTTAGTTGAACCGAGTGTGGCTACGCCCGGTCCTTGCGAAGGTTAAAACAGCACTAACTTGATGAACTATCATTGTGGTTTTGATGCGTAGGTAAGAACGGTTCTTGCTCAGCCCGTAGCAGCCACATAAAATTTGCAACAACAAAGTAGAGGACGTCTAACTTGTTTTTGCAGGGCATGTTGTGATGTGATATGGTCAAGACGTGATGCTATATTTTATTGTATGAGATGATCATGTTTTGTAACCGAAGTTATCGGCAACTAGCAGGAGCCATATGGTTGTCGCTTTATTGTATGAAATGCAAACGCCCTGTAATTGCTTTACTTTATCATTAAGCGGTAGCGATAGTCGTAGAAGCAATAGATGGCGTAACGACAATGATGCTACGATGGAGATCAAGGTGTCGCGCCGGTGACGATGGTGATCACGACGGTGCTTCGGAGATGGAGATCACAAGCACAAGATGATGATGGCCATATCATATCACTTATATTGATTGCATGTGATGTTTATCCTTTATGCATCTTATCTTGCTTTGATTGACGGTAGCATTTTAAGATGATCCCTCACTAAATTATCAAGAAGTGTTCTCCCTGAGTATGCACCGTTGCGAAAGTTCTTCGTGCTGAGACACCACGTGATGATCGGGTGTGATAGGCTCTACGTTCAAATACAACGGGTGCAAAACAGTTGCACACGCGGAATACTCAGGTTAAACTTGACGAGCCTAGCATATACAGATATGGCCTCGGAACACGGAGACCAAAAGGTCGAACGTGAATCATATAGTAGATATGATCAACATAGTGATGTTCACCATTGAAAACTACTCCATCTCACGTGATGATCGGTCATGGTTTAGTTGATTTGGATCACGTGATCACTTAGATGACTAGAGAGATGTCTTTCTAAGTGGGAGTTCTTAAGTAATATGATTAATTGAACTTAAATTTATCATGAACTTAGTCCTGGTAGTATTTTGCAAATTATGTTGTAGATCAATAGCTTGCGTTGTTACTTTCATATGTTTATTTTGATATGTTCCTAGAGAAAATTGTGTTGAAAGATGTTAGTAGCAATGATGCGGATTGGATCCGTGATCCGAGGTTTTCCTCATTGCCGCACAGAAGAATTATGTCCTTAATGCACCGCTAGGTGACAGACCTATGGCAGGAGCAGATGCAGACGTTATGAATGTTTGGCTAGCTCAATATGATGACTACTTGATAGTTTAGTGCACCATGCTTAACGGCTTAGAATCGGGACTTCAAAGACGTTTTGAATGTCATGGACCATATGAGATGTTCCAGGAGTTGAAGTTAATATTTCAAGCAAATACCCGAGTTGAGAGATATGAAGTCTCCAACAAGTTCTATAGCTGAAAGATGGAGGAGAATCGCTCAACTAGTGAGCATGTGATCAGATTGTCTGGGTACTACAATCGCTTGAATCAAATGGGAGTTAATCTTCCAGATAAGATAGTGATTGACAGAGTTCTCTAGTCACCATCACCAAGTTAGTAGAACTTTGTGATGAACTATAGTATGCAAGGGATGACGAAAACAATTCCCGAGCTCTTCGTGATGTTGAAATGGATGAAGGTAGAAATCAAGAAAGAGCATCAAGTGTTGATGGTTGACAAGATCACTAGTTTCAAGAAAAGGGCAAAGGGAAAGAAAGGGAACTTCAAGTAGAATGACAAGCAAGTTGTCACTCCCACGAAGAAGCCCAAAGCTGAACCAAAGCCTAAAACTGAGTGCTTACACTGCAAAGGAAATGGTCACTGGAAACGGAAATACCTTGAATATTTGGTGGATAAGAAGGATTGCAGAGTGAACAAGGGTATATTTGATATACAGGTTATTGATGTGTACCTTACTAGTGTTTATAGTAGCCCATGAGTATTTGATACTTGTTCGGTTGCTAAAAATTAGTGACTCGAAAAAGGAGTTATAGAATAAACAGAGACTAGTTGAAAGGGAAGTGACGATGAGTGTTGGAAGTAGTTCCAAGATAGATATGATCATCATCACACACTCCCTATGCTTTCGGGATTAGTGCTAAACCTAAATAAATGTTATTTGGCGTTTGCGTTGAGCATGAACATGATTTGATCATGTTTATTGCAATACAGTTATTCATTTAAAATCAGAGAATAATTGTTGTTCTGTTTACATGAATAAAACCTTCAAATGGTCTTACACCCAATGAAAATAGTTTGTTGGATCTCGATCATAGTGATACACATATTCATAATATTGATGCCAAAAGATGTAAAGTTAATAATGATAGTGCAACTTATTTGTGGCACTGCCGTTTGGGTCATATCATTGTAAAGCACATGAAGAAACTCCATAAAGATGGATTTTCGGAATCACTTGGTTATGAATCATTTGAGGCTTGCGAACCGTGCCTTTTGGGCAAGATGACTAAAACTCCATTCTTCCGAACAATGGAACGAGCTACTGACTTATTGGAAATAATACATACCGATGTATGCAATTTTGATGAGTGTTAAGGCTCGCGGCATGTATCGTTATTTTCTGACCTTCACAGATGATTTGAGCAGATATGGGTATATCTACTTGATGAAACATAAGTCTGAAACATTTGAAAAGTTCAAATAATTTCAGAGTGAAGTGGAAAATCATCGTAACAAGAAAAATAAAGTTTCTACGATCTGATCATGGAGACGAATATTTGAGTTACGAGTTTGGTCTTCATTTAAAACAATGTGAAATAGTTTCGCAACTCACGCCACCTGGAACACCACAATGTAATGGTGTGTCCGAACGTCGTAATCGTACTTTACTAGATATGGTGCGATCTATGATGTCTCTTATCGGTTTACCACTATCGTTTTGGGGTTATGCATTAGAGACAGCTGCATTCACGTTTAATAGGGCACCATCTAAATCCGTTGAGACGACACCGTATGAACTATGGTTTAGCAGTAAACCAAAGTTGTCGTTTCTTAAATTTTGGGGTTGCGATGCTTATGTGAAAAAGTTTCAACCTGATAAGCTCGAACCCAAATCGGAGAAGTGCGTCTTCATAGAATACCCAAAGGTAACTATTGGGTACACCTTCTATCACAGATCCGAAGGCAAGTTATTCGTTGCTAAGATGGATCCTTTCTAGAGAAGAAGTTTCTCTCGAAAGAAGTGAGTGGGAGGAAAGTAGAACTTGATGAGGTAATTGTACCTTCTCCCTTATTGGAAAGTAGTTCATCACAGAAATCAGTTCCAGTGATTCCTACACCAATTAGTGAGGAAGTTAATGATGATGATCATGAAACTTCAGATCAAGTTGCTACCAAACCTCGTAGGTCTTCCAGAGTAAGATCCGCACCAGAGTGGTGCAGTAATCATGTTCTGGAAGTCATGTTACTAGACCATGATGAACCTATGAACTATGAGGAAGCGATGATGAGCCCAGATTCCACGAAATGGCTTGAGGCCTTAAAATCTGAGATATGATCCATGTATGAGAACAAAGTATGGACTTTGATTGACTTGCTCGATGATCAGCAAGCCATGTTAAATAAATGGATCTTCAAGAGGAAGACGGACACTGATAGTAGTGTTACTATCTACTAAGCTCGACTTGTTGCGAAAGGTTTTCGACAAGTTAAAGGTGTTGAATACGATGAGATTTTCTCACTCGTATCGATGCTTAAGTCTGTCTGAATCATGTTAGCCATTGCCACATTTTATGAAATCTGGCAAATGGATGACAAAATTGCATTCCTTAATGTTTTTTTCAAGAAGAGTTGTATATGATGCAACCAGAAGGTTTGTTAATCCTAAAGGTGCTAACAAAATGTGCAAGCTCCAGCGATCCATCAATGGACTAGTGCAAGCATCTCGGAGTTGGAATATACGCTTTGATGAGTTGATAAAAGCATATGGTTTTATACAGACTTTTGGAAAGGCCTGTATTTACAAGAAAGTGAGTGGGAGCACTACAGCCTTTCTGATAAGTATATGTGAATGACATATTATTAATTGGAAATGATGTAGAATTTTCTGGAAAGCATAAAGGAGTGTTTGAAAGGAGTTTTTCAAAGAAAGACCTCGGTGAAGCTGCTTACATATTAAGCATCAAGATCTATTGAGATAGATCAAGACGCTTGATAAGATTTTCAATGAGTACATACCTTGACAAGATTTTGAAATAGTTCAAAACGGAACAATCAAAGGAGTTCTTGCCTGTGTTGCAAGGTGTGAAGTTGAGTAAGACTCAAAACCCGACTATGGCAGAAAATAGAAAGAGAATGAAAAGTCATTCCCTATGCCTCAGTCATAGGTTCTATAAAGTATGCTATGCTGTGTACCAGACCTATTGTATACCTTGCTCTAAGTTTGGCAAGGGAGTACAATTTTGATCTAAGAGTAGATCACTGGACAGCGGTCAAGAATATCCTTAGTGAGGACTAAGGAAATATTTCTTGATAATGGAAGTGATAAAAGAGCTCGTCATAAAAGTTACAACGATGTAAGCTTTTACACCAATCCAGATGACTCTAAGTCTCAATCTGGATACATATTGAAAATGGGAGCAATTAGTTAGAGTAGCTCCGTGCAGAGCATTGTGGACATAGAATATTTTCAAAATACATACGGCTTTGAATATGATAGACCCGTTGACTAAACTTCTCTCACAAGCAAAACATGATCATACCTTAGTACTCTTTGGGTGTTAATCACATAGCGATGTGAAATAGATTATTGACTCTAGTAAACCCTTTGGGTGTTCATCACATGACGATGTGAACTATGGGTATTAATCACATATAGATGTGAATATTGGTGTTAAATCACATGGCGATGTGAACTAGATTATTGACTCTAGTGCAAGTGGGAGACTGAAGGAAATATGCCCTAGAGGCAATAATAAAGTTATTATTTATTTCCTTATTTCATGATAAATGTTTGTTATTCATGCTAGAATTGTATTAACCGGAAACATAATACATCTGGAATACATAGACAAACATAGTGTCACTAGTATGGCTCTATTTGACTAGCTCGTTAATCAAAGATGGTTAAGTTTCCTAACCATAGACATGAGTTGTCATTTGATTAACGGGATCACATCATTAGAAGAATGCTGTGATTGACTTGACCCATTCCGTTAGCTTAGCACTTGATCGTTTAGTATGTTGCTATTACTTTCTTCATGACTTATACATGTTCCTATGACTATGAGATTATGCAACTCCCGTTTACCGGAGAACACTTTGTGTGCTACCAAACGTCACAACGTAACTGGGTGATTATAAAGGTGCTCTACAGGTGTCTCCAAAGGTACTTGTTGGGTTGGCGTATTTCGAGATTAGGATTTGTCACTCCGATTGTCGGAGAGGTATCTCTGGGCCCACTCGGTAATGCACATCACTATAAGCCTTGCAAGAATTGCAACTAATTAGTTAGTTGCGGGATGATGTATTACGGAACGAGTAAAGAGACTTGCCGGTAACAAGATTGAACTAGGTATTGGATACTGACGATCGAACCTCGGGCAAGTAACATACCGATGACAAAGGGAACAACGTATGTTGTTATGCAGTTTGACCGATAAAGATCTTCGTAGAATATGTAGGAGCCAATATGAACATCCAGGTTCCGCTATTGGTTATTGACCGGAAACAGTTCTAGGTCATGTCTACATAGTTCTAGAACCCGTAGGGTCCGCACGCTTAACGTTACGATGACCATTTTATTATGAGTTTATAAGTTTTGATGTACCGATGGTTGTTTGGAGTCCCAGATGTGATCACGGACATGACGAGGAGTCTCGAAATGGTCGAGAAACAAAGATTGATATATTGGACGACTATATTCGGACACCGGAAGTGTTCCGGGTGATTTCGGAGAAAACCGGAGTGCCGGAGGGGTTACCGGAACCCCCCGGGGAAGTATTGGACCTTAGTGGGCCTGAGGGGCGAGAGAGGGCAGCAGCCCAGGAGGTGGCGCGCCCCCTCCCATGAGGAGTCCGAATTGGACTAGGGGAGGGGGGCGTGGCCCCTCTTTCCCTCTCCCTCTCCCTCTCTTTCCTTCCCCCTTCTCTCTTCCTAGTTGGACTAGGAAAGGGGAGTCCTACTCCCACTAGGAGGAGGACTCCCCCCTCCTTGGCGCGCCCCTAGGGCCGGCCGGCCTCCCCCCTTTCTCCTTTATATACGGGGGCAGGGGCACCTCTAGACACACAAGTTGATCTTCATGATCGTTCCTTAGCCGTGTGCGGTGCCCCCCTCCACCATATTCCACCTCGGTCATATCGTTGCGGTGCTTAGGCAAAGCCCTGCATCGGTAGAACATCATCATCGTCACAACGCTGTCGTGCTGACGGAACTCATCCCCGATGCCCTGCTAGATCGGAGTCCGGGGATCGTCATTGAGCTGAATGTGTGCTGGACTCGAAGGTGCCGTCCGTTCGGTACTTGGATCGGTCGGATCGTGAAGACGTACGACTACATCAACCACGTTGTCAAAACGCTTCCGCTTTCGGTCTACGAGGGTACGTGGACAATACTCTCCCCTCTCGTTGCTATGCATCACCATGATCTTGCTTGTGCGTAGGATCTTTTTTGAAATTGCTACGTGTCCCAACATCTCAGTCATGTCTGCATGTTCCCGAACCCGTAGGGTCGCACGCTTAACGTTTGGTAGCGCTAGGGTAGTGTTGAGATATTAATATGGAAAGTACGAACGTTGTTCGGAGTCCTGGATGGGATCCGGGACATCACGAGGAGCTCCAGAATAGTCCAGAGGTAAAGATTCATACATGGAGGCGTTGAGGGCAGCCCCCTTTGACCCTTGCCCTTTACCTATAGGGATACCGGGAAGGTTCTAGAAGGTTCCGGAGTGGGCCCCACCTACATGGGGGGCCCACATGAATGTGGGTAGAGGGGAAAGTCCCCACACCCCTGGTCTAGACGCATAAAGATCCTCCCTTATAATAGTATCATATCACGAAGGGATAAGATTAGGATCCTTAAAAGGGGGGGATAGCGATCGGTGGGGAAGGAAAGGAGGGATTTCCTTCCTACCCATTTGACCAACGGCCCTAGGGGCTTAGAGGGCTAGCCACCAGCCCCTTCATGCCTATATAAAGGTGAGGAGGCATTGGGGGTAAGCCCCGTCGACCCTTACCCGTTACCTCTCGCAACTCCTCCCACGCTTCACCGGTACGCGCTTGGTGAAGCCCTGCCAGAATTCCGCTGCCACCACCACCACGCCATCGTGTTGGTCCCGATCTCATCTACCTCATATCCCTCACTTTCTAGATCAAGAAGGAGAGACGCCATCGATCCGTACATGTGCTAAACTCGGAGGCGCCGTCCGTTCGGCACTAGATTGGATTGGATTGCGATAGGATCGTGAAGAGTATGACTACATCAACCACGTTACGACGCTAATACTTTCAGTCTACAAGGGTATACAGACACACTCCCTCTCATAGCTATGCATCTCCTAGATTGGATCTTGGGTGTTTCATAGGAAAACTTTTGATTTTCATGCAACGTTCCCCATTAGTGGCATCATGAGCTAAGTCTATGCATAGATGTATATGCATGAGTAGAACACAAAGAAGTTGTGGGCGTTGATATTCAAATTGCTTACTTCCCTTGTCTTATTTGGATTCGACGGTATTGTGGGTTGAAGCAGCTCGGACCATCATTACATGTCCACGAACATATGAACGGTTCCACTCTTTGACATACAACTTGTATTGCATAAAAGTGACTTTGCGGTTGTCTGTCTCTCCCACTTTAGTTGAATCTGATTTGATGAGGGCAGTCCTTGTAAAAGGTAAGGCAACTTGTATATCATTGTTGTGGCTTTGCATGTATATAAGAACGGTTCTTATAGTTTGCCCTAGCAACCACGTAAAAATTGCAACAACAAAGTAGATGACGTATAACTTAGTTTTGCACGGCATGTTATGATGTGCCATGGCTAAAATGTGATGTGATATATGTTGATGTATGAGATGATCATGTTTTGTAATAGGTTCACGACTTGCATGTCGATGAGTACGGCAACCGACAGGAGCCGTAGGGTTGTCTTTAATTTATTGTATGATCTACGTGTCAACAAATAACACCATGTAATTGCTTTAGTTTATCGCTATGCCTTAGCACTAGTTGGCGAGACGACCACGTGCTGACACGATGATGGAGATCATGGTCTCATGCCGGTGATGATGGAGATTATGGCGATGCTTTGGAGATGGAGATCAAAAGCACAAGATGGTGATGGCCATATCATGTCACATATTTTGATTGCATGTGATGTTTATCTTTTATGCATCTTACTTTGCTTAGGACGACAGTAGCTGATAATCCCCAAGTGCAAGGAATCATTGTAGCAATTTCCAAAGGTGGAAGTGATAAGTATGGAGTGTCAAACTACAAGGAGCTAATGCTAAGATCAATATTCTCTCAAGTTCTATCTGCCACTGATACGACTCTATGTACACGTAACGTTTGCTTCCATCTAGAAACGAGAAATAAAACTATGTTGCGGGTATGAAGAGGATATCTTTGCATCATATCGGAGAACTAAAATATAAAAATAGGTTCTGTTATAAAGTTAGAATATATCACAATATATTACAAATAGCGAGTGTGGAATAATGATGGAGCGGTGTGCGGAGTTGTCCTAGGAAATTGTTAACAAGATCAGTAATCATTATTGCAATTTTATATGAGGGAGAGGCATAAGCTAACATACTTTCTCTACTTGGATCATATGCACTTATGATTGGAACTCTAGCAAGCATCCGCAACTGTCGGTGTTCTGGAAATGGGGGTACCCAGGCTTGCCTGCCTGCGGCCCACGGCGTGGATCCATCAACGGCCTGGTACGGTCCAGCTTCAACATCGACAACTCAAGACCCTCGCGAGGGGCCAAGCCTCACGAGGCGGACGACACCAAGACCTCTAAAGGGAGCAGCCTCCTCAGACTGGCTCTCGAGGAGCGGAGATTTCCATGCAAGGCTCACCTCGCGAGGTTCGGGTGACGTGAGTCATGACGACGAAGGCCAGGCGGGCGCCAGCGGGTGCAGTGTACCAGTTTCCTCTTCGGTCCTTAAGAAGCAAGCGCAGGCGCAGAGTCCCGAGGAATCAGCCAAAGGTTTCCATTCATGTGCAACAAGACCAAGACCACCAGGACGGCAGGACAGAGGTCATCGCTGAGCCCACCGCGGCGTCACGACCAGAGGCTTTGGCAGGCGAAGACTATTTTGGTCAAGATAAGATGTACTAGTTGTCTCCCTTCAAATTTGGTTGTTATGGGATCCCTTCCCGCCTACATTTGGGAAGAGGACCAAGGCCACTACAAATAGGACTTAGCCACCACCATAGATGGGGAGGGATCCATTCCACCCTGACCAACTCACCAGCTCAGTTGAGCTCAAGAACACGCCTCCTGAGGTTGTTCTACCACTGTAATAGTTCATTCTCAGCCCCTCGAGGCCAATGCACTACAAAGCAGGAGTAGGGTTTTACACCGAACCTGGGTAAACTGCTGTGTCCATTTTCCGTTGAGTTCGTCAAGCTAGGCCGTGGGATTAGCGAGCGGGCAGACTGGGGAGGACGAGTTCTTTGCACGCACCCCAGAGTTCGAACCTCTCAAGGGTATGCGGAACCCGAAATCCGACATTTGGCACGCGATGTAGGGGTGCATCAGAGCCTCTCTTCCGCTGATCGATTCGCCACCGCTTTGATGGCTGACGCTTGTCGTGCTCGTGCTGAGCGGCGGGCTGCCCTCACCGCCCGTGTTGCTCAGACAGCACCGGCGGGCGATGCTTGTGCTCGCCGTCCCCCGTCGGCAGTGGCAAACACCACCACCGGCCCCGCAGGCCATGAGCAGCAGGCCTCGTCACCGCATCCTTCCGTGCGCCGCGACGGGCAAACCGCCACTCCATCGCTGACTCCGGCCACTTCGTCCTCCCATGCTTGTCATGGCCCGGTGAACGCGCATGCCACATTTCTCATGGCACGCGAGCTCCTGCGCTACCGACCGGTCGACGACTTCTACGAGGACTGGCTCGACCGCATTGCCGAGCTCGTCAGTACCGCCGGAGACTCTCCTGCATCGTCTCGCTCGCTGCCTCACCCGCCACCTGCCGCAGGTGACGTGGCCCACGGAGCGCCTCCTTCACGTCCCCGTCAAGACGTAGTCCTCGGGCCAAGGCGTGAGGCCCCGAGGCGCGACCTGCCACGCAGAGCGTCGGTGCGTGAAGAAGAAAGCTGTCAGGTGGTGCAATGGCCGCAAGAAGATGCTCATGCACTCCCAGCACCGCCACGTCAAGATCACGTGCCGCATGCAGCGGTGGCGCGTGAGCGCCAAGATCGTGCTCCACCTCCACGGCGGGCTCCCGTGAGCACAGTAGGGTGCCACGCATTCACTCAGGATCTGCGCAACGTCGTCTGGCCGGGGAAGTTCAAACCCGACTTGCCTCCATGCTACGACGGCACCCCTGACCCTGCTGAGTTCCTGCAGCTCTATGAGCTGAGCATCGAGGAGGCCAACGGCGACGAGAAGGTCATGGCGAACTGGTTCCCCATGGCCCTCAAGGATGCGCGCACTCGTGGCTCCTGAACCTCCCAATGGGGTCGATCTCCTCCTAGGACGAGATGCGAGAGCATTTCATCGCCAACTTCCAGGGCACTCAGGATCGCCCGCCGGCCGCACATGACCTGTGGCGCATCAAGAGGCATCTAGGAGAGACCCTACAGAAGTACATCCAATGCTTCAACAACGTTTGCCTCATGATCCCCAAGGTGTCCGATGAGGCCATCATCTCGGCATTCACTGATGGCGTCCGCGACGTCAAGATGAAGGAGGAGCTCGCCATACACGAGGATCTATGTATGGCTCTGGAGATGTTCAACATGGCAACCAAGTGTGCAAGAGCTGAGGAGGGACGCCTCTCCCTCCTTGATCTCCCTGATGCGGACCCAGAAGATAAGAAGACCAAGGCCAAGGACATGAAGTGCAAGGGACCGTCCATGCTCGCGGCCGAACCAGAGACGAACCATGGCTGCGATCACCTAGAGTCATCCAAGGACAGCCGTCCATTCTGCATCTTCCAAAACGTGCATAGTCACAACACCAACGATTGTCAGGAGCTCAGGGGCATCCACGACGGGCGCCTCGGTCGTCGCCCCGAGTGCAACGACCGAGGCTAAAGTCATGGAGGAGGCCAAGGCGGAGGACGCTGGGACGGCCGCGACCATCGTCAGGAGTGGCGCGACCAGCCTCGGGAGGACTGCTGGCAGGGCCAGCCTCGTGAGGGCGCCTGGAGGGACCAACCTCGCGAGGACCGTCCTCAGGGCAATGCTGGCCTTCCCCCGCTGCCTCCACCACCAAGAAGGAATGAAGATCACCACCAGGACAAGGGGGTTGGGGGCTTCCAGGAGCCTCACGCCATCGCTTGCATCCTAGGCGGCTCCCAAGTCCCAGCCTCCCTTCGCATCTTCAAGCAGTTCGCGCATGAGGTGAACGCATCCCTCCCCAAGCTCCAGCAACGCGCCCACTTAGGTGGTCTAAGTACGCCATCACCTTCGACTCCTCCGACCAGCTCAAGGGCGCGGCCATAGTTGGTGCCCTCCCGATGCTCTACTCGCCCATCATCAGCAATGTACTCGTCACTAAGACACTCATTGACGGCGGTGTGGGGCTTAATGTCCTCTTCATCGAGACCTTCAACAGACTCCAGGTGCCATACCATCAGCTTCAGCCTACAAAGCCTTTCTCAGGAGTGACTGACGGCTCCACCACCCCGTTAGGGCAGGTCCGCCTCCTTGTCACCTTCGGCAAACGTGAAAACTACCACATCCGCCTCCCGTACAACACCATCATTGGGTACTCGGCCCTCGCCAACACTACTATAGGATGTTGCTAATGTGACACTACGATCAGAGACCCTTTGACGAAACTCTGTGCGGTGCAATAATCGCAAACGGTGGTGTGAAAAAACCATCAAAAAAGGTGCAAAACGTTTGCGATGGCGGAGACATCAAACACGGTTCAGATCTTAGTTACATGTGCGGTGTTGGGCATATGGTTGATCCAGTAGAACTGTTTGCGATGAGGAAGAACAATAAAAACAGGCAGCCATATCAATGTGTGTGTGATATACGGCATATAGTTCCCTCCGATGAACTGTGTGCTATTAGGGAATGCAACAGAAATGGTCAACAGATCAAGGTGTGTGTGATAAACGGCATACGGTTCGCTCGGACAAACTATTTTCGATTAGGCAAGAGAACAGAAACGGTTCATCTTAACAAGATGTGTGTGATATGCGGCATTTGCGATCAGCCAAAAGAACACAAATGATTCATGTAAACCAGATGTGTGTGATACGCAGCAAACAACCCACTCGGATGAACTGTTTGGGATGAGAAATTATAACACAGACGGTTACTATAGTAAGTTCGTCTGTGATTCTGTTCGTACAAAAAACTTTATAAAATACAAACTAGTTGCTTGCGGTGGCTAGGAGTATCGCACACGATGCGTCTACGAGTACTCGTGTGCGATGATTAGTAAGTTACACATAATGAACGTCCGCAAGGGTGATATGCTGATCATGGAGTCCGAGAAGACCGCCAACTCAGCCTTTATCCTATATTTTATTATAATTGTATGCATAAGTAGGTCGTGAGTGTTTTGTGCCTTGCCGCATGTGGCATTTTCAATTATCCTAAATATGTAAGACAATTTTTAACCATTGCCATTGTAAATTTGCCTCAACAGCGAGCAGCGCGCGCGTAGGGACGCCACGGACCCGCAAAAAAAGCAGGGACGCCACGGCGAGCAACCACGTGGTCAACCTTCTAGTACCCCATGGGAGACACGACGGTGCATCCATAGGACACGATGGTGATATCATGACCATGTGTGATAGTGGGCAGACACGTACACGTACATCCGAGAACAAGGGCCCACGTTTCAGGCTTCTGATGCATGGCATACGGTTGATCCAAAAGAAATGTTTGCGATGAGACAGAACAACAAAAACGGGGCTTTGTGGCCCCAGAACCATCAATAAATTTTGACTTTGTTTCTCATCACATTGCATATTACAATGCAATAAGTAATTGCAAATCTGTTCACACAGATCAAACTAATATGTGTTCACACCGGTCAAACTAATATGTGTTCGCACTTAGCACCAGGCTATAAAAACTACCCACTCGAAAATTACTTCACAGTTCCTCTCCTCATCACCTACGAAACTGGTCTTTCCTGTCAAGTCATTCCGCCATGACCGGTAGGAGGAGTTTCGGATGGGCATATAACCAGGCAGCAAAGACCAAGGCCGCGGAAGCACTAGAGAGGTCCCGCCGCAAAGCGGCAGCCACAACAGAGATGTCCCGGCGCGCCGCGTAGCCCTCGATAGAGCTCTCACGGGCACGCAAGGGCTCTCACAAGCGCACTCATTGCGTCGGCGATCGTGACGAGCTGGTATTGCCGAAGTCCATGGCCAGCGACGACGACATTCTTGCTGGCCTCATTAATCAGCACGAGTTGGTCGATGGCTTGATGAAGCTGCTCGAGATCAGCGATGCCTCAGTTGACGAGGCGACCTGCCTCATCGAGCAACTCATGGGTGACAATGCGAAGCTCCTCAAGGCGCTCACTTAGAAGGAGGACGAGGCTGCCAGCTAGAAGATGCTGCATGAGCAAAGTAATGCCTCGGGGATGACGTTGACAGCGGTCATCGAGGAACTTATGTGTGACTTGAGGAAGCTCCAGATCGAGCGCGAGCAGGAGGTGGAGGAATCTGTGGCTGCTTTCAAGCAAAGCCGTGAGGAATTGAGGAAGGATCTGGAGGATGTCATCGCCCGGCGATCCATCGAAGAGTAGATACAGTAGCGATCTAGATCGTTGTCTCTTATTTACTTCTTCTCTTGCCCCCGTGTCTTCCGGACTTTGCCGCATATGGCATTTAAAATTATCCAGAATATGTAATACAATTATTATCTGCGCCATTGTAAATTTGTCATCGTACTATCCGTTGCCATTTTATTTGTCGTCGTATTATCCGTTTCCCTATGTGGAAATTTAAATTAGGCCGGAATACGAGTTGAAAACATGAACAAAGAAAATGCTGCCATGGGATCACAATCAAACACCCTCCGTCCACCCCTAAAAGAACCTTGTCCAGGCGCTCTAATTAACCCATTAATGGCGAACTTTTGAGCCAGGCGGGCGGCGGCTGGTGCATGGAGGTCAAAGAGCTCGCTTCCCGATGAGCATGGGCGGCCTTGCTGCTCGCACGTGTCCCGTCGAGCTTGCGAGGTGGACAGGATGCACACGTCCCATCGAGCCTACACGGTGGGCTACTCGTACGCGCCCCGTCAAGCCTGCACGGCGGACTTCTCGTGCCCGTCCCGTCTAATGAAACAGCTACACGCATGCCACTGAGTATGGTTATATATTGACACGGTTCATACAATACAACCGTTTGTGAGATTAACGTGTTAGCTTATTGTTTCAAAAAGGACTTCGTTGGCTACTAATGTGTGCGCCTCTTTTCAAACTGGATGATTTTTTTACAACGTCATATATGTGCCATGTCATGAAACCATGCCAAGTTTCACATTTTTTGGGTGAGTTTTTGATTACTAGGATTTAAAAACCGAGATTCTTAATGTTTCAGGATGACGACAAGTTTGTAATTCATTCTCATTCCTTAAACGAGACCTAAACATGCACCCAATGACACATGTACGATTTCCCACCCATTTTGCTTCACTGGAGCATGTGCTTGTAGTTCAAATTTGAATTATGGACTACATTTAATGCGTAGAAAACTTCATTAGTAATATATACAATGGTCAAATGAACCCTAAATATTTTCAAATTTCGGCATGACACTCCCGTTATTCTATGTTACCTGTAGAAAACAAAGCTCAAGGCTTGAAGAGGCAACGATTATTGTTTCACCCACTGAAACCAAGGTAGTCAGAGTCGGGATTCAAAGTTGGATCGATTTTCCTTAGACAGAATCGAGTCGTAGTATCGAGTCGTGGAATCGAGGATTCTACTGGATTTTCTCAAATAAGATATTTTGTATCCACGCCAGAAATTTATATGGGTCCTATAGAGTTTTAACACTAAATATAGAGAAAAAACTTACACATTAATGCTAGTTGCATTCCACTTCTTTTCATTGCTATCCTGCAATCTGGCTTGCATGTATGGAACACATATGAAAGGGAAATATATAGAACATTTAAATCTTCCATGCATGAAATTTACTTAGGAGGTTTTTTAAGAGTTCATGAATAGCCAATCACTTGTATACCTAACCAACAGTGTTGAACCCTGAAGGATCTATCTCTCCTTCTCCGATCAATCTTGATGCATCCTCCTTCTCATGCCAATTCCATCCGTCGACAAGCCTGATACTTTGTTTGATCTATGGTTTTTGAGAGCCACTTAAAAGATGTCCGCGGCTAAGCGTTTGGGCTTGGGAGGGAATAAAAGGCGAGGCATGTGAAAAAGAGTCTGAATGATGGCATAGTATTCTGCTACAACTTAACAAATGGCTTAGATAATTTAGTAGAATCGGACATAGTCCATAGTATAGTCGGGGTTTTGCAGTTTTGTATATGATTCTATGACTTGGATCGCGACTCAACATGGATTCTATCTGATCCGGATTAATAGTGGGAGTTGGATCGACATGCTTCCGTAGGGTCGTGAAGTCATAGGATTCTAGCAGTGGAGTCGGGATTCCGACTACCTTGACTGAAACCACGAGGGTTGCGAGAAGCTTCGGTTTGTAAGAGGCTTGTAATAGAGCTTCGCCCAAATTGGACAATTATATGTACCATGTAGTGACACCCTGCCAAGTTTCATGATTTCCTGGTGAGTTTTGGATTTACAAAGATTTATAAACCGAGATTCGCAATGTTTGTGGCCAACGCAGGACGGTGATACGGTTGAATTCATTCCCATTTCGTTCCATGGGACCTAAACAAGCACCCCAAGGACACATGTACATTTTTTCTAGCCATTTTGGTGCACTGGAGCATGTATTTGTAGTTCAGATTTGAATTATGGACATTAAATGCCTAGAAAACTCAATTAATGAATGAAAAGGGTCAAACAAACCCTAAATTGTTTCAAAGTTCAGTGTCAATCTCCCGTTGTTTTGTACGTGTTGTGTGTAGAAAAAAATATGAGGCTAGAAGAGGGAGCGATTATCGTTTGGCCCACAAGGGGACACGTTTCCCTATTGAAACCACGAGGGTTCTTGCGACAGGCTCCGGTTTGTAATAAAGCTTGGCCCAAATTGGCAATATTTTTACCATGACATATATGTGCCATGACGTGACACCATGCCACCTTTAATGACTTTTTGGTGAGTTTTGGATTCATGGGGATTTAAAAACCGAGATTACAAATGTTTGAGGACGAGCCAAGACGCCCGTCAGGTTGTAATTCATTCCCATTCCTTGCATGAGACCTAAACATGCACCCAAGGACACATGCATGTATATTTTTTCTAGCCATTTTGGTGAACTGGAGCATGTATTTGTACTTCAGATTTGAATTATGGACATTAAATGCCTTGGAAACTCAATTAGTGTATAAAAAGGCCAAACGAACCCCGAATGAATTTAAATTTCAGCATGGATATCATGTCGTTCCATGTAGCCCGTAGAAGAAAATACAAGGCGAATGAGGGAGCGACTATGTTTCGCCACAAGGGGAACACGTTTCCCTATCGGAACCATTAGGCTTCCTTGAGAGAAGCTCCGGTTTGTAAGAGGTTTGTAATAAAGCTTGGCCCAAATTGGCAATGTTTTTACCACAACATATATGTGTTGGGGAACGTAGCAGAAATTCAAAATTTTCCAACGAGTCACCAAGATCTATCTATGGAGAGACTAGCAACGAGGGGAAGGAGAGTGAATCTACATACCCTTGTAGATCGCTAAGCGGAAGCGTTCAAGAGAACGGGGTTGAAGGAGTCGTACTCGTCGTGATCCAAATCACCGGAGATCCTAGTGCCGAACGGACGGCACCTCCGTGTTCAACACACGTACAGCCCGGTGACGTCTCCCATGCCTTGATCCAGCAAGGAGAGAGGGAGAGGTTGAGGAAGACTCGATCCAGCAGCAGCACAATGGCGTGGTGGTGATGGAGGAGCGTGGCAATCCTGCAGGGCTTCGCCAAGCACCGCGGGAGAGGAGGAGGGAGAGAGGTAGGGCTGCGCCAGGGAGAGGTCAAAACTCATGTGTTGGCAGCCCCAAAGTCCTCAAGTATATATAGGGGAGAGGGAGGGGGCTGCACCCCCTCTAGGGTTCCCTCCCTAGGGGTGGCGGCAGCCCACAACCCATCTAGGGTGCGGCCAAGGGGGGGGGGCGGAAGAGGGGAAACTTGCCCCCCAAGTTAGGTGGGTGCGCCCCCTTCCCCAAACCCTAGGCGCCTTGGGCCCTTGTGGGGGGCGCACCAGCCCACCTGGGGCTGGTCCCCTCCCACACTTGGCCCATGAAGCCCTCCGGGGATGGTGGCCCCACTTGGTGGACCCCCGGGACCCTCCCGGTGGTCCCGGTACGTTACCGATAAAACCCGAAACTTTTCCGGTGACCAAAACAGGACTTCCCATATATAAATCTTTACCTCCGGACCATTCCGGAACTCCTCGTGACGTCCGGGATCTCATTTGGGACTCCGAACAACATTCGGTAACCACATACAAACTTCCTTTATAACCCTAGCATCATCGAACCTTAAGTGTGTAGACCCTACGGGTTCGGGAATCATGCAGACATGACCGAGACGTTCTCCGGTCAATAACTAGCAGCGGGATCTGGATACCCATGTTGGCTCCCACATGTTCCACGATGATCTCATCGGATGAACCATGATGTCAAGGACTCAATTGATCCCGTATACAATTCCCTTTGTCTAACGGTATTGTACTTGCCCGAGATTCGATCGTCAGTATAGCGATACCTTGTTCAATCTCGTTACCAGCAAGTCTCTTTACTCGTTCCGTAACACATCATCCCGCGATCAACTCTTTGATCACATTGTTCACATTATTATGATGTCCTACCGAGTGGGCCCAGAGATACCTCTCCGTCACTCGGAGTGACAAATCCCAGTCTCGATTCATGCCAACCCAACAGACACTTTCGGAGATACCTGTAGTGCACCTTTATAGCCACCCAGTTACATTGTGACATTTGGTACACCCAAAGCATTCCTACAGTTATCCAGGAGTTGCACAATCTCATGGTCTAAGGAAATGATACTTGACATTAGAAAAGCTTTAGCATACGAACTACATGATCTTTGTTCTAGGCTTAGGATTGGGTCTTGTCCATCACATCATTCTCCTAATGATGTGATCCCGTTATCAATGACATCCAATGTCCATGGTCAGGAAACCGTAACCATCTATTGATCAACGAGCTAGTCAACTAGAGGCTTACTAGGGACATTGTGTTGTCTATGTACCCACACATGTATCTGAGTTCCTATCAATACAATTATAGCATGTATAATAAACGATTATCATGAACAAGGAAATATAATACTAACTAATTTATTTTTGCCTCTAGGGCATATTTCCAATAGTCTCCCACTTGCACTAGATTCAATAATCTAGTTCACATCGCCATGTGATTAACACTGATAGGTCACATCGCCATGTGACCAACATCCAAAGAGTTTACTAGTGTCACTAAACTAGTTCACATTACCATGTGATTAAGACTCAATGTGTTCTGGGGTTTGATCATGTTTTGCTTGTGAGAGAGGTTTTAGTCAACGGGTCGGCAACATTCAGATCCGTATGTATTTTGCAAATCTCTAGGTCATATTGTAAATACTGCTTCCACGCTCCACTTGGAGCTATTCCAAATGGTTGCTCCACTATACGTATCCGGTTTGCTACTTAGAGTCACTCGGATAGGTGTTTAAAGCTTGCATCGACGTAACCCTTTACGCCGAACTCTTTATCACCTCCATAATCGAGAAATATGTCCTTATTTACTCCAGGGAATTTTTTTGACCGTTGTCCAATGATCCGTTCCTGGATCATTCTTGTACCCCTTGACTGACTCATGGCAAGACACACTTCCGGTGCGGTACACAACATAGCATACTATAGAGCCTACGTCTGAAGCATAGGGGACGACCTTCGTCCTTTCTCTCTCTTCTGCCGTGGTCGAGGTTTAACTCTTAACTTCATACCTTACAACTCAGGCAAGAACTCCTTCTTTGACTGATCCATCTTGAACACCTTCAAGATCATGTTAAGTTATGTGCTCATTTGAAAGTACCATTTAGCGATTTTGATCTATCCTCATAGATCTTGATGCTCAATGTTCAAGTAGCTTAATCCAGGTTTTCCATTGAAAAACACTTTTCAAATAACCCTATATGCTTTCTACATCATTTCTGATCAACAATATGTCAACAACATATACTTATCAGAAATTCTATAGTGCTCCCACTCACTTCTTTGGAAATACAAGTTTCTCATAAACTTTGTACAAACCAAAAATCTTTGATCATTCCATGAAAGCGTACATTCCAACTCCGAGATGCTTAGTCCAGTCCTTAGAAGGATCGCTGGAGCTAGCATACCTTTTAGCATCCTTAGGATCGACAAACCTTTCTGATTGTATCACATACAACCTTTCCTTACGAAAACTGGTAAGGAAACTCGTTTTGACATCCAATTGGCTGATTTCATAAATGCAGCTAATGCTAACATGATTCCGACAAACTTAAGCATCGCTACGGGTGAGAAAATCTCATCGTAGTCAACTCCTTGAACTTGTGAAAAACTCTTCGCCACAAGTCGAGCTTCACAGACGGTGACATTACCGTCCACGTCTGTCTTCTTCTTAAAGATCCATTTATCTCAATGGCTTGCCGATCAATGGGCAAGTCCACCAAAGTCCATGCTTTGTTCTGATACATGGATCCTATCTCGGATTTCATGGCTTCTAACCATTTGTTGGAATATGGGCCCACCATTGCTTCTCCATAGCTCGTAGGTTCATTGTTGTCTAGCAACATGACCTTCAAGACAGGATTAATGTACCACTCTGAAGTAGTATGCATCCTCGTCACCCTACGAGGTACGGTAGTGACTTGATCCGAAGTTTCATGAACACTATCATAAGCTTCTACTTCAATTGGTGTAGGTGCCACAGGAACAACTTCTTGTGCCCTGGTACACACTAATTGTAGTGACGGTTCAATAACCATATCAAGTCTCCACCATCCTCCCACTCAATTTTCGAGACAAAATTTTCCTCGAGAAAGGACCCGATTCAAGAAACAATCCCTATTGCTTTCAGATCTGAATTAGGAGGTATACCCAACTGTTTTGGGTGTCCTATGAAGATGCATTTTATCTGCTTTGGGTTCGAGCTTATCAACCTGAAACCTTTTCACATAAGCGTCGCAGCCCCAAACTTTTAAGAAACGACAACTCAGGTTTCTCCAAACCATAGTTCAAACGGTGTCGTCTCAACGGAATTACATGGTGCCCTATTAAAGTGAGTGCGGTTGTCTCTAATGCCTAACCCATGAACGATAGTGGTAATTCGATAAGAGACATCATGTCATGCACCATATCCAATAGGGTGCAGTTATGATGTTCGGACACACCATCACACTATGGTGTTCGAGGCGGTATTAATTGTGAAACAATTTCCACAATGTCTTAATTGCGTGCCAAAGCTCGTAACTCAGATACTCATCTCTATGATCATATCATAGACATTTTATCCTCTTGTCACGATGATCTTCAACTTCACTCTGAAATTACTTGAACCATTCAATAATTCAGACTTTGTGTTTCATCAAGTAAATATACTCAACATCTACTCAAATCATCTGTGAAGTAAGAACATAACGATATTCACTGCATGCCTCAGCACTCATTGGAATGCACACATCAAAATGTGTTACTTCCAACAAGTTGCTATCTTGTTCCATCTTACTGAAAACGAGGCTTTTCAGTCATCTTGCCCATGTGGTATGATTTGCATATCTCAAGTGATTCAAAATCAGGTGAGTCCAAACGGTCCATCTGCATGGAGTTTCTCCATGCGTATATACCAATAGACATGGTTCGCATGTCCCAAACTTTTCAAAAACGAGTGAGTCCAAAGATCCATCAACATGGAGCTTCTTCATGCGTTTTCCACCAATATGACTTACATGGCAGTGCCACAAGTAAGTGGTACTATCATTACTATCTTATATCTTTTGGCATGAAAATGTGTATCACTACGATCGAGATTCAATAAATCATTCCTTTTAGGTGCAAGACCATTGAAGGTATTATTCAAATAAACAGAGTAACCATTATTCTCCTTAAATGAATAACCGCATTGCGATAGACATAATCCAATCATCTCTATGCTCAACGCAAACACCAAATAACAATTATTTAGGTTTAACGCCAATCTCGATAGTAGAGGGAGTATACGATGTTTGATCACATCAAGCTTGGAAACAGTTCCAACACATATCGTCATCTCACCTTTAGCTAGTCTCCGTTTAATCTGTAGCCTTTTACTTCGAGTTACTAACACTTAGCAATCAAACCGGTATCTAATACCCTGGTGCTACTAGGAGTACTAGTAAAGTACACATTAACATAATGTATATCCAATATACTTCTATCGACCTTGCCAGCCTTCTTATCCACCAAGTATCTAGGGTAGTTCTTCTTCAGTGTCTGTTCCTCTCATTACAGAAGCACTTAGTCTCGGGTTTGGGTTCAACCTTGGGTTTTCAGCAACTATTTTGCCGTTTCATGAAGTATCCCTTCTTGCCCTTGCCCTTCTTGAAACTAGTGGTTTCACTAACCATCAACAATTGATGCTCCTTCTTGATTTCTACATTTGAGGTGTCGAACATTGCGAATAGCTCAAGGATCATCATACCTATCCCTGTTATGTTATAGTTCATCACGAAGCTATAGTAGCTTGGTGGCAATGTCTTTGGAGAAACATCACTATCTCATCTGGAAGATTAACTCCCACTCGATTCAAGTGATTGTTGTACCCAGACAATCTGAGTATAAGCTCAACGATTGAGATCTTCTCCCTTAGTTTGTAGGCTAGAAAACTCGTCGGAGGTCTCATACCTCTTGACGTGGGCACGAGCCTGAAATCCCAATTTCAGCTCTTGGAACATCTCATATGTTCCGCGACATTTCAAAATGTCTACGGTGCCTCAATTCTAAACCATTTAACATTATCGAACTATCATGTAGTCATCAAAACGTGTATGTCAGATGTTCGCAACATCCACAGACCACGTTCGAGGTCCAGCACACCGAGCGGTGCATTAAGGATATAAGCCTTCTACTGTCCGCATAATTGCTACTGTCAACTTTCAATTATATTTTCTTTAGGAACATATCTAAAACAGTAGAACTGAAGCACGAGCTATGACATAATTTGCAAAGAGCTTTTGACTATGTTCATGATAATTAAGTTCATCTAATGAACTCCCACTGAGATATACATCCCTCTAGTCATCTAAGTGATTACATGATCCAAGTCAACTAGGCCGTGTCCGATCATCACGTGAGACGGACTAGTCATCACCGGTGAACAACTTCATGTTGATCGTATCTACTATATGACTCATGCTCGACCTTTCGGTCTCTTGTGTTCCGAGGCCATGTCTGTACATGCTAGGCTCGTCAAGTTAACCTAAGTGTTTCGCGTGTGTAAATCTGGCTTACACCCGTTGTATGTGAACGTTAGAATCTATCACACCCGTGGTGCTTCGAAACGACGAACTTTCACAACGGTGCACAGTTAGGGGGAACACTTTCTTGAAATTTTAATGAGGGGTCATCTTATTTACTACCGTCGTTCTAAGCAAATAAGATGCATAAACATGATAAACATCACATGCAATCAAAAGTGACATGATATGGCCAATATCATTTTGCTCCTTTTGATCTCCATCTTTGAGGCTCCACGATCATCATCGTCACCGGCATGACACCATGATCTCCATCATCGTGTCTTCATGAAGTTGTCTCGCCAACTATTACTTCTACTACTATGGCTACCGGTTAGAAATAAAGTAAAGTAATTACATGGTATTGTTCAATGACACGTAGGTCATACAATAAATTAAGACAACTCCTATGGCTCCTGCCGGTTGTCATACTCATCGATATGCAAGTCGTGATTCCTATTAAAAGAACATGATCAATCTCATACATCACATATCATTCATCACATTCTTCTTGGCCATATCACATCACATAGCATACCCTGCAAAAACAAGTTAGACGTCCTCTAATTGTTGTTTGCATGTTTTACGTGGCTGCTATGGGTATCTAGCAAGAACGTTTCTTACCTACGCAAAAACCACAACGTGATATGTCAATTGCTATTTACCCTTCATAAGGACCCTTTTCATCGAATCTGATCCGACTAAAGTGGGAGAGACTGGCACCCGCTAGCCACCTTATGCAACAAGTGCATGTCAGTCGGTGGAACCTGTCTCACGTAAGTGTACGTGTAAGGTCGGTCCGGGCCGCTTCATCCCACAATACCGTCGAAACAAGATTGGACTAGTAACAGTAAGCATATTGAAAATAATAAACGCCCACAACTACTTTGTGTTCTACTCGTGCAAAGAATCTACGCAATAGACCTAGCTCATGATGCCACTATTGGGGAACGTAGCAGAAATTCAAAATTTTCCTACGAGTCACCAAGATCTATCTATGGAGAGACTAGCAACCAGGGGAAGGAGAGTGCATCTACATACCCTTGTAGATCGCTAAGCAGAAGCATTCAAGAGAACGGGGTTGAAGGAGTCGTACTCGTCGTGATCCAAATCACCGAAGATCCTAGTGCCAAACGGACGGCACCTCCGTGTTCAACACACGTACAGCCTGGTGACGTCTCCCATGCCTTGATCCAGCAAGGAGAGAGGGAGAGGTTGAGGAAGACTCCATCCAGCAGCAGCACAACGGCGTGGTGGTGATGGAGGAGCGTGGCAATCCTGCAGGGCTTCGCCAAGCACCGCGGGAGAGGAGGAGGGAGAGAGGTAGGGCTGCGCCAGGGAGAGGTCAAAACTCATGTGTTGGCAGCCCCAAAGTCCTCAAGTATATATAGGGGAGAGGGAGGGGGCTGCGCCCCCTCTAGGGTGCCCTCCCTAGGGGTGGCGGCAGCCCACAACCCATCTAGGGTGCGACCAAGGGGGGAAGAGGGGAAACTTGCCCCCCAAGTTAGGTGGGTGTGCCCCCTTCCCCAAACCCTAGGCGCCTTGGGCCCTTGTGGGGGGCTGGGCTGGTCCCCTCCCACACTTCGCCCATACAGCCCTCCGGGGATGGTGGCCCCACTTGATGGACCCCCGGGACCCTCCCGGTGGTCCCGGTACGTTACCGATAAAACCCGAAACTTTTCCGGTGACCAAAAAAGGACTTCCCATATATAAATCTTTACCTTCGGACCATTCCGGAACTCCTCATGACGTCCAGGATCTCATCCGGGACTACGAACAACATTCGGTAACCACATACAAACTTCCTTTATAACCCTAGCGTCATCGAACCTTAAGTGTGTAGACCCTACGGGTTCGGGAATCATGCGGACATGACCGAGACGTTCTCTGGTCAATAACCAACAGCGGGATCTGGATACCCATGTTGGCTCCCACATGTTCCACGATGATCTCATCGGATGAACCATGATGTCAAGGACTCAATTGATCCCGTATACAATTCCCTTTGTCTAACGGTATTGTACTTGCCCGAGATTCGATCGTTGGTATACCGATACCTTGTTCAATCTCGTTACCGGCAAGTCTCTTTACTCGTTCCGTAACACATCATCCCGCGATCAACTCTTTGATCACATTGTGCACATTATGATGATGTCCTACCGAGTGGGCCCAGAGATACCTCTCCATCACACGGAGTGACAAATCCCAGTCTCGATTCATGCCAACCCAACAAACACTTTCGGAGATACCTGTAGTGCACCTTTATAGCCACCCAATTACGTTGTGATGTTTGGTACACCCAAAGCATTCCTACGGTTATCCAGGAGTTGCACAATCTCATGGTCTAAGGAAATGATACTTGACATTAGAAAAGCTTTAGCATACGAACTACACGATCTTTGTGCTAGGCTTAGGATTGGGTCTTGTCCATCACATCATTCTCCTAATGATGTGATCCCATTATCAACGACATCCAATGTCCATGGTCAGGAAGCCGTAACCATCTATTGATCAACGAGCTAGTCAACTAGAGGCTTACTAGGGACATGGTGTTGTCTATGTACCCACACATGTATCTGAGTTTCCTATCAATACAATTATAGCATGGATAATAAACGATTATCATGAACGAGGAAATATAATAATAACTAATTTATTATTGCCTCTAGGGCATATTTCCAACAATATGTGCCATGACGTGACACCATGCCACCTTTGATGACTTTCTGGTGAGTTTTGGATTTTATGGGGATTTAAAACCCGAGATTCCAAATGTTTGAGGACGAGCCAGGATGCCGGTACGGTTGTAATTCGTTCCCATTCCTGGCATGGGACCTAATTAAACATGCACCCAAGGACACATGCATGTACAATTTTTCTAGCCATTTTGGTGAACTTGAGCATGTATTTGTAGTTCAGATTTGAATTATGGACATTAAATGCCTAGGAAACTCAATTAGTGCACAAAAAGTCCGAACGAACCCGGAATATGTTTAAATTCCAACATGGATATCATGTCGTTCCATGTTGCCCGTAGAAGAAAATACAAGGCGAAAAGAGGCAGTGATTACGTTTCTACAACAAGGGGAACACGTTTCCCTATCGGAACCACAAGGCTTCTTGTTGAGAGAAGCTCCAATTTGTAAGAGGTTCGTAATAAAACTTGGCCCAAATTGGACAATGTTTTTACCACGACTTATATATGCCATGACGTGACATGATGCCTACTTTCATGACTTTTTGATGAGTTTTGGATTTACGGGGATTTAAAAACCGAGATTCCAAATGTTTGAGGACGCTGGTATGGTTGTAATTCGTTCCCATTCCTGGCATGCATGGGACCTAAACATGCACCCAAGGACACATGCATGTATATTTTTTCTAGCCATTTTGGTGAACTGGGGCATGTATTTGAGGTTCATATTTGAATTATGGACATTAAATGCCTATGAAACTCAATTAGTGTGTAAAAAGGCCAACGAACCCTGAATAAGTTTAAATTTCAACACGGATATCCTATCGTTCCATGTTGCCAGTAGAAGAAAATACAAGGTGAAAAGAGGCAATGATTACATTTCGCCACAAGGGGAACACGTTTCCCTATCGGAACCACGAGGCTTCTTTGAGAGAAGCTCCGGTTCGTAAGAGGTTTGTAATAAAGCTTGGCCCAAATTGGACAATGTTTTTACCACGACATATATGCGCCATGACGTGACACCATGCCAATTGCTACCTCTTGAGCTTGTGTTGGTTTTCCCTTGAAGAGGAAAGGGTGATGCGGCAAAGTAGCGTAAGTATTTCCCTCAGTTTTGAGAACCAAGATATCAATCCAGTAGGAGACGACCCACAAGTCACCGAATACATGCACAAACAATCAAGAACTTGCAACCAACGGGATAAAGGGGTTGTCAATCCCTACACAGTCACTCGCAAAAGTGACATATGATAGAGATAGATAAACGGTAAAGTAAATATTTTTGGTATTTTTGGGTGTATAGATTGGAAAGTAAAGATTGCAAAATAGTAGATCGGAAACTAGCAAGATGTAAACGAGATTCAATATAATGGAAAAGAGACCCGTTGGCCATATGTTTCACTAGTGGCTTCTCTCGAGTTAGCATATATTACGGTGGGTGAACAAATTACTGCCGAGCAATTGATAGAAAAGTGCATAATTATGATGACATATAAGGCAATGATCATGAACATAGGCATCACGTCCGTGTCGAGTAGACCGACTCCTGCCTGCATCTACTACTATTACTCCACACATCGACCGCTATCCAGCATGCATCTAGAGTATTAAGTTCATAAAGAACGGAGTAACACATTAAGCAAGATGACATGATGTTGAGGAATTAAATCAAGCAATATGATGAAAACCCCATCTTGTTATCCTCGATGGCAACAATACAATACGTGCCTTGCTGCCCCTACTGTCACTGGGCAAGGACAGTGCAAGATTGAACCCAAAGCTAAGCACTTCTCCCATGGCAAGAAAGATTAATCTAGTAGGCCAAACTAAACCGATAATTCGAAGAGACTTGCAAAGATATCAAATCATGCATAAAAGAATGCATAGAAGAACCAAATAATATTCATAGATAATCTTGATCATAAATCCACAATTCATCTAATCTCGGCAAACACACAGCAAAAGAGTATTACATCAAATAGATCTCCCAGAATATCAAGGAGAACATGGTATTGAGAATCAAAGAGAGAGAAGAAGCCATCTAGCTAAGAACTATGGACCTGAAGGTATGTGGTAAACTACTCACGCTTCATCGGAGAGGCAATGGTGTTGATGTAGAATCCCTCCATGATCGAATCCCCCTCCGGCAGATCGTCGAAAAAGGCCCCAAGATGGGATCTCACGGGTACAGAAGGTTGCGGTGGTGGAAAAGTGGTTTGGTGGCTCCCCCTGATGTTTTTAGGGCATAAGAGTATATATAGGTGAAGGAACTATGTCAGGGGAGCTACGAGGGGCCCATGAGGGTGGGGGCGTGCCCTACCCCCCTGGGCACGCTCTCCTGCCTCGTGGCCTCTTTGTTGCATCTCCGACTTCATCTCCAAGTCTTCTGGTTTGCTTTTGGTCCAAGAAATATCATCGTGAAGGTTTCATTCCGTTTGGACTCCGTTTGGTATTCCTTTTCTGCAAAACTCTAAAATAGGCAAAAAGAATAGAAATTGGCACTGGGCCCTCGGTTAATAGGTTAGTCCCAAAAATAATATAAAAGAGCATATTAAAGCCCATTAAACATCCAAAACATATAATATAATAGCATGGAACAATCAAAAATTATAGATACATTGGAGACGTATCAAGCATCCTCAAGCTTAATTCCTCCTCGTCCTCGAGTAGGTAAATGATAAAAATAGAATTTTTGATGTGGAATGCTACCTAACATATTTATCCATGTAATTTTCTTTATTGTGGCATAAATGTTCAGATCCGAAAGATTCAAGACAAAAGTTTAATATTTATATAAAAACAATAATACTTTGAGTATACTAACAAAGCAATCATGTCTTCTCAAAATAACATGGCCAAAGAAAGCTATCCCTACAAAATCATATAGTCTGGCTATGCTCTATCTTCATCACACAAAATATTTAAATCATGCACAACCCCGATGACAAGCCAAGCAATTGTTTCATACTTTTGATGTTCTCAATTTTTTTAATCTTCACGCAATACATGAGCGTGAGCCATGGACATAGCACTATAGGTGGAATAGAATGGTGGTTGTGGAGAAGACAAAAAGGAGAAGATAGTCTCACATCAACTAGGCATATCAACAGGCTGTGGAGATGCCCATCAATAGATATCAATGTGAGTGAGTAGGGATTGTCATGCAATAGATGCACTAGAGATATAAGTGTATGAAAGCTCAAAAAGAAACTAAGTGGGTGTGAATCCAACTTGCTTGCTCACGAAGACCTAGGGCACTTTGAGGAAGCCCGTCATTGGAATATACAAGCCAAGTTTTGTAATGAAAAATTCCCACTCGTATATGAAAGTGACAACATAGGAGACACTCTATCATGAAGATCATAGTGCTACTTTGAAGCACAAGTGTGGAAAAAGGATAGTAACATTGCCCCTTCTCTCTTATTCTCTCATTTTTTATTTGGGCCTTCTCCTTTTTTTTGGCCTTTTTTTTCGTCCGGAGTCTCATCCCGACTTGTCAGGGAATCATAGTCTCCATCATCCTTTCCTCACATGGGACAATGCTCTAATAATGAAGATCATCACACATTTATGTACTTACAACTCAAGAATTACGACTCAATACTTAGAACAAAATATGACTCTATGTGAATGCCTCCGGTGGTGTACCGGGATGTGCAATGATTCAAGAGTGACATGTATGAAAGAATTATGAATGGTGGCTTTGCCACAAATACGATGTCATCATGATCATGCAAAGCAACATGACAATGATGGAGCGTGTCATAATAAACGGAATGGTGGAAAGCTGCATGGGAATATATCTCGGAAATGACTATGAAAATGCCATAATAGGTAGGTATGGTGGCTTGATACGTCTCCAACGTATCTATAATTTTTGATTGCTCCATGCTACTTTATCTACTATTTTAGGCAATATTGGGCTTTATTATCCACTTTTATATTATTGTTGGGACTAACCTATTAACAGAAGGCCCAGCCCAGATTTGCTGTTTCATGCCTATTTTAGTGTTTCGAGGAAAAGGAATATCAGACTGAGTCAAAATGGAACGAAATCAACTGGAGAAGTTAATTTTGGAAGGAAACCAACCTGATGGGCTTGGAGTGCACGTCAGGGGAGTCCCGGGCTGCCCACGAGGGTGGGGGGCGCGCCCCCTGGGCGTGCCCCCCTACCTCATGAGCACCCCGGAGGTCCACCGACGTACCCCTGCACCCATATATACCTACGTACCCTAAAACTTCCAGAACAGAAGATAGATCGGGAGTTCCGCTACCTCAAGCCTCTGTAGCCACCAAAAACCAATCGGGACCCTGTTCCGGCACCCTGCCGGAGGGGAATCCCATCACCGGTGGCCATCTTCATCATCCCGGTGCTATCCATGACGAGGAGGGAGTAGTTCACCCTCGGGGCTGAGGGTATGTACCAGTAGCTATGTGTTTGATCTCTCTCTCTCTCTCGTGTTCTCTCTCGTGTTCCCGAGCTTTTCTATTGTAGTTGGATCTTATGATGTTTCTCTCCCTCTACTCTCTTGTGATGAATTGAGTTTCCCCTTTGAAGTTATCTTATCAGATTGAGTCTTTATGAGAACACTTGATGTATGTCTTGCCGTGATTATTTGTGGTGACAATGGGATATCATGTTCCACTTGATGTATGTTTTGTGACCAACTTGCGGGTTCCACCCATGAACCTATGCATAGGGGTTGGCACACGTTCTTGACTCTCCGGTAGAAACTTTGGCGCACTCTTTGAAGTACTTTTATGTTGGTTGGACGAATCTGAGATTGTGTGATGCATATCGTATAATCATGCCCATGGATACTTGAGGTGACCATGGAGTATCTAGGTGACATTAGGGTTTTGGTTGATTTGTGTCTTAAGGTGTTATTATAGTACGAACTCTTTTATAGATCGATCCGAACGAATAACTTTGAGGTGGTTTCATACCCTACCATAATCTCTATGTTTGTTCTCCGCTATTAGTGGCTTTGGAGTGACTCTTTGTTGCATGTTGAGGGCTTGTTATATGACCTATCTATGTTATTATTGTTGAGAGAACTTGCACTAGTGAAAGTATGAACCCTATGCCTTGTTTCCTACCATTGCAATACCGTTTACGCTCACTTTTATCGCTCGCTACCTTGCTGTTTTTATTATTTCAGATTACAAAAACCCATATCTACTATCTATTTTGCACTTGTATCTTCATCTCTTCGCCGAACTAGTGCACCTATACAATTTACCATTGTATTGGGTGTGTTGGGGACACAAGAGACTCTTTGTTATTTGGTTGCAGGGTTGTTTGAGAGAGACCATCTTCATCCTACGCCTCTTACAAATTGATAAACCTTAGGTCATCCAGTTGAGGGAAATTTGCTACTGTCCTACAAACCTGTGCACTTGCAGGCCCAACAACGTCTACAAGAAGAAGGTTGTGTAGTATACATCAAGCAGTTTCTGGCGCCGTTGCCGGGGAGGATAGCGCTTGAAGGTATATCTTTAGAGCTTGCAATCGAATCTTTTTGTTTCTTGTTTTAGCACTAGTCTTGTTTATAAAAGAAAACTACCAAAAAAATGGAGTCGAGTTTGTCTCATACGCTTCACCTTTTTAATATCTTTCGTGAGTATGATGGAAAGGATAATTGTGCTCAAGTGCTAGAAGAAGAAATCTATAAAATGTTTGGCACTAAATCTTTGAACGATGATCATGATTGCAATGTTGTTAGTATGAATTCCTTGAATATCCATGATGCTAATGATATGCAAAGCCACAAGCTTGGGGAAGCTATGTTTGATGGAGATGATATTTTTTGTCCCCCAAGTTTTCATGAGCAAATTTACTATTATGAAAGCATGCCTCCTATCTATTATGATTATTGTGATGACACGTATGCTTTAAAGAATAATGATAACCATGAAACTTGTCATCTTGATCTTAATTTTCAATCACATGATAGTTATTTTGTTGAGTTTTATCCCACTACTATTCATGAGAAGAAATTTGCTTATGTTGAGAGTAGTAAATTTTCTATGCATGTAGATCATGAAAAGAATGCTTTAGGTGCTGGTTATATTGTTGAATTCATTCATGATGCTACTGAAATTTATTATGAGATAGGAACATATGCTTGTAGGAATTGCAATAATATCAAGTTTCCTCTCTATGTGCTTAAATTCTTGAAGCTATGCTTGTGTTACCTTCCTATGCTAGTTGATTATTGTTCTCATAAGTTGTTTGCTCACAAAATCCCTATGCATAGGAAGAGGGTTAGACTTAAATGTGCTAGTCATATGCTTCATGATGCTCCCGTTATGTTTCAATTCTTATCTTTTATGTGATCATCATTGTCATCATCATGCCTAGCTAGAAAGGCATTAAAGAAAAGCGATTGTTGGGAGACAACCCAATATTTATATTTACTGTTTTTGTGTGTCCACATGATTATGCTACTGTAGTAATCATGTTTTATAGCTTTTGTTTCAATAAAGTGCCAAGTAGAACCTTTGGGAAGACTTGGGTGAAGTTTATGTGATCTTGCTGTGAAAAACAGAAACTTTAGCGCTCACGAGATTAGCTGCCATGTTTTACTGGAGAGCGATTTTAGGTTGATTCATTTTGCAGATTATTAATAGACAAATTTCTCAGGTCCAGCAATTTATTTCATAATTTTTGGGATTACAAAAGTATATGTTTGATAAAGATTACTACAGACTATTCTGTTTTTGACAGATTCTGTTTTCTATGTGTTGTTTGCTTATTTTGATGCATCTATGGCTAGTATTGAGTGATATGAACCATAGAGAAGTTAGAATACAGTAGATATTACACCATTATGAATTTAGAATGAGTTCATTGCAGTACCTAAGTGGTGGTTTTATTTTCCTATACTAACGGAGCTTACGAGTTTCGTGTTGAGTTTTGTGTCGTTGAAGTTTTCAAGTTTTGGGTAAAGATTCGATGGACTATGGAATAAGGAGTGGCAAGAGCCTAATCTTGGGGATTCCCAAGGCACCCCAAGGTAATATTCAAGGACAACCAAGAGCCTAAGCTTGGGGATGCCCCGGATGGCATCCCCTCTTTCGTCTTTGTTCATCGGTAACTTTACTTGGAGCTATATTTTTATTCACCACATGATATGTGTTTTGCTTGGAGCGTCATTTTTATTTTGTTAGTGTTTGTTTTCTGTTAGTTAGAATAGTGTTTTACATCTTTAGGTTCAATAAAAAGGTCAAGGATAGCCTTTGCCATGCTTATTTTGCTAGTTTACATGTTGCTGTTTGAAAACAGAAAGTTTACCTCTGTTGCAAAACTTCCCTAGAAAAGTCAGAGCATGGTCTAACGTTGAATCTTTTTGCATATTAAGCTATTATAAATTTATTACACTGGGAATTTTAGTTAATAATTTTTGGAGTCAGGGAAGTATTGATACTCTTGTATTCTTTACAGGCTGTACTGTTTTGGCAGATTGCTGTTATGGTTGCATTGTTTGCATATGTTTGCTTGTTTAATGATTCTATTTGAGGATAGGAGTATTAAATATACATAGGCATTTAGTATGCAATGTTGAATAATTATTTTAGTGATTTGTTACAGTAGAAAATGATAAGGTTTTGCATTGTTTATACTAACCTATCTTACGAGTTCTTGTTGAGTTTGTTGTGAATGAAGCTTTTGATAAAAAGAAGAGAAACCATGATATGAGAGGAATTAAGGAGACACAAAAGTTCAAGCTTGGAGATGCCCAAGGCACCCCAATATAATATTTCAAGAAGTATCAAGCATCTAAGCTTGGGGATGCCCCGGTAGGTATCCCACCTTTCTTCTTCAACAACTATCGGTTAGTATCGGTTGAGCCTAAGTTTTTGCTTCTTCACATGAGTTGTGCTATCCTTGCAATATAGTTTTCTTTAGCTTTGCTTGCTGTTTGAATAAATTCTCAAGATCTGAAATTCTTTAATGAGAGAGAGTCTTCATATAGTTGCATAATTATTTAGCTACTCATTGATCTTCACTTATATCTTTCGGAGTAGTTTGTCATTTCCTCTAGTGCTTCACTTATATCTTTTAGAGCATGGTGGTAGTTTTATTTTGAAGAAATAGATGAACTCTCATGCTTCACTTAGATTATCTTGAGATTAATAGCATGGTAGTTTGCTTAATGTCAATATACTTGGTATTCAAGATATGTGAAACTTTCTTTTGAGTGAATTTAATACTAAGATAAGTTTGATGCTTGATAGTTGTTTTGAGATATGGAGGTGATAATATCAAAGTCGTGCTAGTTGGGTGATTGTGAATTTGAGAAATGCTTGCTTTGAAGTTTGCAAGTCCCATAGCATGCACGTATGGTTAAAGTTGTGTAACAAATTTGGAACATGAAGTGTACCTGGCTTGTGCATCCTTATGAGTGGCGGTCGGGGACGAGCGATGGTCTTTTCCTACCAATCTATCCCCCTAGGAGCATGCGCGTAGTACTTGATTTTTGATGGCTTCTAAATTTTTGCAATAAGTATATGAGTTCTTTTGACTAATGTTGAGTCCATGGATTATACGCACTCTCACCTTTCCGCCTTTGCTAGCCTCTTCGGTACCGTGCATTGCCCTTTCTCACCTTGAGAGTTGGTGCAAACTTCGCCGGTGCATCCAAAACCCGTGATACGATACGCTCTATCACACATAAACCTCCTTATATCTTCCTCAAAACAGCCACCATATCTACCTATTATGGCATTTCCATAGCCATTCCGAGATATATTGCCATGCAAATTCCACCATCATCATCATGACATACATTACTTTTGTCATATTGCCATTGCATGATCATGTAGTTGACATTGTATTTGTGGCAAAGCCACCATGCATTATTTTTCATACATGTCACTCTTGATTCATTGCACCATCCTGGTACGCCGCCGGAGGCATTCATATAGAGTCATATCTTGTTCTAAGTTTCGAGTTGTAATCCTTATGTTGTAATCAATAGAAGTGTGATGATCATCATTATTAGAGCATTGCCCAAACAAAAAAAAGAGAAATGCCAAAAAAAGAAGGCCCAAAAAAAGAAAATAAATAAAAAGGGCAATGCTACTATCTCTTTTTCCACACTTGTGCTTCAAAGTAGCACCTTGTTCTTCATATAGTGAGTCTCATAAGTTGTGCTTCAAAGTAGCACCTTGTTCTTCATGTAGTGAGTCTCATAAGTTGTCTTTTTCATACTAGTGGGATTTTTCATTATAGAACTTGACTTGTATATTCCTACGATGGGCTTCCTCAAATGCCCTAGGTCTTCGTGAGCAAGCAAGTTGGATGCACACCCACTAGTTTTCTTTTGTTGAGCATTCATAGCTCTAGTGCATCCGTTGCATGGCAATCCCTACTCCTCATGTTGACATCAATTGATGGGCATCTCCATAGCCCGTTGATTATCCTCATCAATGTGAGACTTTCTCCTTTTTTGCCTTCTCCACACAATCACCATCATCATATTCTATTCCACCCATAGTGCTATATCCATGGCTCGCGCTCATGTATTGCGTGAAGGTTGAAAGAGTTTGAGATTATTTGAGTATGAAACAATTTCTTGGCTTGTCATCGGGGGTATAGAAGTTGGGAACATCTTTGTGTGACGAAAATGAAGCATAGCCTAACTATATGATTTTGTAGGGATGAACTTTCTTTTGCCATGCTATTTTGAGAAGACATGATTGCTTTGATTAGTATGCTTGAAGTATTATTATTTTTGTGTCAATATGAACTTTTGTCTTGAATCTTTCGGATCTGAATATTCATATCAAAATTAAGAAGATTTATATTGAAATTATGCCAAAGTATCACGCCACATCAAAAATTCTTTTTTTTTATCATTTACCTACTCGAGGACGAGCAGTAATTAAGCTTGGGGATGCTTGATACGTCTCCAATGTATCTATAATTTGGTATTGCTCCATGCTACTTTATCTACTGTTTTAGGCAATATTGGGCTTTATTATCCACTTTTATATTATTTTTGGGACTAACCTATTAACCAGAGGCCTAGCCCAAATTTGTTGTTTTATGCCTATTTTAGTGTTTCGAGGAAAAGGAATATCAGTCGGAGTCAAAACGGAACGAAATCAACTAGAGAAGTTAATTTTGGAAGGAAACCAACCTGATGGGCTTGGAGTGCACGTCAGGGGAGTCCCGGGCTGCCCATGAGGGTGGGGGGGCGCGCCCCCTGGGCGCGCCCCCCTACCTCGTGAGCACCCCGGAGGTCCACCGACATACCCCCTGCACCCATATATACCTACGTACCCTAAAACTTCCAGAACAGAAGATAGATCGGGAGTTCCGCCGCAGATAGATCGGGAGTTCCGCCGCCTCAAGCCTCTGTAGCCACCAAAAACCAATCGGGACCCTGTTTCGGCACCCTGCCGGAGGGGAATCCCATCACCGGTGGCCATCTTCATCATCCCGGCGCTATGCATGACGAGGAGGGAGTAGTTCACCCTCGGGGCTGAGGGTATGTACCAGTAGCTATGTGTTTGATCTCTCTCTCTCTCTCGTGTTCTCTCTCGTGTTCCCGAGCTTTTCTATTGTAGTTGGATCTTATGATGTTTCTCTCCCTCTACTCTCTTGTGATGAATTGAGTTTCCCCTTTGAAGTTATCTTATCGGATTGAGTCTTTATGAGAACACTTGATGTATGTCTTGCCGTGATTATTTGTGGTGACAATGGGATATCATGTGCCACTTGATGTATGTTTTGGTGACCAACTTGCGGGTTCCACCCATGAACCTATGCATAGGGGTTGGCACACGTTCTTGACTCTCTGGTAGAAACTTTGGGGCACTCTTTGAAGTATTTTTATGTTGGTTGGATGAATCTGAGATTGTGTGATGCATATCGTATAATCATGCCCACGGATACTTGAGGTGACAATGGAGTATCTAGGTGACATTAGGGTTTTGGTTGATTTGTGTCTTGAGGTGTTATTCTAGTACGGACTCTTTTATAGATCGATCCGAACGAATATCTTTGAGGTGGTTTCGTACCCTACCATAATCTCTACGTTTGTTCTCCGCTATTAGTGTCTTTGGAGTGACTCTTTGTTGCATGTTGAGGGCTTGTTATATGATCTATCTATGTTATTATTGTTGAGAGAACTTGCACTAGTGAAAGTATGAACCCTAGGCCTTGTTTCCTACCATTGCAATACCGTTTACGCTCACTTTTATCGCTCGCTACCTTGCTGTTTTTATTATTTCAGATTACAAAAACCCATGTCTACTATCTATTTTGCACTTGTATCTTCATCTCTTCGCCGAACTAGTGCACCTATACAATTTACCATTGTATTGGATGTGTTGGGGACACATGAGACTCTTTGTTATTTGGTTGCAGGGTTGTTTGAGAGAGACCATCTTCATCCTACGCCTCCTACGGATTGATAAACCTTAGGTCATCCACTTGAGGGAAATTTGCTACTGTCCTACAAACCTGTGCACTTGCAGGCCCAACAACATCTACAAGAAGAAGGTTGTGTAGTAGATATCATGGCTGTTTTGAGGAAGGTATATGGTGGGTGTCTGGTATCGGCGATAATTGCGCGACACAAGAGAGACTAGCAATGGTGGAAGGGTGAGAGTGCGTATAATCCATGGACTCAACATTAGTCGTAAAGAACTCACATACTTATTGCAAAAATGTATTAGTTATCGAAACGAAGTACTACATGCACGCTCCTAGGAGGATAGATTGTCAGGAAAAGACCATCGCTCGTCCTCGACCGCCACTCAAAAGGAATACAATCAATAAATAAATCATGCTCCAACTTCATCACATAAGGGTTCACCATATGTGCATGCTACGGGAATCACAAACTTTAACACAAGTATCTCTCAAATTCACAACTACTCTACTAGCATGACTCTAATATCACCATCTTCATATCTCAAAAGAATCATAAAGAATCAAACTTCTCATAGCATTCAATGCACTTACCCATCTTGGATGCCCATCATATTAGGACTAATTTTATAACCAAAGCAAATTACCATGCTGTTCTAAAAGACTCTCAAAATAATATAAGTGAAGCATGAGAGTTCAAAAATTTCTATAAAATAATATAAAAGAGCATATTAAAGCCCATTAAACATCCAAAACAGATAATATAATAGCATGGAACAATAAAAAATTATAGATACATTGGAGACGTATCACGAACTTTCATGACTTTCTGGTGAGTTTAGGATTTACGGGGATTTAAAAACTAAGATTCTAAATGTTTGAGGATGAGCCAGGATGCTGGTATGGTTGTAATTCATTCCCATTCCTAGCATGGGACCTAAACATGCACCCAAGGACACATGTATAATTGTTCTAACCATTTTGGTGAACTGGAGCATGTATTTGAAGTTCAGATTTGAATTATGGACATTAAATGCCTAGGAAATTCAATTAGTGTATAAAAAGGCCAAACAAAAGCCGTGTGCCTATCGCGCGTGGCTGATGCCGCGCGCGATCCGAGTTGTGCATTCTGATTGGCCAGAACCCAAACCCCACGGATCGTACGTCTGCATCATTAGATGCTCCCAGATCGAACAACAACCCTCGGCCCTTTCGACAGCACATGCATGTTGGGGAACGTAGTAATTTCAAAAAATTTCCTACGCACACGCAAGATCATGGTGATGCATAGCAACGAGAGGGGAGAGTGTTGTCCACGTACCTTCGTAGACCGAAAGCGGAAGCGTTAGAACAACGCGGTTGATGTAGTCGTACGTCTTCACGGCCCGACCAATCAAGCACCGAAACTATGGCACCTCCGAGTTCTAGCACACGTTCAGCTCGATGACGATCCCCGGACTCCGATCCAGCAGGGTGTCGGGGAAGAGTTCCGTCAGCACGACGGCGTGGTGACGATCTTGATGTTCTAAAGTCACAGGGCTTCACCTAAGCACCGCTACAATATTATCGAGGACTTTGGTGGAGGGGGGCACCGCACACAGCTAAGAGATCAAGAGATCAATTGTTGTGTCTTAGAGGTGCCCCCCTGCCCCCGTATATAAAGGAGCCATGGGGGAGGGGGCGGCCGGCCAAGGAGGGCGCGCCAAGGGGGAGTCCTACTCCCACCGGGAGTAGGACTCCCTTCTTTCCTAGTTGGAGAAGGAGAAGGGGGGAAGGAGGAGGAAGAGGGAAAGGAAAGGGGGGGCGTCGCCCCCCTCTCCTAGTCTTATTCGGACTAGGGGGGGAAGGGGGCGCGGCCAGCCCTTGCCTCCTCTCTTCCTCTCCACTAGGGCCCATATAGGCCCATTAAGCCCTCCGGGGGGTTCCGGTAACCTTCCGGTACTGCGGTAAAATCCCGATTTCACCCGGAACACTTCTGATATCCAAATATAGGCTTCCAATATATCAATCTTCATGTCTCGACCATTTAGAAACTCCTCGTCATGTCCATAATCTCATTCGGGACTCCGAACAAACTTAGGTACATCAAAACTCATAAACTCATAATATAACTGACATCAAAACCTTAAGCGTGCGGACCCTACGGGTTCGAGAACTATGTAGACATGACCTAGAACTGTTTCCGGTCAATAACCAATAGAGGAACCTGGATGCTCATATTGGCTCCTACATATTCTACGAAGATCTTTATCGGTCAAACCGCATAACAACATACGTTGTTCCCTTTGTCATCGGTATGTTACTTGCCCAAGATTCGATCGTTGGTATCCAATACCTAGTTCAATCTCGTTACCGGCAAGTCTCTTTACTCGTTACGTAATGCATCATTCTGTAACTAACTCATTAGCTATATTTCTTGCAAGGCTTATAGTGATGTGCATTACCGAGAGGGCCCAGAGATACCTCTCCGACAATCGGAGTGACAAAACCTAATCTCGAAATACGCCAACTCAACATGTACCTTTGGGCCCTGTAGAGCTCCTTTATAATCACCCAGTTACATTGTGACGTTTGGTAGCACACAAAGTGTTCCTCCGGTAAACGGGAGTTGCATAATCTCATAGTTGTAGGAACTTGTATAAGTCATGAAGAAAGCAATAGCAACATACTAAACGATCAAGTGCTAAGCTAACAGAATGGGTCAAGTCAATCACATCATTCTCCTAATGATGTGATCCCGTTAATCAAATGACAACACATGTCTATGGTTAGGAAACATAACCATCTTTGATTAATGAGCTAGTCAAGTAGAGGCATACTAGTGACGTTAAGTTTGTCTATGTATTCACACATGTATCATGTTTTCGGTTAATACAATTCTAGCATGAATAATAAACATTTATCATGATATGAGGAAATAAATAATAACTTTATTATTGCCTCTAGGGCATATTTCCTTCAGTCTCCCACTTGCACTAGAGTCAATAATCTAGATTACACAGTAATGATTCTAACACCCATGGAGTCTTGGTGCTGATCATGTTTTGCTCGTGGAAGAGGCTTAGTCAATGGGTCTACAACATTCAGATCCGTATGTATCTTGCAAATCTCTTTGTCTCCCACCTGGACTTGGTCCCGGATGGAATTGAAGCGTCTCTTGATGTGCTTGGTCCTCTTGTGAAATCTGGATTCCTTTGCCAAGGCAATTGCACCAGTATTGTCACAGAAGATCTTCATTGGTCCCGATGCACTAGGTATGACACCTAGATCGGAAATGAACTCCTTCATCCAGACTCCTTCATTTGCTGCTTCCGAAGCGGCTATGTACTCCGCTTCGCATGTAGATCCCACCATGACGCTTTGTTTAGAACTGCACCAACTTACAGCTCCATCGTTTAATAAAAACACGTATCCGGTTTGCGATTTAGAATCGTCCGGATCAGTGTCAAAGCTTGCATCGACGTAACCATTTACGACTAGCTCTTTGTCACCTCCATAAACGAGAAACATATCCTTAGTCCTTTTCAGGTATTTCAGGATATTCTTGACCACTGTCCAGTGATCCACTCCTGGATTACTTTGGTACCTACCTGCCAAGCTTATTGCTAAGCATACGTCAGGTCTGGTACACAGCATTGCATACATGATAGAGCCTATGGCTGAAGCATAGGGAACATCTTTCATTTTCTCTCTATCTTCTGCTGTGGTCGGGCATTGAGTCTGACTCAACTTTACACCTTGTAATACAGGCAAGAACCCTTTCTTTGCCTGATCCATTTTGAACTTTTTCAAAACTTTATCAAGGTATGTGCTTTGTGAAAGTCCAATTAAGCGTCTTGATCTATCTCTATAGATCTTGATGCCCAATATGTAAGCAGCTTCACCGAGGTCTTTCATTGAAAAACTTTTATTCAAGTATCCCTTTATGCTATCCAGAAATTCTATATCATTTCCAATTAACAATATGTCATCTACATATAATATCAGAAATGCTACAGAGCTCCCACTCACTTTCTTGTAAATACAGGCTTCTCCAAAAGTCTGTATAAAACCATATGCTTTGATCACACTATCAAAGCGTTTATTCCAACTCCGAGATGCTTGCACCAGTCCATAAATGGATCGCTGGAGCTTGCACACTTTGTTAGCACCTTTTGGATCGACAAAACCTTCCGGTTGCATCATATACAACTCTTCTTCCAGAAATCCATTCAGGAATGCAGTTTTGACATCCATTTGCCAAATTTCATAATCATAAAATGCGGCAATTGCTAACATGATTCGGACAGACTTAAGCATCGCTACGGGTGAGAAAGTCTCATCGTAGTCAACCCCTTGAACTTGTCGAAAACCTTTCGCAACAAGTCGAGCTTTGTAGACAGTTACATTACCATCAGCGTCAGTCTTCTTCTTGAAGATCCATTTATTTTCGATGGCTTGCCGATCATCGGGCAAGTCAACCAAAGTCCATACTTTGTTCTCATACATGGATCCCATCTCAGATTTCATGGCCTCAAGCCATTTTGCGGAATCTGGGCTCATCATCGCTTCCTCATAGTTCGTAGGTTCGCCATGGTCAAGTAACATGACTTCCAGAATAGGATTACCGTACCACTCTGGTGCGGATCTTACTCTGGTAGACCTACGAGGTTCGGTAGTAACTTGATCTGAAGTTTCATGATCAATATCATTAGCTTCCTCACTGATTGGTGTAGTTGTCACAGGAACCGGTTCTTGTGATGAACTACTTTCCAATAAGGGAGCAGGTACAGTTACCTCATCAAGTTCTACTTTCCTCCCACTCACTTCTTTCGAGAGAAACTCCTTCTCTAGAAAGGATCCGAATTTAGCAACAAAAATCTTGCCCTCAGATCTGTGATAGAAGGTGTACCCAATAGTCTCTTTTGGGTATCCTATGAAGACACATTTCTCCGATTTGGGTTCGAGCTTATCTGGTTGAAGTTTCTTCACATAAGCATCGCAGCCCCAAACTTTAAGAAACGACAACTTTGGTTTCTTGCCAAACCATAGTTCATAAGGCGTCGTCTCTACAGATTTTGATGGTGCCCTATTTAACGTGAATGCGGCCGTCTCTAAAGCATAACCCCAAAACGATAGCGGTAAATCAGTAAGAGACATCATAGATCGCACCATATCTAGTAAAGTACGATTACGACGTTCGGACACACCATTTCGTTGTGGTGTTCCGGGTGACGTGAGTTGCGAAACTATTCCGCATTGTTTCAAATGTAAACCAAACTCATAACTCAAATATTCTCCTCCATGATCAGATCGTAGAAATTTTATTTTCTTGTTACGATGATTTTCCACTTCACTCTGAAATTCTTTGAACTTTTCAAATGTTTCAGACTTGTGTTTCATCAAGTAGATATACCCATATCTGCTCAAATCATCTGTGAAGGTGAGAAAATAACGATACCCGCCGCGAGCCTCAATATTCATTGGACCACATACATCAGTATGTATGATTTCCAACAAATCAGTTGCTCGCTCCATAGTTCCGGAGAACGGCGTTTTAGTCATCTTGCCCATGAGGCACGGTTCGCAAGTACCAAGTGATTCATAATCAAGTGATTCCAGAAGTCCATCAGTATGGAGTTTCTTCATGCGCTTTACACCAATATGACCCAAACGGCAGTGCCACAAATAAGTTGCACTATCATTATCAACTCTGCATCTTTTGGCTTCAACATTATGAATATGTGTATCACTACTATCGAGATTTAATAAAAATAGACCACTCTTCAAGGGTGCATGACCATAAAAGATATTACTCATATAAATAGAACAACCATTATTCTCTGATTTAAATGAATAACCGTCTCGCATCAAACAAGATCCAGATATAATGTTCATGCTCAACGCTGGCACCAAATAACAATTATTTAGGTCTAAAACTAATCCCGATGGTAGATGTAGAGGTAGCGTGCCGACCGCGATCACATCGACTTTGGAACCATTTCCCACGCGCATCGTCACCTCGTCCTTAGCCAATCTTCGCTTAATCCGTAGTCCCTGTTTCGAGTTGCAAATATTAGCAACAGAACCAGTATCAAATACCCAGGTGCTACTGCGAGCATTAGTAAGGTACACATCAATAACATGTATATCACATATACCTTTGTTCACTTTGCCATCCTTCTTATCCGCCAAATACTTGGGGCAGTTCCGCTTCCAGTGTCCAGTCTGCTTGCAGTAGAAGCACTCAGTCTCAGGCTTAGGTCCAGACTTGGGTTTCTTCTCTTGAGCAGCAACTTGTTTGCTGTTCTTCTTGAAGTTCCCCTTCTTCTTCCCTTTGCCCTTTTTCTTGAAACTGGTGGTCTTATTGACCATCAACACTTGATGCTCCTTCTTGATTTCTACCTCCGCAGCCTTTAGCATTGCGAAGAGCTCGGGAATAGTCTTGTCCATCCCTTGCATATTATAGTTCATCACGAAGCTCTTGTAGCTTGGTGGCAGTGATTGAAGAATTCTGTCAATGACACTATCATCAGGAAGATTAACTCCCAGTTGAATCAAGTGATTATTATACCCAGACATTTTGAGTATGTGTTCACTGACAGAACTATTCTCCTCCATCTTACAGCTATAGAACTTATTGGAGACTTCATATCTCTCAATCCGGGCATTTGCTTGAAATATTAACTTCAACTCCTGGAACATCTCATATGCTCCATGACGTTCAAAACGTCGTTGAAGACCCGGTTCCAAGCCGTAAAGCATGGCACACTGAACTATCGAGTAGTCATCAGCTTTGCTCTGCCAGACGTTCTTAACGTCGTCAGTTGCATCTGCAGCAGGCCTGGCACCCAGCGGTGCTTCCAGGACGTAATTCTTCTGTGCAGCAATGAGGATAATCCTCAAGTTACGGACCCAGTCCGTGTAGTTGCTACCATCATCTTTCAACTTAGCTTTCTCAAGGAACGCATTAAAATTCAACGGAACAACAGCACGAGCCATCTATCTACAACAAACATAGACAAGCAAAATACTATCAGGTACTAAGTTCATGATAAATTTAAGTTCAATTAATCATATTACTTAAGAACTCCCACTTAGACAGACATCTCTCTAGTCATCTAAGTGATCACGTGATCCAAATCAACTAAACCATGTCCGATCATCACGTGAGATGGAGTAGTTTCAATGGTGAACATCACTATGTTGATCATATCTACTATATGATTCACGTTCGACCTTTCGGTCTCCGTGTTCCGAGGCCATATCTGTATATGCTAGGCTCGTCAAGTTTAACCTGAGTATTCCGCGTGTGCAACTGTTTTGCACCCGTTGTATTTTAACGTAGAGCCTATCACACCCGATCATCACGTGGTGTCTCAGCACGAAGAACTTTTGCAACGGTGCATACTCAGGGAGAACACTTCTTGATAATTAGTGAGAGATCATCTTAAAATGCTACCGTCAATCAAAGCAAGATAAGATGCATAAAGGATAAACATCACATGCAATCAATATAAGTGATATGATATGGCCATCATCATCTTGTGCTTGTGATCTCCATCTCTGAAACACCGTCGTGACCACCATCGTCACCGGCAAGACACCTTGATCTCCATCGTAGCATCGTTGTCGTTTACGCCATCTATTGCTTCTACGACTATCGCTACCGCTTAGTGATAAAGTAAAGCAATTACAGGGCGTTTGCATTTCATACAATAAAGCGACAACTATATGGCTCCTTCCAGTTGCCGATAACTTCGGTTACAAAACATGATCATCTCATTGAATAAAATATAGCATCACGTCTTGACCATATCATATCACAACATGCCCTGCAAAAACAAGTTAGACGTCCTCTACTTTGTTGTTGCAAATTTTACGTGGCTGCTACGGGCTGAGCAAGAACTGTTCTTACCTACGCATCAAAACCACAACGATAGTTCGTCAAGTTAGTGTTGTTTTAACCTTCACAAGGACCGGGCGTAGCCACACTTGGTTCAACTAAAGTGAGAGAGATAGACATCCGCTAGTCACCTTTAAGCACGAGTGCTCATAACGGTGAAACCAGTCTCGCGTAAGCGTACGCGTAATGTCGGTCCGGGCCGCTTCATCTCACAATACCGCTGAACCAAAGTATGACATGCTGGTAAGCAGTATGACTTGTATCGCCCACAACTCACTTGTGTTCTACTCGTACATATGACATCTACGCATAAAACCAGGCTCGGATCCACTGTTGGGGAACGTAGTAATTTCAAAAAAATTCCTATGACATGCAAGATCATGGTGATGCATAGCAACAAGAGGGGAGAGTGTTGTCCACGTACCCTTGTAGATCGAAAGCGGAAGCGTTAGAACAACGCGGTTGATGTAGTCGTACGTCTTCACAGCCCGACCGATCAAGCACCGAAACTACGACACCTCCGAGTTCTAGCACACGTTCAACTTGATGACGATCCCCGGACTCCGATCCAGCAGGGTGTCGGGGAAGAGTTCCGTCAGCACAACGGCGTGGTGCCGATCTTGATGTTCTACCATCGCAGGGCTTCGCCTAAGCACCGCTCCAATATTATCGAGGACTTTGGTGGAGGGGGGCACCGCACACGGCTAAGAGATCAAGAGATCAATTGTTGTGTCTTAGAGGTGCCCCCTACCCTTGTATATAAAGGAGCCAAGGGGGAGGGGGCGGCCGACCAAGGAGGGCGCGCCAAGGGGGAGTCCTACTCCCACCGGGAGTAGGACTCCCTTCTTTCCTAGTTGGAGAAGGAGAAGGGGGGAAGGAGGAGGAAGAGGGAAAGGAAGGGGAGGGGGCGCCGACCCCCTCTCCTTGTCCTATTCGGACTAGGGGGGGAGGGGGCGCGGCCAGCCCTTGCCTCCTCTTTTCCTCTCCACTAGGGCCCATGTAGGCCCATTAAGCCCTCCGGGGGGTTCCGGTAACCTCCCGGTACTCCGGTAAAATCCCGATTTCACCCGGAACACTTCCGATATCCAAATATAGGCTTCCAATATATCAATATTCATGTCTCTACCATTTAGAGACTCCTCGTCATGTCCGTAATCTCATTCGGGACTCCGAACAAACTTCGGTACCTCAAAACTCATAAACTCATAATATAAGTGACATCGAAACCTTAAGCATGCGGACCCTACGGGTTCGAGAACTATGTAGACATGACCTAGAACTGTTTCCGGTCAATAACCAATAGCGGAACCTGGATGCTCATATTGGCTCCTACATATTCTACGAAGATCTTTATCGGTCAAACCGCATAACAACATACGTTGTTCCCTTTGTCATCGGTATGTTACTTGCCCGAGATTCGATCGTTGGTATCCAATACCTAGTTCAATCTCGTTACCGGCAAGTCTCTTTACTCGTTACGTAATGCATCATTCTGTAACTAACTCATTAGCTATATTGCTTGCAAGGCTTATAGTGATGTGCATTACCGAGAGGGCCCAGAGATACCTCTCCGACAATCGGAGTGACAAAACCTAATCTCGAAATACGCCAACTCAACATGTACCTTTGGAGCCCTGTAGAGCTCCTTTATAATCACCCAGTTACGTTGTGACGTTTGGTAGCACACAAAGTGTTCCTCCGATAAACGGGAGTTGAATAATCTCATAGTTGTAGGAACTTGTATAAGTCATGAAGAAAGCAATAGCAACATACTAAATGATCAAGTGCTAAGCTAACAGAATGGGTCAAGTCAATCACATCATTCTCCTAATGATGTGATCCCGTTAATCAAATGACAACACATGTCTATGGTTAGGAAACATAACCATCCTTGATTAATGAGCTAGTCAAGTAGAGGCATACTAGTGACGTTAAGTTTTTCTATGTATTCACACATGTATCATGTTTCCGGTTAATACAATTCTAGCATGAATGATAAACATTTATCATGATATGAGGAAATAAATAATAACTTTATTATTGCCTCTAGGGCATATTTCCTTCAATGCAGTACATGGGTAAGCATTGTGTGCATGTGTCGTCCTAGCTCACGCTTCCTTCTCTTGTACATTTTCTAAACAGGCTACCGTTTCTCACCACTCCTCTCATCGGTTTCCCGCCTCTTCTCCCATCGGTTTCCCGCTACCAGTGTCAGTGCTCATTGAAGGCTAGGCGGCGACACACCAGCCATCGCACACAGTTTCTAAAAGAACAAATGTGCGTGATAGGAGGGATCGGTCCCATAGGGTGACCAGCGTGAAACGCCTTAAATGCGAGGCAATTCCTATTAGCAAGGTGCCGCTTCCCATCCGCTAACCTAGTCGAATAGAATGCATAAGTTAAGTGTGCTCGGGCTGGAATAGTGCAAGGATGGGTTATCCCGTGGGAAGTTGCATATTATATAAACCTTGGGATCATCCTTGTGTTGCTAATTTGTAGACTATGTTTTTATAGGTTATTTTTTTGCTATAAAATCACCACGTCTGAGCAAGCGCCAGCAAAATGGTGTAGGTATTGGCTTAACCGTGTGCGATGCAAGTGCACTGTAAAGTCACACGACTGTGAAAGCACAAGCAAATGGTGGAGGTCCTGGTTTAACCGTGTGCGATGCAAGTGCGATGTAAAATCACCACGACTGTGCAAGTGCGAGCAAATTGGTGCAGGTCTGGCTTAACTGTGTGCGATGCAAATGTGTTGTAAAATCACCACGACTGCGCAAGCGCGAGCAAATGGTGGAGGTATTGGCTTAACCGTGTGTGATGCAAGTGCGCTGTAAAATCACCACGACTGCGCAAGCTAAAGGAGGGTTAGTTTATTTAGAAATTAGGATGAACCCTGTGTGATAGACCAGCTAGCTAGAAATATAAAAACAAACTACCCGCCTTGAGCGTTGCAAAAATCGGCGGTTCCGCCACTTTTCCTTATTATCATACACGCATATTCTTATTGGACAGTGTGCGATCTTGGGCACTCCCGCCCCGCATCAATTCCTTTACCCAAATTTTAGTAGCCATCGTACTTCAACCGTCGCCCACACTCCTCCAGCACCGACCTTATAGTAAAATTGCAGTAGCCGAGGCATTTGAACCATCACCCTGCCTCGTCCACCACCATCTCTGCCCACCATTACCAAAACTTTCAGTAGCCGCGGCGTATCCTCAAACACCACAATCCCCCCACCACAATCCCCCACCCGCCCCCTCCCCCTCGAACCCTAGCTCGCGGTGTCCGCCGGCACCGCCGCCAATCCATGGCGGTTTGCCCGTTCCTCCTAGCTTAGATAATAAACTTCAGGTTACCCAGCAATTCCCATACCGTCGCCGCACTCCCCTGAGTGTTTAGATGAGGCCTGCGGTCTCCATCCCCGCCAGTTCCACATCCCCTGCTCCAGAATTTCGCAGCCTAAGCTCGACCATGTATCCCGGTGAGCCAGACATGCGTTCGGCCAAGAAGTGGTTTATCATGGCCTCTCCGGTGGACATTGGCGAGGTGGCCGCTGTTCGCCCCAACCTGTCGATATCAGAGCAACACGTCACCGTGGAAGCCGACGAATACGTTGACTACGTTGCCATGTCAAAGGCTTCATGTCAGTGGGCTTGCGTATTACTGTATCTCGGGAAAGCTGGCTATGACATCAAGTTGATCGACGGCGACGGCTTCACGCGGGCCATGTCACAGGTTACGTGGTCCATCCCCAACCCCTCTGGTTCAACCGCTGTCGATCTCTCTGACGGCCCTACCGCTGATCTCCTCCGCCAAGCCGTCAAGGATTTGCGATCCTTATACGCCATCGAGCCCATTTTGTCATTTCTGAAGGACACGTTGTACAGCGGCGGCTTGGAATCCTCAATTGCCAAGTCAGATCTCATCGACCATGACCACGACTACGAGGAGGGCACCCACAAAGGTTCTTCCACCATGGGTCTATGCTCTTCCAACTGGAAGGATCCCGTCCATGAAATGTGAGGCAACATCCTATCAGGAAATCTTACCTCTTCTAGCTTGCCAACCCGTACCCTTTGATTTAGTAGCATTTTCCGCGCGGTGCTATAACTGTGCCGTGTTTAATTATTTCAGTTATGCAAAAATGTATTGTTCAATAGGGCTATGTGATGTTTAAGTATGAATTGTCCACTTTAGTTTCACGAATGGCTATATTTGGTTGTTTATAGTGAGTAGATGCCTTGTTTATCTGTGTTTGGTTGTTAGGTTGGTTGAAGTGAGCATTTTTCTAGTTATCGAGCCGATGCCTTGTTCATATGTATTTTCTCTTAGTTTGGTTGCAGTGAGCATTTGTCCAGTTGTCAAGAAGATGCCTTGTATCTGTATTTGGTTGTTAGATTGCTTTTTTAGCATTTGTCCAGTTTTCAAGCAGATGCCTTGTTTATCTGTATTTGCTTGTTAGGTTGGTTGCAGTGAGCATTTGTCTAGTTTTCAAGCATATGCCCTATTTATCTTTATTTGCTTGTTAGGTTGGTTCCAGCGAGACTCTGTCCAGTTTTCAATGGCTATATTTGGTTGTTATACTGATCATTTATGCCTTGTTTATTTCAGTCATTCACAATGTGTTGTTCATTATGTGCAAGTCAAAACTGTGCCGCTCGACTGCATCAATACCAGTTTGAAGGGCTATATTTGGTTCTAGTTATGCCTATCGGTAACATTGCCTTCCATTTTATATATGCTTTAACAACATACTAAAACCAACACATTCAAGCTATCGTTTGGAGATGATATTGTTTACCTTTGTTATATTTGTTTGATGTTAAGGCTGTCGTACTTATCATGCCTTTCCACTACTTATGCAGGACAACAACAGGAGTGGCAACCATTTTCCGCTGAGGTTAGCTTCATCCCTTGGCTTGTACTCCCCCGTCGTTCCATAATTTAGTGCATATAGATCCTGGGATGGACACTTGTTAGCTTCTAATATTGACTTGTTGCTTGTTGGTACATATGCCCTTGGCAAGGATCCACGCATCGACCCTTTTTGTGTATGGGGCAATGAGATATTCATGAACAAGCATCAAGTGAGGAAACTAATAAGGATTATTAGCAAAAAGATACGAATGGTGGCATGCAAATTATTTGTTTAAGCTCTATCCAACACAAAAGTGAGTTGTAGGATGGTAACTACAAACTCTGCAGCCTTCTCTTTTTACTGCCCATAATGAGTTATTAGACAACAATGTCTGAATCTTTTTCGTTCGCAGTGGTACCCGAAGCAGTTTACTCAAGATTACCTCGCAAAGTACATGATTGGTGGACATGCAATGAAGGTTAAAGTATTTCATCCAGACTACAATGAGCATCGAGAAGTCGTAATGAAGGCAATGAAGGATGGACGGGCAACCATCACAAGGGGTTGGCCTAGAGTCGTGCATGCATTACGCATGGAGGAGGGAACAATATGGGCATTTCGCTTCAAGTTCTCCAGCAACCGGAATGTCTTTCGCCTCTCTCTTTACAGTCTTTAGTACAACTGTGGTTCATCATTCTTTACTTGGTGCTTCTGTAGTTCTTCAGTATATGTAACTGTGCATCGAATTATGCATTCGTGGTTGAACGTGTATTTGTAATAAACCTGGTTGGATATGAAATAAGTGATTGCCTACTTTCAAATTCAAAAATGTGATTTTTAAATTAGGGATTAATTAGAGATTACACTGCACATGATTTGCAAAAGCGAAACATCTGCGATAGACGTGGAGATCAGACGTTTCTAGGATCCACTACGTGTGCGATCAATCTCCACCGCACACACGATCAACCAGGAAAAAACGTGTGCGATCAATCTCCACTGCACACACGATCAACCAAGAAAAAACATGTGCAATTACCAATAGCATCGCACATAGTTCTTTCTTATTAAATGTTTGTGATAGTCACCTTATCACGCACGCTTCAAAATTATTGACTGTTTGTGATGTTGTGCGCATCGCAGACGTTTGGTACTTCTTGGATCAACTGTGTGGGATGTACATACTAACGGAAACATATTCCTTGGATGGACTATGTGGAATGTACATACGAACAGAAACGTTTAGCGGGGGCTGACTATGTGGGATGTACTTACGACCGGAAACAATTCTACCTGTATAATTGTATTTTTTAGCACTAGTGTACGTATAACCGTATTTGCTCGCTCGCCGGTCGCACACGACCTCATTTTACCGAGCGTGTGTGCCAGGAGGGCATATCCCCGACGGTTTCTAGGTCGTGTGGGAAGGACCCCCCTATCGCCCACACTCACTTGGTGAAGGTTCCAAATGCCATCGCGGAAAGGGGTTAAAAGCCGTTTGTATAGCACCGACGCATACCAGTGCAGATTCATAGCGGTCACCCACCATGGCTACAACGTCCTCAAGATGCCGGGGAGCTACATCATCACCACGATCGCCTGCGAGGATAAGGACGCGGTGTGCTCCCTCGAGCACGCCTACCAGGATGCAGAGGTCAAGAACCCAGACGACGAGGGCACTGTCTACCCTCCTGTGGCCATCCCTAAGAAGAAGAAGCAGCTGCTCCACCAAGGACCTTAGGAGAGCGGGGTGTCCGACGACACTGCCTCAAGCCCTGCACCCACAGACAGGGCACCTCCCTCTCTTGCGTAGGAAGTCGCGCCCGGCGCCCCTCTCAGGCTGGGCTTGGGGGCTCTCCTCTAGAGGGCCTCTGACCTAGCCAACGTCACGAGGGAGGCGCTCAAGCACCATGTGGAGGCGTGCTTCAACGCGCGCTTCCGTGAAGAAAGCGTAGGGCACGAGGCACCAGCCGCTCAAGAGTTCATCACCAAGACAACCAAGGAGATTCAGGAGCCAAGAGCTATGCGGGGCAATCGCCGCCCACCACCAGGCGTAGCTCCCTTCCTTGGCGAGGACAGTGAGCTACGCGTCTACTTCGGCTCAACAGGGCCGCGTCTCAAGAGCTCTTTTGGCTGTCCTGCGTTGGCCGGTGCGAGGGCCCCCCTCACAGCTACGTTCACATGCCTTTAGGTTTGGTGAACGCGGCTGTTACATTCCAGCGCCACATGCGGGGCGTCCTGCAGCTCACGAGGCCAGGTGCCAGGCGATCCAGGCGGAGATGGCGATGAATCTTCGCGAGCCCCCCGGACCTCCAGAGCCTCCCGAGGTTCAAGACCAGGGTGGCTCATGAGGAGCGGTTTTTGCAACGCGCGTCTTCAGCTACTACAACACTTCTTTAGCAAGGGTGCCAGTGACATCTTTTTAGTTTGTTCAAGTTGGGGGAGCCCCTTAGCTGCATTATCCCCGAGCTGCGTGTGTCCGTCCCTGCGGCATGTATCCTTCCTGCATCCATCAGAACTGGCTTTACCTTATTCCATGGGTTGCTTTTATGGTTATCATCTACCTGTCCGGCGCCTCATCGCCATGAACATCGTACGCCCTTGCAAGCCCACCCACGACCGCCTCATGATTAAGTACTGGCACGACGTCTATGCTCGAGTCCGTCCCTACAGCATCACTAAACCCAAGAGGCTGAGCTCTGGCTCGCGGGCCAGCTCCCGTGCACGTCACCTCCCATGGTCCTTGGTGCTTTGTTCTCGCATGAGTTAATCACGGGCGGATGAGCGAGGGCACGCGACCCGGTGCCTCGTCACCTTGGGAGCCACGCGCTGGTTGTCTTTCCTCAGGACCTTCGCATGAGAAGATTAGGCACGGTGTCTGTGCTCGGGTTCGTCCCTGCAGCATCGACAAACCCAATGGCTGAGCTCTGTCTGGCGGGCTGGTCCCATTCACATCACCTCCTGGGGTCGTTGCTGTTTGGCCCTCTCATGCGATAACCTCAGGAGATTCACTCGGTGCAGGTTGTCTAACCATCTTGCAGGATTTCCACTAGTGTTCCAAGAAAAATCCAGGTGCAACCCGCCTTGAGGTAGGGCCTAGTGAGTCCCACACTGGCCCACGAGTGCCCAGACACACCTCCTCTAGCCCTGTCGTGCAAGCCATGTGCCAGGGCGGGGCTGTAGATGTCCCGGGGGATCCACTCAGAGGGAGTCCCCACCCACGCACCAATGGAAGCACCATGCTTCACGCTGGCAGTCGACACGATCGAGGAGCGGCTATGCCCGTGCAAGTGCGGAAGCGCCATGCTCCGCGCTGGTGATAAACAACTGAGGGCGGCCTCACAGCCGCAATAACCTCAGGGAGCCGCCAGGCTTGGTGTTCAGCCTCGCCGCAACACTTTCCCTTCGGGAGAGTCGCATGAGGGGGATGGGCACGGGGGCTACGCTCAGGTCATGCCTAGCATACGCCACCCTACCAGGTCCCTCGGACCTGGTCGTCGCGCGCCCCTCCCAAGCGGGACCTCGGTGAGGAAAGGTATGGAGGTCTGTTTGTACGTCAAGGGGGACCCCTGAGCATCGCGACTCAGGAGCCTAACTTGTCACGTAGCCCCTCACCCCTTGGTCTCATCCTGGTGATCCGAACGACCCAACGGCGACTGAGGTATGCGCGGGGCCGGGCCTTGCCGACGTAGATCGCTAAGACCTACTCCCACGTCTCCTTTCCAAGGTCTTTTGTACGTCAAGGGGGACCCCTGAGCATCGCGACTCAGGGGCCTAGCTGGTCATGTAGCCCCTCACCCCTTGGTCTCGTCTTGGCAGTTTGGACGACCCAACCATGGCTGAGGTATGCGTGGGGCCGGGCCCTGCAGACGCAGAACGCCAAGACCTGTTCTTGCGTCTCCTTTCCGAGGGTTGTTTATACGTCAAGGGGGACTCTTGAGAATCGCGACTCAGGACCTAACTGGTCTCGTAGCCCCTCACCCCTTGGCCTCGTCCTAGTGATCCGGACGATCCAATGGCGGCTGAGGTATGTGCGGATCGGGCCCTGCCGACACAGAACACTAAAGCAAACGGAAAGGAGATCATGGAGCCCTACCAAATTATTACAAGCATATTGTCTCTTAAAAAGCACCGAGCATAGGTTCTTACGCCTCCACGAGGCATGATATATGTTGCAAAGCTGAAACAGGGGAAGCGCTGCCATCAAGCCTCTTCTTCAGCCTTGGACGCCATCGTTGCTCGCCTGGAGAGCCCCGACGTCGATGATGTCGAAGCGATCCTTGTCATTAGCCCTAGCCACGGGGTCGACAGTGAGGAAATTCTTCAGTAGGGCCTCCACCTGATCCTTCATGGCCTCAGCAGTGGCAGTGCTGGACTTGGGGTCCATAGGCTCGAGCAAGGCATCGAACTCGAAGCTGGTGTCCCAAAGATAGAGGTGGTTGAAGACACGCGTCATGGCCAAGGAAGAAGGCGTGCGGGCCTCTCCCTCCACCATGGGGCCTACTCTAATGACGACACCCTCTAGTGCCGCGACGAGCTTCAGGAGCAGCATGGCGGGACCCTACTCCGGGGTCGCCATCGGCTCCTTGTGCTCGCCCCCAAAGAGATCCTGCAATGCCTTGCGGGACCTCATCTCGAGGGAAACGATGGCGTCACGTCGCACGGCGGCCGCCTCCTCAGCCCTAGCAAGGAGCTTCTCCCTGGCCCCCAGCCAAGCCTTCTCATCGGAGACAAGCTTGGTGTGGGACGCCTGGGCCGCCTCCACCTCCTCCCTCAACTTCTCCAATCGACCGTGTTCCGTGGCCTACTCCAGGGTGGCCTGCGCCAGCTCGGTGTCACGATCGGCAACCGCAGCTTCCCGGGCCTTCAGCTCCTCCTCCTGCGCCTCGAGTTGACGAGCCTAGGTGGCCTGTTGATGGCGAAGGGTCTTCAGCTCAGCCTCCTCCGCACGACAGTGCTCCTCGGCGACCTTGGCTTCCTTCAGCACCACGTCACGGGCGGCTGTGGCTAGGCCAGCTACCTTTTGGCCCTCCTCTACGGCAACCGCGGCTTGGCCCCAGGCCTCCCTGATAGATGCATTGGCCTGAAACCACCCCGAGACCAGCTCAAGGTGTCCCGACGCCCTACGCCGGTCTAGATCCTGAAGATCGTCCCGGAGTCGGTCCAACACGAAGAGGGCCTTCTTAAGAGGACCGGATGCGGTAGAAGAACCACGGCCCACCAGCGTGACGGACGGGAGAGGATACGACGACAGCCTCGAGACTGGCAAAGTAGCAGTGGAAGAGAGGGCCAAGGGCTTCGGAGCCCTTGGGCCTCCGGCAGATGAGCTGAGGGCGAGCGCCTCCGGAGTTGGCTCAGCCGCGGGGATTGTATCCTCCTGAGGCTAGGCCCCCGAGCCTCTGGAGGGCAACACCGCTGCTGGAGCATGAGGGGCAGCCCCGTTCTTCTAAGCCGGAGTCGCTACAACCACAGCAGGACGCTTGACCTTGGCAGCTCCAGCGTCCTCCTTCCTCCTCTTTGCCACCGACGTCACCCTGGCATCAGGATGAAGATATTGAGTACTACATCGAAATCAATGAGCAAGGGGAAGGAGATACACTTACTGATCCTCGACGACGTAATTCCTCCTTCTGCCCAGGAGCGTAAGCTTCCCGGGCACGGACACGCCGCGCTCACGGGGGCGGACGAGTGCGCGGCTGGCTCTGCGGTGGATGCCAGCAACGAAGCAAGAGCGCCGCCTCGGGGAAGCAATGCTGACCCGTCCCTCTTCAGGTTCTCCTGCTTTAGCTTCTTCAGAGGGGTCCCCCCGGATCTCGTGGTGACCCCGATGGAGCGCGGCGTCTCCCTGACTATGTGCTCGCCGGTGTCGTCATCAGAGAAGGCGCGGAGGAGCTCGCTCCACCGCGGGGGAGAAGTCTCCCCCACCCCCTACAAGGTGGCTTCCAAGGAGAGATCGTTGGAGGACACCGGCACCGGGGAGCCCGGAGGCAGGGAAGGCTTCAGCGGTACGAGCCCCCGCTCGTTGAAGACATACATGGCGGCGGCTACGTCCTTCCTGTCATCACGATGGTACAGCAGGAGGTAGGTGTCCGGGGGGCCACCCTGGTCCTTCCCGAGCAAGGTGCGCACGACTTTGCTCAGCTGCTAGTCGGACAAGTTGTCCGGGCGCAACCGGAGGTCGTCTTTCGCGGCCGTGAATTTCCACAGGGGGCGCGAGTGCGCCTGAAGTGGAGCCAGGCACTGTGTCAGGAACTCCTTAACGATCATGGCCCCCGTCAGCCTCTTCTCCTTCAGGTCGGCCGTCATCTTCTCTAGCAATTGCTCCGCTCGAGGGTCGGTGAGCTTCTCATAAGCCCATCCATCCCGGGGCGTCGGCAGCCCAGTCGGCAGCTCCAGCCGAGCATGGGAGCGCTTGGCGTCCATGAATGTCCTCTTGTTCCAGAAGTCCTCCAGCTTCTTCTCGGCCTGAGAGATCACGTTGCTGCTGTTGGTCGCGACGAAGCTGGCACACCCAAAGCATTGGCCGCTGCTCGTCTGGAGGTAGAAGAAGTGGCAGAACAACGCGACGGATGGCATCACCCCCATGAACGCCTCACAGTAGAAGGTGAAGATTGACAGGAGGAGAATGGAATTGGGGTGAAGATGGAGGGCATGGAACTCGTAATGGCAAAGGATGGCGTAGAAGAAGCTGGAGAAAGGAGGGACCAGCCCAGCAAAGACATTATGCAGAAAGAAGGGGTAGAAGGTGCCGCCCAAGGATTCCGGCTTGGCAGAGCCGACCCAGAGCATCATCTCTCCCCCCTTGTTGCTGCTGCCCGCGGTTAGCTGGAGCGCGGCAGTGAGGTGCTTCTCCTTGGTGATGGTGGACGCATTGAAGGCTGGCTCGAACCAAGGATCCGAGCGTGCGGTCGGGGCCGAAGCCTTGTCGGTGGCCATCGGGCACAAACTTGGGGAAGAGGTCCGGCAGATCTGAAAGTTTTTCTGCGCAGAGGGAGAACGGGATCTGGAGCAGGGCGAAGAGAAGTCAATGAAGGCTTAGCGGCAGGTGCCAGCAAATTTTGTCAGCCGGGACAATTGCCGAGGCAACATGGGGAAGCAAAGATGCCCATGTCCCATCGATTGCCACGCGTCGACCAAGGCCGCAGGTGGTTAGGGCCCACGATGCTCCGCACTTGCCCTTTGGCTTTGCCTCGAAGCCAAGTCCGAGTGCGCCTTGGGCCCGGGGGCTACTCATGGCGTTCTAGGAATGGGGGTACCCAGACTTGCCTGCCTGCGCCCACGGCATGGCTCCATCAATGGCTTGGTATGGCCCAGCTTCGATATTTACAACTCAAGACCCTCGCGAGGCGGATGACACAAAGACCTCCAAAGGGAGAAGCCTCCTCAGGCTGGCTCCCGAGGAGCAGGGATTTCCATGCAAGGCTCACCTCACGAGGTTCGGGTGACATGAGCCATGACGACCAAGGCCAGGCGGGCGCCACCGAGCGTAGTGTACCAGTTTCCTCTTCTGTGCTAAAGAAGCAAGCACATGCGCGAAGTCCTGAGGAATTAGCCAAAGGTTTCCATTCTCATGCAACAAGATCAAGACCACCAGGACAGCAGGACGGAGGTTATCGCCGATCCCACCGCGGTGTCACAACCAGAGGCTTTGGCAGGCGAAGACTATTTTTGTCAGGATAAGATGTACTAGTTGTCTCCCTTAAAATTTGGTTGTTGTGGGATCCCTTCCCGCCTACATTTGGGAAGAGGACCAAGGCCACTATAAATAGGACTTAGCCACCACTATAGAGGGGGAGGGATCCATCCCACCCTGACCAACTCACCAGCTCACTTGAGCTCAAGAACACGCCTCCTGAGGTTGTTCTCCCACTGTAGTAGTTCATCCTCAGCCCCTCGAGGCCAATCCACCACAAAGCAGGAGTAGGGTTTTACACCGCAAGGTGGCCCAAACCTGGGTAAACTGCTGTGTCCATTTTCCATTGAGTTCGTCGAGCTAGGCCGTGGGATTAGCGAGCGGGCAGACTGGGAAGGACGAGTTCTTCGCACGCACCCCAGAGTTCAAACCTCTCAAGAGTCTGCAGAACCCTAAATCTGACAGCAACTACTAAATATAATCAAGGTAAAACCCAACCATAGCATTAAAGTATCAAGTCCTCTTTACTACCATACACAAACAACCCCCTTACTCGGGTTTAAGCCTCTCACTCTAGCAATCCACTATAAGCAAATCATGAACATATTGCAACACTGAAGGAAATATGCCCTAGAGGCAATAATAAAGTTGTTATTTTATATTTACTTATTCATCATAAATATTTATCATTCATGCTAGAATTTTATTAATTGGAAACTTGATATAGGTGTGAATACATAGACAAAACACCGTGTCCCTGGTATGCCTCTACTTGACTAGCTCGTTAATCAAAGATGGTTAAGTTTCCTAACCATAGGCATGTGTTGTCATTTGATGAATGGGATCACATCATTAGGAGAATGATGAAATGGACAAGACCCATCCGTTAGCTTAGCATAATGATCGTTCAGTTTATTGCTACTGCTTTGTTCATGTCAAATACATATTCCTCCGACTATGAGATTATGCAACTCCTGGACACCGGAGGAATGCCCTTTGTGATATCAAACATCGCAATGTAACTGGGTGATTATAAAGATGCTCTGCAGGTATCTCCAAAGGTGTTTGTTGGGTTGACATAGATCGAGATTAGGATTTGTCACTCTGATTATCAGAGAGGTATCTCTGGGCCCTCTCGGTAAAGCACATCATATGAAGCCTTGCAAGCAATGTGACTAATGATTTAGTTGTGGGATGATGCGTTACGAAACGAGTAAAGAGACTTGCCGGTAATGAGATTTAACTAGGCATGAAGATACCGACGATCGAATCTCGGGCAAGTAACATACCGATGACAAAGGGAATAACGTACGTTGACATAGCGGTTCAACCAATAAAGATCTTCATAGAATATGTGGGAGCCAATATGACCATCCAGGTTCCGCTATTGGTTATTGACCAGAGAGGTGTCTCGGTCATGTCTACATAGTTCTCGAACCCGTAGGGTCCGCACGCTTAACGTTCGATGACGATATGTATTATATGAGTTATGTGTTTTGGTGACCAAAGGTTGTTCGGAATCCCGGATAAGATCACAGACACAACGAGGAGTCTTGAAATGGTCAAGAGGTAAAGGTTGATATATTGGAAGGTAGTATTCGGACAACGAAAGGGTTCCGGCGTGTATCGGGTACATACCGGAGTACCGGAGGGGTTACCGGAAACCCCCGGGGAAAGATATGGGCCATATGGGCCATAGGAGGGAGGCTAACCAGCCCACAAGGGGCTGGTGCACCCCCCACAAGGGAGGAGGCCGAATTGGACTAGGGAAGGGGGCGCCACCCCCCGTTCCTTCTCCTACTCCCTCTCATTTCCCCTTCCCCCCTCTTGTAAAAGGAAAGGGGGGGGGGCGAATACAACTAGGAGTCCAAGTGGAACTCCTCCTACTTGGCGCACCTAGGGCCGGCCTCCTCTCCCTCCCTCCTTTATATACTGGGGGCGCCCCTATGAGACACACCAATTGCACTTAGCTGTGTGTGGCGCCCTCCTCCATAGTTTACGCCTCCGGTCATATTCTCCCAGTGCTTGGGCGAAGCCCTGCGCGGATCCCATCACCGTAACCACGCCGTCCTGTTGAAGGCACTCATCTACTCCTTCGACCCTCTGCTGGATCAAGAGCTCGAGGGACTTCATAGCGTTGGACGTGTGCAGAACTTGGAGGTGACGTACGTTTGGTAATCGATCGGTCGGAACGAGAAGACGTTTGACTACATCAACCGCATTGAGAAAACGCTTCCGCTTTTGGTCTAAGGGGGTACGTGGACACACTCTCCCCCTCTCGTTGCTATGCATCCCCTAGATATATCTTGCATGAGCATAGGAATTTTTTTTAATTGCATGCTATGTTTCCCAATAGTGGCATCCAAGCCAGGTCTATGCATAGATGATATGCACGAGTAGAACACAAAGATTCATGGGCAGTGATCGTCATACTGCCTACCACCAATGTCTTATTTTGATTCGGTGGTATTGTTGGATGAAGCGGCCTGGACCAACCTTACATGACCACGTTCATGAGAACGGTTCCACCGTCAGACATGCAACTAATTTTGCATAAAGGTGGATGATGGGTGTCTGTTTCTCCAACTTCAGTTGAATCGAATTTGACTATGACCGGTCCTTGTGAAGGTTAAAATAGCAAACTTGATAAATCACCGTTGTGGTTTTTGTGCTGTATGTAAGAAAGGTTCTTGATAGAAGCCTGTAGCAGCCACGTAAACTTTGCAACAACAAAGTAGAGGACGTCTAACTTGTTTTTGCAGAGCATGTTGTGATGTGATATCCGTTGTTGTATGAGATGATCATGTTTTGTAAAAGTTATAGGCAACTGGCAGGAGCCTTATGGTTGTTGCTTTATTGTATGAAATACAAACGCCATGTAATTGCTTTACTTTATCACTAAGCGATAGCGATAGTCGTAGAAGCAATAGTTTGCGAGACGACCATGATGCTACGATGGAGATCAAGGTGTCAAGTCAGTGACAATGGAGATCATGACGTTGCTTTGGTGATGGAGATCAAAAGCACAAGATGATGATGGCCATATCATGTCACATATTTCGATTGCATGTGATGTTTATCTTTTTGCATCTTAGTTTGCTTAGTACGACAGTAGCATTATAAGATGATCCCTTAACTAAATTTCAAGGTATAAGTGTTCTCCCCGAGTATGCATCGTTCCGAAAGTTCTTCGTGCTGAGACACCACGTGATGATCAGGTGTGGGAAGCTCTACGTTCAAATACAATGGGTGCAAGCCAGTTTTGCACATGCAGAATACTCGGGTTAAACTTGACGAGCCAAGCATATATAGATATGGCCTCAGAACACTGGAGACCGAAAGGTCGAACGTGAATCATATAGTGGATATGATCAACATAGAGATGTTCACCATTGATGACTACTCCATCTCACATAATGATCGGACATGGTTTAGTTGATTTGGATCACGTATCATTTAGATGACTTGGGGGATGTCTATCAAAGTGGTTGTTCTTAAGTAACATGATTAAACTTTAATTTATCATGAACTTAGTCCTGATAGTATTTACAAATTATGTTGTAGATCTATAGCTCGCATTGTAGCTTCCCTATGTTTTTTGATATGTTCCTAGAGAAAACTAAGTTGAAAGATGATAGTAGAAATGATGCGGACTAGGTCCGTGATCTGAGGATTATCCTCATTGTTACACAGAAGAATAATGTCCTTGATGCACCGCTAGGTGACAAACCTAATGCAGGAGCAGATGTTGACGTTATGAATGTTTGGCAAGCTCGATATGATGACTACTTGATAGTTTAGTGCACCATGCTTTATGTCTTAGAACCGGTACTTCAAAAACCTTTTTAACGCCACGGAGCATATGAGATGTTCCAAGAGCTGAAATTGGTATTTCAGGCTCATGCCCATGTCGAGAGGTATGAGACCTCTCACAAGTACTTCGACTACAAGATGGAGGAGAATAGCTCAACTAGTGAGCATGTCTTAGTACTACAATCGCTTGAATCAAGTAGGAGTTAATCTTCCAGATAAGATAGTGATTGACAGAGTTCTCTAGTCACTATCACCAAGTTACTGGAACTTCATGATGAACTATTATATGCAAGGGATAACGAAAACAATTCACGAGCTCTTCGTGATGCTGAAATCGACGAAGGTAGAAATCAAGAAAAATCATCAAGTGTTGATGATTAAACAAGACCACTAGTTTCAAGAAAAGGGCAAAGGGAAAGAAAGGGAACTTCAAGAAGAATGGCAAGCAAGTTGTCACTCCCATGAAGAAGCGCAAAGCTGGACCTAAGCCTGAAACTGAGTGCTTCTACTGCAAGGGAAATGGTCACTGGAAGCGGAACTACCCCAAATATTTGGCAGATAAGAAGGATGGCAAGGTGAAAAGGTATATTTGATATACATGTTATTGAAGTGTACCTTACTAGTGTTCGTAGTAGCCCCTGGGTATTTGATGCCTGTTCGGTTGCTAAGATTAGTAACTCGAAATAGGAGTTGCAAAATAAATTGAGACTAGTTGAGGGTGAAGTGACGATGTGTGTTGGAAGTGATTGCGAGATTGATATGATCATCATCGCACACTCCCTATACTTTCAGGATTAGTGTCGAACCTAAATAAATGTTATTTGGTGTTTGCGTTGAGCATGAATATGATTAGATCATGTTTATTGCAATACGGTTATTCATTTAAGATAGTGAATAATTGTTATTCTATTTACATGAATAAAACCTTCTATGGTCATACACCCAATGTTAATGGTTTATTGAATCTCGATCGTAGTGATACACATATTCTTTATATTTATGCCAAAAGATGCAAAGTCGATAATGATAGTGCAACATACTTGTGGCACTCCCATTTAGGTCATATCAGTTTAAAGCACATGAAGAAATTGCATAAAGATGGACTTTTGGAATCACTTGATTATGAATCATTTGATACTTGCAAACCGTGCCTTATTGGCAAGATGACTAAAAATTTGTTCTCCAGAACAATGGAATGAGCTAATGACTTATTGGAAATAATACATACCGATGCATGCGGTCCGATGAGTGTTGAGGCTCGTGGTGGGTATCGTTATTTTCTGACCTTCACAGATGATTTGAGCAGATATGGGTATATCTACTTAATGAAACACAAGTCTGAAACATTTGAAAAGATCAAAGAATTTCAGAGTGAAGTGGAGAATCATTGTAACAAGAAAATAAAGTTTCTACGATCTGATCGTGGAGGTGAATATTTGAGTTACGAGTTTGGCCTTCATTTAAAACAATGTAGAATAGTTTCACAGCTCACGCCACCTGGAACACTGCAGCGTAATGGTGTGTCCGAATGTCGTAACCACACTTTATTAGATATGGTGCGATCTATGATGTCTCTTACCAATTTACCACTTATCATTTTGGGGTTATGCATTAGATACAACTGCATTCATGTTAAACAGGGCACCGTCAAAATCGTTGAGACGACACCGTATGAACTGTGGTTTGGCAACAAACCTAAGTTATCGTTTCTTAAAGTTTGGGATGCGATGCTTATGTCAAAAGGCTTCAGCCTAATAAGCTCGAACCCAAATCGGAGAAGTGTGTCTTCAAAGGATACCCTAAGGAAACAATTGGGTACACCTTCTACCACAAGTACGAAGGCAAGATTTTTGTTGCTAAGAATGGAACCTTTCTAGAGAAGGAGTTTCTCTCGAAAGAAGTGAGTGGGAGGAAAGTAGAACTTGATGAGGTAATTGAGCCTTCTCTCAATTTGGAAAGTAGCTCATTCGAGAAATCTGTTCCCGTGATGCCTACACCAACTAGAGAGGAAGCTAATGAGAAAGATCATGAAACTTCAAATCAAGTTGCTACAGAACCTCGTAGGTCAAAAAAGCACGATCTGCACCAGAGTGGTACGGTAATCCTGTTCTGGAAGTCATGTTACTTGACCATGACGAACCTACAAACTATAAAGAAGTTATGATGAGCCAGATTCCGATAAATGGCTTGAGGCCATGTAATCTGAGATAGGATCCATGTATGAGAACAAAGTGTGGACTTTGGTGGATTTGCCCGATGATCGGCGACCCATTGAGAATAAATGGATATTCATGAAGAAGACTAACGTTGATGGTAATGTTACTGTCTATAAAGCTTGACTTTTCGCAAAAGGTTTTCGACAAGTTCAAGGAGTTGACTACGATGAGACTTCCTCACCCGTAGCGATGCTTAAGTCCGTCTAAATAATGTTAGCAATTACTGCATTTTATGAAATCTGGCGAATGGATGTCAAAACTCCATTCCTTAATGGATTTCTTAAAGAAGAGTTATATATGATGCAACCAGAAGGTTTTGTCGATCCTAAAGGTGCTATCAAAGTGTGCAAGCTCCAGCGATCCATTTATGGACTGGTGCAGGCATCTTGGAGTTGGAATATATGCTTTGATGAGGTGATCAAAGCATATGGTTTTATACAGACTTTTGGAGAAGCATGTATTTACAAGAAAGTGAGTGTGAGCACTACAGCCTTTTTGGTAAGTATATGTCAATGACATATTGTTGATCGGAAATGATGTAGAATTTTCTGGAAAGCATAAAGGAGAGTTGGAAAGAAGTTTTTCAAAGAAAGACCTCGGTAAAGCTGCTTACATATTGGGCATCAAGATCAATAGAGATAGATCAAGACGCTTGATAAGATTTTTCAATGAGTACATACCTTGACTAGATTTTGAAATAGTTCAAAATGGAACAGTCAAAGAAGGAGTTCTTGCCTGTGTTGCAAGGTGTAAAGTTGAGTAAGACTCAAAACCCGATCACAACAGAAAATAGAAAGAGAATGAAAGGCATTCCCTATACCTTAGCAGGGCCGGCCGTGAGGGGGGGCAGGGGGCGGCCGCCCCGGGCCCCCAAGATCTAGGGGCCCCCTCCCAGTTGCGATGTTATGTGTAGGGTGAACCAGCCCATAGGCCTTAGCTGCTCGTGAAAAAAAGGAAGTAGCCCACATCTAGGAAGGAAAGGACGGCAGGTAACCAATGTACGCACGTAAATCAAGTCAATCAGCGCACGATCATGAGGAAAATATGGATCAGCATTACACACTTAAATCACGTCGTCCTCTTCTCTTTTTTCCTTATACGATGGTGAGACAGTCTTGCGATAAATAAATAAAATGATTGTGCGCCGTGAGTTCATCCCTAGTTTCCTATTATCTGTTCCCTGGTTTCAAACTACAGACCTCAAGTCGCAAATCGGTTCCCTCTCCTGGCGGCTGGCGTCCTCCTGGCGTCCTAGGCAGCAGTGATGCAACACGATGGTCTCGCCTAGCCCCTAAATAGTGACATTGGTAGAGTGGCACGCACTTACATCACCGAGCATCTAATACCATATATCTACATCATCGCCGCGCGTCGCCGATCTAATCAATCTGAGGTATATCATTTTATTATTCCCTACAATTTCAAGTAAAACTATATGCTATGAGGAAGAAGCAGTTTGATAAATATAGTTGCGCAAGAAGAAATTCTAGAAGCACCTGAGAAAGATTTTCATGTTAAATATTTGTTTGTTTTGGTTGATATGAATCAATTCAGTGAAGAATTAAAGGTTTAAAGAAGTCACGGTGTTTAAAGATTTATGCAGATTTACTGTGCATACAGTTGTTGCATCGGCTAAACGAAGCTTTTCAAACTTGAAATTATTGAAGAATCATTTGGCATAAACAGTGACCCAGCATAGCTTAATTGGTTAGGAACATTATGCACCGAGAAGAAGGATGATATTGACATCGACACAATCATAAGTGACTTTGCATCAAAGAATATAACAAGAAAATTTTAAAATAATATGCATACGTTATTATACGAATATGGATTTAGGATGTAGTTAGGTATTTATTGGTAACATTTTGTATACACTTAAATTAATTATTATTGTTATTATTTTTGTATTAAGGGGCCCCGGATGTTACTTCTGCCCCGGGCCCCCAAAATCTCAGGACCGACCCTGTACCTTAGCCATAGGTTCTATAAAGTATGCTATGCTGTGTATCAGACATATTGCGTGTCTTATGATGAGTTTGGTAAGGGGGTATGGTAGTGATCCAGGGGTGGATTGCTGGACAGCAGTCAAAGTTATCTTTAGTTACCTAAGAGGACTAAGGAAATATTTGTCGGTTATGGAGGTGATAAAGAGTTCGTCGTAAAGAGTTATGTCGATGTAGGCTTTTACACCAATCCGGATGACTCTAAGTCTCAATCTGGATACATATTGAAAGTGGGAGCAATTAGCTAGAGTAGCTCCATGCAGAGTGAGGGAGTCCTGGACTAAGGGGTCCTCGGACAGCCGGACTATATACTTTGGCCGGACTGTTGGGCTATGAAGATACAAGATAGAAGACTTCTTCCCGTGTCCGGATGGGACTCTCCTTTGCGTGGAAGGCAAGCTTGGCAATTTGGATATGTAGATTCCTTTCTCTGTAACCAACTTTGTGTAACCCTAGCCCCCTCTAGTGTCTATATAAATCGGAGGGTTTAGTCCGTAGGACAACGATCATAATCTCCTAGGCTAGGCTTCTAGGGTTTAGCCATTACGATCTCGTGGTAGACCAACTCTTGTAATACTCATATTCATCATGATCAATCAAGAAGGAAGTAGTGTATTACCTCCATAGAGAGGGCCCGAACCTGGGTAAACATTGTGTCCCCCGCCTCCTATTACCATTAGCCTTAGACGCTTACTTCCAGACCCCCTACCCGAGATCCGCCGATTTTGACACCGACATTGGTGCTTTCATTGAGAGTTCCACTGCATCATCACCAGAAGGCTTGATGGCTCCATCAATCATCTACAACAACGCAGTCCAGGGGGGGATTTTCCTCCCCGGACAGATCTTCGTATTCGGCGGCTTCGCACTGCGGGCCAACTCGCTTGGCCATCTAGAGAAGATCGACAGCTACGCCCCTCGCCATTAGGTCAGATTCGGAAGCCTGAATTGTGTGGCCGATATCCACGAAGACTTGATCTTCGACGGATTCGGGCCCATGACGGCTATCCCCTGCCACTGTGATGAACATGACCTAAATCTGTCATCCGACAACACTCAGGAGAGAGCGCCCGTAACCGCTCTGGCCTTAGATCCGGAGTAGATCGCGTCGCCTGAAGACGGGAAGCTTAACCCCGCCACGGAAGCCGCAGACTCAGCAGCGCTCGAGCCGCACATAGACCCAACATCGAGCTGGGCTTGTGTCACCGGAACCTCGAACTTGTCTCCGGCCATAGGTTCCGGACCGCGTGCATCCGCGTCCATGGAACCTGATCGGGCACCGATCTTGGAGCTCAGCTCCGCGGACATCTTCCAGCACTCACCTCTAGGTGATGTGTTAAACTCATTGAAATCCCTCTCCTTGTCGAGGAACTCTCAGCCGAACTATGTCCGGCTCGAATGGGAAGCAGACGACGAAGAACTTTGTTTCCCACCCACCACCCACTTTATAGCCACTGTCGACGACTTGACCGACATGCTTGATTATGACACCGAAGACATCGACGGTATGGACGACGATGCTAGAGAGGAGCAGGAACCACTGCATATAGGGCGTTGGACAGCTACCTCCTCATACGACATATACATGGTGGATACCCCCAAAGAAAACAACGGCAACAATGAAAATTCAGTCGAGGATAAACCTCCTGAGATACAGCCAAAGCGTTGGCGTCAGTGGTGCCGCTCTAAGCCATGTCGTAGTAAAACAGCAACACCGTCATAGGAGAAAACAATACTTCGGACAACACCGAAGACAATGAATACCCCATTGAGCCAACCTCCGAACAGGACGAACGGGAAGATGGGCAAGCTAGCCCTGATGAACAGGCCACGAATGAAGACGCGGAGGACAGTAATTACCTTCCGTTCTCCGAGGACGAGGTGAGCCTCGGCGATGAAGACTTTATCGTGCATGAGGAGCCCGCCGAGTAGGAGCGCTTTAAGTATCGGCTAATAGCCAGTGCAAGGAGCCTCAAACAAAAGTAGCAGCAGCTTCAAGCTAATCAAGATCTGCTAAACGAAAGATGGATTGATGTCCTGGCAGCCAAGGAATATGGCCTGGAGCGCCCAACCAAAAGCTACCCGAAGCGCAAACTGTTACCACAGTTGAATGACGAGGCGATGGAGCCCGTCCTACCAAGGCATAATGCGGCTAACCGACCACCACGTGGCCAGGACAAAGTGTCACCTTGGGCCGAACACCAGCCCACACTACCTCGCCGAACAAACCGAAATACAACAGCTCGGGGATATACACACGACCTGCAGCATGACTTGGTAAACAGAACAGGTCAGACAAGATCAATCTATGGATCATGGGGGCGTGCCCCGATGCGCGATGATGGCCATCCGACTGAACGTGACAAACATAACCACGTTCGGGCCGAAAACCGCAGACAAACTCCATCCGAGCTACATCACGACTTGGCCCGATATAGAGGCGCTGCACACCCCTTTGCTTCACTAATGAAGTAATGGAACACAATTTCCTAGAAGGGTTTAAACCCATGAACATCAAATCATATGATGGCACAACAGACACCGCTATATGGATTGAGGACTTTCTTCTCCATATTAGTATGGTCCGCGGTGATGATCTTCACGCCATCAAATACCTCTCTCAAACTCAAGGGACCAGCTAGGCACTGGTTGAACAGTCTGCCAGAAAACTCCATTGGCAGCTGGGAGGACTTGGACGACACCTTCCTCGACAACTTCCAAGGCACATATGTCCGACCTCAGGATGCCGATGACCTAAGTCACATAATCCAATAGCTCGAAGAGTCAGCCAGGAAATTCTGGACCATGTTCTTAACTAAAAAGAACTAGACCGTGGACTGTCCGGATGCCGAAGCCCTAGCGGCCTTTAAGCACAACATCTGCGATGAATAGCTGGCTAGTCACCTCGGCCAGGAAAAACTGAAGTCCATGTCAGCCCTTACGGCACTCATGACCCGCTTCTGTGCGGGCGAAGATAGCTGGCTAGCCCGTAGCAACAACAATACAAGCGAACCTGGCACTTCTGAAGCCAGAAACAGCAACGGCAAGCCCCGACGTAATGGACATAAGCGTCGAAACAACGGTGACAACACCGAAGACACGGTGGTCAACGCCAGATTCAGTGGCTCTAAATCCGATCAGCAGAAGAAGACATTTAAGAGAAATCATCCGGGCCCATCCAGTTTGGACCGCATACTAGATCGACCATGCCAAATCCATGGCACTCCTGATAAACCAACCAATCATACCAAAAGGGAATGTTGGGTCTTCAAACAGGCCAACAAGTTAAATGCCGAGAATAAGGAGAAAGGGTTGCAAAGCGATGACGATGACGAGGGACCCCGACAACCAAACACAGGGGGACAGAAGAAATCCCCCCCCCCCCAAGTCAAAACGGTGAACATGATATACGCCACCCATATCCCCAAGAGGGAGCGCAAGCGTGCACTCAGGGACATCTACGCGATGAAGCAAGTCACCTCAAAGTTCAACCCATGGTCATCCTGTCCGATCACCTTCTATCGCAGGGACCATCCGACCAGTATCCGTCATGGCGGTTCAGCCGCACTGGTCCTTGACCCAATTATTGATGGATTCCACCTTACACGAGTCCTCATGGACGGTGGCATGTCTGTAATGCGGCTCAACCACTCATGGACCCGCATACCTTTAATTTCCCTTTTTCTTTCAGGTTTTTCTCTTTCCGAGGCTTGTTATGATAACCTGATCATCAGACCTATCAAGGGACAGATACACCAAGAAGGCAAAAAGCTTTGGACGTACGAGGGAACCCCTAGGTGGTTTCGACTAACGATCGTTTTACCTGTTTTACAAACCCGCACGCAGCTCGCCCTTGGTCATGGCATGTCAAATAGCCTCATTTGCTTATCACATTACTTGTAAAAATACGCCTTGACGTATTAATCAAATTACAATGGAAAATAATTTGCAGCTCAATATTTGCGGCGTCAGCTTATTACTTCATTTTTCCTTTTTATATTCTTATCTATTGCACCCGTACATACTGGTACGCCTTAATTCGTCAGGGGCTTCATCATACCCCATAACATGGCAATAAAGTCCGAACACTTTTATAGTACAGTTCGGCTCCCCGAACTTATAGCATTATATGCATCGGCTCCGAATCATGTCTTTGGTCAATAATTGGGTTGCCCGGCTCCTGTGCTTACTACCTTATGTTCGGCTATATCGGCTAGGGTAGGAAAGGGAGAACTACTGCGATTGTGTCCCGGTTCTTCCGGACGAGCACCTCAATAGAGAAGCCGAAAACTGACTGTCATGATGCGGCGAGAGCTGGTCAGCTGTTCGAGAGGTTTCAAATCCTTAGAGATTTTTTCCGCATTATGCGAGGAATCGGTTTTTACCCGATCCGGCGTGTATAGTGCCCCAAGTCCGGACTTCCGAACACTAGGGGCTGCACCTAAAGTTTTGTTGTCAAACTCCTATGGCTAAGTGAGAGTGATAAAGCCGTATAGTCAGATTGCCTTGTTCGTTGCGCTAAACACCTCCTTTAAGGACCAAACTCTGGAGTAAAGAGTGTTTAGATTTATCCTGAACACCCCCGCACTACCTACGTGGGGGCAGAAGCCGACGACTGGCCAACTCTCAGATTTAACAAAACGGCTGCACAGGAGGTAAAATTTTAAAATAACAAACATTATATCACATAACGGATCTGTTTCACAATATAGGACAGGATAACACGAGCGTATTCATGGGAATATGATGTCCTTAGCACATTGCTCCGCCACAAGGCAAGATCCCTCGAGAACACTGTTAAAATATAGTTGGGGTCTGCGGTGCTCCTTTCCCTCGGGTAGCCCCTCGGTCATCAGCTTTGTGGCGTACATCTTCGCCCAGTGCACCTTGGCACGGGCAAAGGCCATTCGCGTGCCTTCAATACAGACCGACCGCTTTATGGCTTCAAGCCTAGGGCAGGCGCTGACAAGCCGCTTCACGAGTCTGAAGTAGCTACTGGGAATGGCTTCGGCAGGCCATAGCCGGATTATCAAATCCTTCATGGCTAGTTTGGCCGCCATATGCAGCTCGACCAGCTCTTTCAGTTGATCGCTAAAGGGCACTAGATGTTCTGGTCCAGTGTATTCCGACTAGAACAGCTTCTCCATTGGGCTCCCCTCTTCAGCTTGATAGAATTTCGCAGCATCTGACACGCTGCGCGGCAGCTCCAGAAACGCCCCTGGAGAGCTCCAAATCCGGGTAAGTAAAAGGAACCTTTCCTTCACATATCTGCTCTGCATAATGAAAGCGTTACCTGCCGTGATCTTCTTGGTCGCCTGGATTTCTTGGAGGGCGCCCTGGGCTTTGGCCCGGGCATCTTGTGCGCTCTGGCGGGCCTTGGCAAGTTCGGACTCATGCTCCTTAAATTCGCACTCCAAGGACTCACACTTCTTGACGGCGTCCTGGAGCTCTTGCTGAACCTCACGGACCCGGGCCTCCTGCTTCTCGCGCGTGACCTGTTCTTTCGCCGCTTTGTCCTTGGCCTCAGCCAGCGCCTTCTTGAGGGCCGCTACATTGGTAGTTTCCCCTAATAAAGTTCATGACACAGCTGCTTCTTCATGCGGTCGAGCTCTTCCTCGGCTCACTCCAGATTCCGCTTCAGTCCGGAGACTTCCGTAGTATGAGCGAACGCAACTAGCAGCGACGCCTGCTTGTTCACATAGACATTTTAGATTAGATTCCTGTGAAAATTATTTGATCCTCTGTCCGGCTTTTCTTTCCGAACACCGGACAGAGCATCAGGGGCTACTATCTATGCTGTGACATTCTTTTCATAATTGCGTTACTTACCTCAAAGCCTGTTAGAAGGCTCGTGCACGCTTCGGTCAGTCCGCTTTTCACAGACTGTATCTTCTCAATCACCGTACCCATAAGGGTATGGTTTTCTTCAACAATGGAAGCGCCTCGCAGCACTTCCAGCAATCTATCCGGTGCCTTTGGATGGACAGAGGTCACCGATGGAGTTGGCTCGCCCCCTCCTCTTTCAAAAGAGGCGGCCTTCCTGAGTCCGGAGCCACATGGGCCTCCAGAGCTGTATTCGGCTGGGTGTCAAATTGGATACGGCCCCCATCGTCGGTGTCCATGGGGGTTTGCTCCCCCATGTGTTTGGCAACCGAGGTTTCGCCCTCTGGCACCACTGGGACGGCCTCCTGAGCCTCTCCCTGGCCTGGGATCCTTCGAGACAACACCTCAGTGTTGTCCATGGCCTTGGGTGAGGAGGCCGTCGGAAGGGACCCGCTTTCCATCGCCAACGGGTCCAGCGACCCTTCCGAAGAGGAGGATAGCTCGATGTTGGACCGAGCCGGACTGCAAGTGCATGATCCAGCACATTAAAAACAATAAAATAAAATGGTCGGATATATTACCGTGTCCGGATACTTATGATTTGGCCAGGGGCTTGTCCCTGGGCTCCCACTCCCAGCTGCTATTGGTGGCCGCCGCGGACTTGTCCGGAAGGGAAGCTTTCCCCTTCTTGGACGCCTCGGCCTCCGGATGCGTGGAGGTTGTCCTCTTCTTTCTCTCCCTTGCAGGGGGGATTGGATTTCTTCTTCTTCCTCCTCCTCTTCCTTGTCGTCTTCGGTGACGGAGGAGTGATCCTCGGCGTGTTCAGACATTGCATCCGAAGCGCCCTTGCGATGGAGACCATCTCTGGTTCCCTTGGCCTTCTTCTTTGCCTTCTTCTCCGGCACCTGATAAGGTGCCGGAATCAGCATGTTTGTTAGAAGCGGGATTTCTGGGCCTTTGGGCAGCAGAGCCAGATAGTTAATCTGCTCTGCCATCTCTATCCAGGCCTGAAAAAATTGATAGGGAGGTTTAGAGTCCTTCCTCGAATATGCCAGTAAAGGGTATATCTTGAAAACATGAAAGAACTTACCGGGTTAGCCTGGCGAGTTAAGCTATGCCCACGATCCTTGGTCGCAGACGGTGGTGTCTCGCCGGCCTTGAAGAGCACCTTCCAGATATCTTCTTGCGTCATGCCGAAGAGCTTTAGTAGTGTCTGGTGCTTGGCCGGATCAAACTCCCACAAATAGCAGTCCGGCGTTGGCACAGAAGGATCCGACGAATGATCATAACCTGGATCACATTGATGAGCTTGATTCTCTTGTTTATCATGTTCTGGATGCACGTATGGAGCCCTGTCAGCTCGTCCGAAGAGCCCCAAGCAAGGCCTTTCTCTTGCCAGGAGGTGAGCCGCATCGGGACTCCGGATCGGAATGCGGGGGCCGCCGCCCAATTGGTGCCGCGCAGCTCGGTGATGTAGAACCACCCCGACTGCCACCCTTTTACAGTCTCCACGAAGGAGCCTTCGGGCTAGGTGACGTTGGGCATCTTGCCCACCATGGCGCCTCCGCACTCTGCTTGTTGGCCGCTCACCACCTTCGGCTTCACATTGAAGGTTTTCAGCCATAGCCCGAAGTGAGGTGGGATGCGGAGGAAGGCCTCACACACGACAATAAATGCCGAGATGTTGAGGATGGAATTGGGGGCCAGATCATGGAAGTCCAGCCCGTAGTAGTACATCAGTCCGCAGACGAACGGGTGGAGGGGGAATCCCAGCCCGCGGACGAACTGTGTGAGAAACACCACCCTCTCCTGGGGCTCCGAGGTGGGGACGATCTGTCCCTTGGTCGGAAGTCGATGAGCGATTTCCTCGGCTAGGTACCCGGCCTCCCGGAGCTTCTTGATGTCCTTCTCCTTGACGGAGGAGGACATCCACTTGCCTCCTGCTCCAGATCCGGGCATGATTGGAGTGCTTTTTGGGGCGAAGAAGGCAAGAGCTTGGGCGCTGGAGCTCAAGAATGGATGGGCATAGGAAGGAGAAGGCGTGGGTGAACAAGGACGAATCCTTATCCCTTTATAAAGGCAGTAAAAATCATGTGCCTCCCCACTCGCCTTAAAACTCGCCTATTCCCCAAGGGTCATGCAGATGACGCGGTTGGGTTACCCATGCCCGTATTGATGAGAATCCCGTGATAAGGGGACATGATCTCTGCTTTGACAAGACGTGCCAATGAAATCGCACCTCGAAATATGGAGCGACAACCTAAAAATGGTTCGAATAATGTCCGGGTAGTGGCGTGATGTCACACTGCAAAAAGTTGTCAGCGGATAGGACTCGTGAAAATATTATACTCTCTACGGTTGTGTGTGGAACTCGTTTTGCAGAGCCGGACACGATTCTTGTTTTTGAAATCTACTTTTAAGTATTCAGAGAAGGAACCCACCTTGCAATGCCAAAGACAATCTACGCGCCGAACTCATCAACATTTAAGCCTGGTTCAGGGGCTACTGAGGGAGTCCTGGACTAAGGGGTCCTCGGACAGCCGAACTATATACTTGGTTCGGACTGTTGGGCTATGAAGATACAAAAATGAAGACTTCTTCCTGTGTCCGTATGTGACTCTCCTTTGCGTGGAAGGCAAGCTTGGCGATTCAGATATGCAGATTCCTTTCTCTGTAACCAACTTTGTGTAACCCTAGCCCCCTCCGGTGTCTATATAAACCGGCGGGTTTAGTCCGTAGGATAACGATCATAATCTCCTAGGCTAGGCTTCTAGAGTTTAGCCATTACGATCTCGTGGTAGATCAACTCTTGTAATACTCATATCCATCAAGATCAATCAAGCAGGAAGTAGTGTATTACCTCCATAGAGAGGGCCCAAACCTGGGTAAACATTGTGTCCCCCGCCTCCTGTTACCATTAGCCTTAGACCCAGAGTTCAGGACCCCCTACCCGAGATCCACCGGTTTTGACACCAACACTGAGCATTATAGACATAGAAAATTTGCAAAATACATACGACTCTGAATATGGTAGACTCGTTGACTTAACTTCTCTCACAAAGCAAAACATGATCACACCTTAGTACCCTTTGGGTGTTAATAACATAGCAATGTGAACTAGATAATTAACTCTAGTAAACCCTTTGGTTGTTGGTCATATAGCGATGTGAACTATGGGTGTCAATCACATACATATGTGAATTATTCGTGTTAAATCACATGGCGATGTGAACTAGATTATTGACTCTAGTGCAAGTGGGAGACTGAAGGAAATATGCCCTAGAGGAAATAATAAAGTTGTTATTTTATATTTCCTTTTTCATGATAAATGTTTATTATTCATGCTATAATTGTATTAACCGGAAACTTGATACATGTGTGAATACATAGACAAAACACCGTGTCCCTAGTATGCCTCTACTTGAGTAGCTCGTTAATCAAAGATGGTTAAGTTTCCTAACCATAGGCATGTGTTGTCATTTGATGAACGGGATCACATCATTAGGAGAATGATGTGATGACAAGACCCATCCGTTAGCTTAGCATAGTGATCGTTCAGTTTTATTGCTACTACTTTCTTCATGTCAAATACATATTCCTCCGACTATGAGATTATGCAACTCCCGGATACCGGAGGAATACCTTGTGTGCTATCAAACGTCACAACATAACTGGGTGATTATAAAGATACTCTACAGGTATCTCCGAAGGTGTTTGTTGGGTTGGCATAGATCGTGATTAGGATTTGTCAGTCCGAGTATCGGTGAGGTATCTATGGGCCCTCTTGGTAATGCACATCCTATGAAGGCTTGCAAGCAATGTGACTAATGAGTTAGTTGTGGGATGATGCATTACGAAATGAGTAAAGAGACTTGCAGGTATGAAGATACCGAGGATCAAATCTCGGGCAAGTAACATACCGACGACAAAGGGAATAACGTATGTTGACATAGCGGTTCGACCGATAAAGATTTTCGTAGAATATGTGGGAACCAATATGAGCATCCAGGTTCCACTATTGGTTATTGACCGGAGAGGTCTCTCGGTCATGTCTACATAATTCTCGAGCCCGTATAGGGTCCGCATGCTTAACGTTTGATGATGATATGTATTATATGAGTTATGTGTTTTGGTGATCAAAGGTTGTTTGGAGTCCCGGATGAGATCACGGACATGACGAGGAGTCTCGAAATGGTCGAGAGGTAAAGATTGATATATTGGAAGGTAGTATTAGGATACCGGAAGGGTTCCGGAGTGTATCGGGTACATACCGGAGTACCGGACGGGTTACCGGAACCCCCCGGGGAAAGATATGGGCCATAGGAGGGAGGCTAACCAGCCCACAAGGGGCTAGAGCGCCCCCCACAAGGGAGGAGGCCGAATTGGACTAGGGAAGGGGGCACCACCCCCTTTCCTTCTCCTACTCTCTCTCATTTCCCCTTTCCCCCTCCGGTAAAAGGAAAAGGGGGGGGGGATCCAACTAGGAGTCCAAGTGGGACTCCTCCCACTTAGCGTGCCTAGGCCCGGCCTCCTCTCCCTCCCTCCTTTATATACGGGGGGGGATCCCTATGAGACACACCAATTGCTCTTAGCCATGTGCGGCGCCCCTCTCCACAGTTTACGCCTCCGGTCATATTCTAGTAGTGCTTGGGAGAAGCCCTGCGCGGATCACATCACCATCACTGTCACCACACCGTCATGCTGACAGAACTCATCTACTCCTTCGACCCTCTGCTGGATCAAGAGCTTGAGGGACGTCATCGCACTGAACGTGTGTAGAACTCGGAGGTGACGTACGTTCGGTACTCGATCTGTCAGAACGTGAAGATGTTCGACTACATCAACCGCGTTGAGCAAACGCTTCCGCTTTCGGTCTACGAGAGTACGTGGACACAATCTCCCCCTCTCATTGCTATGCATCTCCTAGATAGATCATGAGGGAGCGTAGACATCATTGGATCATAATATGTGGCATAAAGCACCGTGTTCAAGTAGGGGATTATAGTGGGGTGCGGGAGAGTGGACCGCTCAAAAGAGATGAGGAAGGTGCTGAAGAAGGTGTTGTTGATGTAGATGATCACCTCGGCAATGGTTCCCCCGGCGGCACTCCAGCGCCACCAAAGAGAGGGGAGAGAGTATCCCCCTTGTGCTTCCTCCTCCATAGCCTCCCCCTAGATGGGGAGAGGTTCTCCCTCTGGTCATTGGCCTCCATGGTGATGATGGCCCCCTCCGGCTTCCTCCTCCATGTCCTCCGGTGATGATGGCCCCCTCCGGCAGGGTGCCAAAGAGGGACTATATTGATTTTTCATGGCTACAGAGGCTTGCGATTCTGCAATGTCTGATCTAGGGTTCTTTTCTGAGGTTTGGGTATTTATAAGAATTATTGGCGTCGGTCTCACGTCAAGGGGGTGCCCGAGTGGCCCACAATCCTGGAGCTAGTGCCCTGGGTGTAGGGCGTGGCTAGAGGGATTGTGGACTCCTCGTCCACTTCTTGGCCCAGCTCTGGTGCTTCAGGGGTCTCTTTTGGTCTATAAAAGATCACCTAAATTTTCAGCCCGTTCTGAGAACTTTTATATCTGCACAAAAAACAACACCACGGTAGTTCTGCTGAAAACAACATCAGTCCGGGTTAGTTCTAACCAAATCATACCAATACCATATAAAATTGTTGTAAACACGACATGGATTTCATAAATTATAGATACGTTGGAGACGTATCAGCATCCCCAAACTTAATTCCTGCTTGTCCTCGAGTAGGTAAATGATAAAAGAAATAATTTATGAAGTGTAAATGCTAGCATGGTACATAAATTTGATCAATGATAGTTCCAAACACTTTTTCTAACATAATTATATATCATAAAAAGTATCTCATCTCATAAAACTTCTCATGATCAAGTAACAAGCTATTCACATGTTAAAGTATAGACCATAAAGTTTCTTGAAGACTAACAAACTATGTTCTCAATCACCAAACAATTGCAATTCATCTTACTTTCAGGAAGGGTACATGTAAGAGCTCTAATTTAGCAAATTCCACATAATAAACTATCATATAATCTTCCATGATTGTTAACACTCAAAGCATATTTTAATAACAAATAGCATCCGTCGAACACAGAGAAAGATAGGGGCTTTAATGTTTCGCATCCCAACTTATTTACCATACAGATAATTGTCAACAATAATAATTCATGATCAAATATATTTGAATGGCCATATATGTTTGGATCTTTCCCATCACATGATCCTTGCCAACTAAAGAATAATTGAGGTTGAAATAACATGGAATGCTATTAACTCTTGAATAAAAGTAAATACATGAAAGTAAAAGATAGGCCCTTCACAGAGGAATTAGAGGTTGTCATGCGCTTTTTAATTTTGGATGTGCAAACCCTTAATGCAAAGGAATGTCACGTTGTATTGCCCTTTGTGATACCAAACTTTATTATGCAGTCCACTGATTTTATTTCATTACCATCACAAGTTTGTACAACGCTTATGTTCCCTTACAATAAAAGATCATACACATTTAGGAGCAATTTTATTGCTTTTTGCACCAATGACAACTTACTTGAAGTATCTTATTCAATCCATAGGTAGATATGGTGGACACTCATGGCAAGAAATGGGGTTTAAGGGTTTTTGGATGCACAAGTTGTATCTCTACTTAGTACAATTTTTTGGCTAGAAAAAGATCCTAAGCAAGCACCACATGTTGGAGGATCCATAACAATATAACTTCTATATAAATATACCCAAACATAACTCATTACGTTCTCTTCCTTGTCCAACTTCAACTAATTTGCCCAAGTTTGAAAATAATTAATGGGGTTCACAATCATAGAAAATGTCCAAGATAGTATATTTACATGTGAAATCTCTCTTCCTTCAATATTCTTTCATGAATTGTTCAAGTGACCAATGCGGTGTTTGCTAACTTTCAATAAATTTTACCGCCTATACTTCTTACATGTGAAGTCATTACTCCCCATGGGATAAGCATATAGAACATACATAATTTCAGATTTATGATATTCATTTCATTCAACCATTTACTTATAGGATATAAGTGAAGCACGAGAGTAAATGACAAAACTACTCCAAAAAGATACAAGTGAAGATCAATGCATAGTCAAATAGTTAAATAGCCATGTGAGGACTCACTCTCATTCAAGATTTCAGATCCAAGGATTTTATTCAAACAACTAGTAAAATGAAAATACGCTCCAAGCAAAACACATATCATGTGATGAATAAAAATATAGCTCCAAGTAAGGTATACTGATAGTGTTGAAGACGTAAGAGGGGATGCCTTCCGGGGCATCCCCAAGCTTAGTTGCTTGGGTCTTCCTTGAATATTACCTTGGGGTGACTTGGGAATCCCCAAGCTTAGTGTCTTTCCACTCCTTATTCTCCTCATATCGATATCCCACCCAAAACTCGAAAACTTCAATCACACAAAACTTGATGGGACTTTGTGAGATAGGTTAGTATGATAAAGGGCAAACCATTCACTTTGGTACTATCAAAGACAAGATTCATAATTGTTCTCAAACAATGCCTACTGTACCTTATCATTTCCACAATTTATATTGAGCAATATAAGCCATAGAAACTAGAAAACAAGCAAACTATGCATTGAAAATAGAATTTGTCAAAAACAGAATAGTCTGTAATGATGTGGACAATGACCATACTTCTGTAAATCCAAAAAAAATCAAAATTAGGACAACATGGTCAATTTGTATATCAATCTTGTGTAAAAAAATTCAGGATTTTATCGCGTTCCAGTGAATTTAAACAATTCTGTTACTGGAAGCAGAACTTTCTGTTTTTGCACAGAATCAAGTCAACTATCATCCACACTACCCCAAAGGCTTTACTTGGCACTTTATTGAAACGAAAACTATAAAACATGATTACTACAGTAGCTTAATCATGTGATCACACAGAAACAGTAGGTATTAATGTTGGGTTGTCTCCCAACAAGCATTTTTCTTTAAAGCTTTTTAGCTAAACAGTGATATTTCAATTATACTCTTCCAAGCCCAATTTCAATGATAATTTTATTCATACTCTAAAAGATATAACTGAAGTTCATAGAGCATTCTACAATTAATATAGATTGACCAATATCCAAGCTCAAAATATACAAGTGAAGCACATGAAGCATTCTATAAAGCCATACTCTAAATATTTAAGTGAAGCACAAACAACATTCTATAAAGCCATACTCAAAAGATTTAAGTGAAGCACAAAGAGCATTCTATAAAGCCATAATCAAAAGATTTAAGTGAAGCACATGAAGCATTCTATGGATCAATGAAGGACTATCTCATACTAGCATGGTGCATAAAGAAAAGAAATAAAAATAAACACAAAAGACACATATCATGTGAACAAAACAAAAACCAAGGTATATCGATAATTGTTGAAGAAGAAAGATGGGGTGCCAACCAGGGCACCCCCAATCTTAGATGCTTGAGTATCCTCGAAATATTTACTTGGGGTGCCTTGGGCATCCCCAAGCTTGAACTCTTGCCTCTCTTTTTCTTCTCACATCGATAACTCCTCGATCTTCGAACACTTCATCCACACAAAACTTAACAAAAAACCTTGTGAGATCCGTTAGTATAATGAAGCAAATCACTACTTTTAGGTACTATTGTAAACTCATTACATTTCATATTAGCATTATATCGACTATATTCCAACTTCACCATGGTTCATACCCCTCGATACAACCCATAGATTCATCAAAATAAGCGAAAAACACATAGGAAGCACAATCTGTCAAAAACAGGATAGTCTGTAGCAATCTAGAAATTTCCTATACTTTTGTAATTTCAAAAATTCTGAAAAATTAGGAAAAAAATGCAGTGCAGTACTGTGTAAAAAATTCTAGATTTTATCATGCTCCAGTAAAAATTTTAAATGCAATTACTACAACAAAAGTTTCTGTTTTGCACTGCACATAGCAAACAAGCAATCTAATTATCCTGAAGCCAAATCTTGGTACACTATTTTTATAATACAATGGATATATACAAGGGATAATATTTTTTGAGAAACGTCCATGAAAAATTCTACATTGTTTCCATGAGCATGAACCCAAGTGTTCAAGGTTGACCCTCACTTCTCCAATGCATAACCTTCCAATCACTTCTCTTTTTGAAAATGTTTTTAGGCATAAGAGGCAAGATTTTTTTTTGTATTTTGCATTATTTTAATTTTTTTGTTTCACCCACAACTAAAGAATTGAAAAACAAAAGGGAAAACAAAATCTACTTAGTGAAGAAAGCAAACAAGCATACACGAGAATATCAACCCCACGTTATTGCTCCCCGGCAACGGCGCCAGAAAAGAGCTTGATAATCCTCAAGTGCAAGGAATCATTGTAGCAATTTCCAAAGGTGGAAGTGATAAGTATGGAGTGTCGAAGCCACAAGGAGCTAAAGGTTAGATCAATATTCTCTCAAGTCCTATCTGCCACTGATACAACTCTATGTACACCGAACATTTGCTTCCATCTAGAAATGAGAAATAAAACTACGTTGTGGGTATGAAGAGGATAGCTTTGCATGATATCGAAGAACTAAAATATAAAAATAGGTGTTGTTATCATAAAGTTAGAATATATGACAATATATTACAAATAGAGAGTGTGGACTTATGATGGAGCGGTCTGCGGAATTGTCCTAGGCAATTGTTAACAAGATCGCTAATCATTATTGCAATTTTATATGAGGGAGAGGCATAAGGTAGCATACTTTCTCTACTTGGATCATATGCACTTGTGATTGGAACTCTAGCAAGCATCCTCAACTACTAAAGATCATTAAGGTAAAACCCAACCATAGCATTAAAGTATCAAGTCCTCTTTACTCCCATACGCAAACAACCCCCTTACTCGGGTTTAAGCTTCTGTCATTCTAGCAACCCACTATAAGAAAATCATGAACATAATGCAAACCCTACATCGGGAATCCCTCACGTGTGCGCGGCACAGAGGGCACCATAGGACATCACCATTATAAAACTTATAACTCAAACCAATCTTCATCAATCCAAGCAAAAGACAAAAGAAATCTACTCAGAACATCATAGGATGGCAACACGTCATTGGATCATAATGTGTGGAATAAAGCATCAGGTTCAAGTAGGGGATTACAACGGGGTGCGGGAGAGTGGACCGCTTAAAATAGATGAGGAAGGTGATGAAGAAGGTGATGTTGATGAAGATGATTACCGCGGCGATGGTTCCCCGGCGGCACTCTGGCACCACCGAGAGAGATGGGGAGAGAGTCTCCCCCTTGTGCGTCCTCCTCCATGGCCTCCCCCCTAGATGGGAAGAGGTTCTCCCTCTGGTCTTTGGCCTCCATGGTGATGATGGCTCCCTCCGGCTTCCTCCTCCATGGCCTTCAGTGATGATGTCCCCCTCTGACAGGGTGCCAAAGAAGTCCTTGGTTGATTTTTTGTGGCTACACAGGCTTGTGATGGCGAAACTTCCGATCTAGGATTATTTTCGGAGGTTTGGGTCTTTATAAGAATTTTTGGCGTCGTCCTCACATCAAGGGGATGCCTGAGGGGCCCACAAGCCTGGAGCTAGCGCCATGTGGGGTAGGGCGGGGCTAGAGGGCTTGTCGACTCCTCGTCCACTTCCTGGCCCAGCTCCGGTGCTTCGGGGATCTCTTTTGGTCCATAAAAAATCAGCGTAAATTTTCAAACCATTTCGAGAACTTTTATTTCTGCACAAAAAATGACACCATAGTAGTTTTGTTGAAAACAACGTCAGTCCGGGTTAGTTCTAATCAAATTATAGCAAAACCATATAAAATTGTTGTAAACATGGCATGAATACTTCATAAATTATAGATACGTTGGAGACGTATCAGTAGCATTATAAGATGATCCCTTCACTTAATTTCAAGAGAAATGTGTTCTCCCTAAGTATGCACCATTGTGAAAGTTCATCGTTTCGAAGCACCTCATGATGATCGGGTGTGATAGATTCTACGTTTGCATACAACGGGTGTAAGCCAGTTTTACACATGCGGAATACTTGGGTTAAACTTGACAAGCCTAGCATGTACGGACATGGCCTCGGAACACGGAAGGCCGAAAGGTCGAACATGAGTTATATAGTAGTTATGATTAACATGGAGATGTTCGTCGTTGATCACCACCCCATCTCACGTGATGATCGGACATGGGTTGGTTTATATGGATCGTGTAAACACTTAGACAACTTGAGGGATGTTGATTTAAGTGGGAGTTCACTAGTAATTTGATTAACAGAACCAATTATCATGAACATAGTCTTAATGTCTTTGCAAATTAATGTTGTAGATCAATAGCTCGTGTTGTAGCTCCCCTGTATTTTAATGCGTTCCTACAGAAAGCTAAGTTGAAAGATGATGGAAGCAACTATGCGGACTAGGTCTGTAACTTGAGGATTATCCTCACTATTGCTCAGAAGGCTTATGTCCTCAAAGCACCGCTAGGTGTGCCACCCGCTCCCGCAAGCTTGGACGCTATGAACGTCTCGCAAACCAGGAAGGATGACTACATGATAGTTCAGTGTGCCATGCTTTACGGCTTAGAACCGAAGCTCCAAAGATGTTTTGAGCACCACGGAGCATATGAGATGTTCCAGGAGCTGAAATTGGTATTTCAGACTCATGCCCTGGTTGAGAGGTATGAGTGTTGGTGCAATAATTTGCCTCCTTATGTTTTGGAGTTTGTTGACATAAACATGATTGGACTTATGTGTTTTCTAGTGCACACAGAGTAACAGGTCCCTAGAGTCAAGAGTAGTTTGATTCAAACGCTGAAGATAATCCCCTGCGTGGAAATGGAGGTTATCACCGAAGATTATGATAACAAGAGTGACCCCTCAAAAATTGCTGACGTGAAGCAATTGGTTTGGTGCTCGTCCAAAGGAAGTGACTGCAACCGAGAAGATTGAAGACAATTGAAGACATGGCATCTATTTCATTGTTTCTCTCCTCGTTATTGAGTCAAAGGACCACCGTACTACTAAGAGGGGTGTAGCGTTTGAAGCTTTGATTCTCTTATGCTAAACCCAAGTCCTATGAAAGTTGCGAGAGAAATCTCTTTGTGTTCGGAGCAAATACTTGCCAGCAAGAGACTGTGATGTTCTTCACTGCGAGAGATTTGTCTTTGACCAAGGAGTTAGGATTACTTGGTCCTCAAGTAATGTTATCATTGCTCTTGAAATCCGACCGTTGTGAACGTGTTGGTTGGCCATTAGCCGGACCGCATGTCCAAAATGGTCATTTCCCACCAAGGAAGGTTGAGGCTATAAATAGCCACGCCGCACTGGCATTGTCCGGTGGCTGCTCTATTTGATTATGAGAAGATTGTTGAGCAACCCCCTCTCCTAGGTGATTTGAGTTCAAAATCCACCGAGAGAAAAACCCTAGAGCCGAAAAATTGGATAGTGGTTCAGCATCACTCGTATCTAAGTCCAGTACACTATGCATATTACTGATCTTGAGAGCTGCAAACTCTCTAGACTGTTAGGTGTCAATTTCTTCAGAGACCAAGAGTAATTGTGGTTCTCGAAGAAGAAGTCTGTAAAGGTTCGAAGATTGCCTCAAGTATCTACCATGGGGGATCGACATTGGTTGACTAACCAACTGTCAAGGAGAATAGGGCGAAGAGTGTTTATCTTCTGTGTTAAATCACAACTCCTCCAACTAGACGTAGTCCTTTTGCAGAAGGGCGAACTGGTCTACCAAATTCCTTGTCGCCATCGAGCATCACTGGTTACCTCTGCTTCTCCTCTTTACATTCAAACTGTTTCAATCATGTGATTTGTGTCAATGCATGCTTTTAGTTTCCATTCATTAGTTTGTATTCGCTCGCTGTACATTGTTTTCATTCGCTCCGCTGCTAGGTTCCGAGAGTTTTGATATTCCCAATTTTTTTTAAAACTCCCATTCACCCCCTCTGGTAGACATACTTCGTTCCTACAATGAGACATCCAACAAGTTCTTTAGCTGCAAGATGGAGGAGAACAACTCCGTTAGTGAGCATGTACTCAGAATGTCTGGGTACTACAACCGCTTGAATGAGTTGGGAGTTAATCTTCCGGATGAAGTAGAAATTGACAGAGTTCTTCAGTCATTGCCACCAAGATACAAAGGCTTCATGATGAGCTATAACATGTAAGGGATGGAAAAGACAATCCCTAAGCTCTTCACAATGCTTAAGGCCGCGGAGGTAGAAATCAAGAAAGATAATCAAGTGTAGATGGTCAACAAGAGCACCAGTTTCAAGAAAGGCAAGGGAAAGAAAGGGAACTTCAAGAAGAATGGCAAGACTGTTGCCGCTCCCGTGAAGAAACCCAAGGCTGGACCCAACACTACTGCAGGATGCTGCTAACGCGACACTACGATCAGAGACCCTTTCACGAAACTGTATGCGGTGCATTAATCGCAAATGATGGTGTAAAAACCTATCAAAAAAGGTGCAGAACATTTGCGATGGCGGAGTCATCAAACATGGTTCAAATTTTAGTTGCGTGTGCGATGCAGGGCACACAGTAATCCATTCGAACTATTTGCGATGAGGTAGAACAACATAAACGGGCAGCCATATCAATGTGTGTGTGATATACGACATACAGTTTGCTCCCATGAATTGTTTGCTATTAGCGAGTGCAAGAGAAATGACTAGCCAGATCAAGGTGTGTGTGATATACGACATACAGTTCACTCGAACAAACTATTTTTGATTAGGGAATACAACAGAAACAGTTCAACTTAACAAGATGTGTGTGATATGCGGCATACAGTTCACATGGATGAACTGTTTGCGATGAGCCAAAATAACACAAATGAGTCATGTAAAGAAAGATGTGTGTGATACGTGGCAAACGGCCGACTCAGATGAATTGTTTGCGATGAGAAATTACAACACAGACGGTTAATACAGTTAGTTCGTGTGCGATTCTGTGTGTACAAAAAACTTTGAAAAATGCAAACTAGTTGCTTGCGGTGGCTAGGAGTATCGCACATGATGCATCTGCGCCTACTCGTGTGCGATGATTAGTAAGTTACACATACGTTATGTTAACATGTGTGTGAATTTGCAATATGGACAATTAATATGCAAATGCCTTCTGGACATCGGGCACACGCTTAAACTCAATAAACTGTGTATGATACTAATACTTTCCATGAAAATTTAAGAACTTGGGTAACAGCATTTGAGTAACATATATATAGTGGTTACACTATTCGACAAAAGGAGGATCTTCGTAACACGGTTTTGAAAATCATATGGTCCATATCTACATACTTGACATAGTAATAACTATCACATTTTAAGAGGCTAAGGACCAACAACCATATGGTCCATATCTACATATTTAACATAGTAATTGCTAGCAAATTTTAAGAGGTTGATGGCCAACAATCACAACTATCCGCTGGAAGCAGCTTGATCATGGCGACTCGGCATCTCGTCAATGAGAAGGAAGAGCCCTCCTGTGCCTTGGTAGAGCATGAGTAGAATAGTGTCTCCAATTTTCCAATATGGATGCATTGCCACGACAAGTGAGAACTTGTTTATTTTGAGTGATTCCATTTCTGCTGGAAATGTAGTACCTTGCAATCACTTTGGCGTTATGAGCAGGAACAAGTGTAATTCGACCACGCCAGGAAATCGATCCAGGAACTGCTACAACGGGCAATTTCTGTTGAAATGTAGAATAAAAACCAATTGTAACATATCGTTGAAGATATATATAGTTTATGAGCATTAACATTAAAATAAGACTTTTTACCAGCGTTTTGTGCACACAATTCATCTTGTTCAATGTGTGCACCATAGGTATAATTAATCCCATCCAAAATCCAGCGTGCTTATGTTGTGTTATCTCTGTCAGATTATCAACAAACTTTCTGACATGCTTCAAGCCCTTCCCGTGAAATTTGGTACGCTTAGTAACATATAGATCATTCACTATGCATCCAACATATCCTGCTTAAAAGGTGGAAAGGTATTATTTATTTAGAGAATATATAGTGCACATAAAATGGTAAATAGAATTTGTTACTGCCTAGGAACGAAGTCAGAAAATGAAGTCACAATTGGTTGCTTAAATAGTGATCAATTAGTCAGAACAAATACCCCTATTTTTCTAAGTAATATGACAACATGGAGAAAGTTGAAAGGACACTAACCTCGATCAGACTTTGATCGGCTGATGATGTTGGGGAAGTAAACATCCATGTTAATTAGACCAGGTTGTGTTGCATGCACTAGAATTTTATTGCCAGCTTTCAGTTCATAACACTTAGATATTTTTCTCCAAAGGTCCTCATTAAAATAGGAGTGACCATCAGTATCAAGTTTTACGCTAACTGTCATTGTAAATCCATGTTGTATTCTCAATATGACATCCTCGGAGTCATCAACAAAGTAAAGCCCAAGATTTCCTTCTACTCCTGTTCTTGCAAAGCAAGGATGTACTGCTTGAAATGAAAATTAAGATCGTAAATTAGATATATTGAAATAATAGAGAAAGATGCAAATATGGGAGTAACTGATAGAACAGATCAATATATAGATGAAAGCAAAGTACAAAAATATATAATTAAAAATAAATAATATAAGAAAGATTTGATGCAAATATATAGATAATGTAGCACCAGACGGTATATGTTCAAAAGTTTAGGCCATGCCGACCGTGGTAGATTGAGATTGAATATACCGAGCGCTCCCCAAAGTCATCCGGAATGGTGAGATAGAACTTCGTTTCCGACTGGCTATGACCACACTTGCCCGATTTGTGCCCGCACTGTGGACACATGTATGAACACCCATGAACAGCTAGAACAAAAATGATTCCATGGTGATTTCTGCCAGTTGATTAACAGCGACGGACGGACTACGATAAGAAATGAGTGAATATTTAGCTAAGTTGATTACCTTCTCCATGAGAAAAATCCCCGGCCCAATCCCGCAAAAAAACCAGTCGCCCAGTGTAGCGACCAGATCTCAAACAGTCTAGTCTCTGTGCATCAGTGTCATCCCTGGATCGGTAATGCTGACATGCACAGTACTCGAGGATTTATAACAGAGTTTCAGTCACACACTTATTACATTGAATGTCTCAAAAGAGAATTTATTACAATAATATGGCTTAAGGCCATTTAAATACGATAACAGCAGAAGGCTTGGAAGATAAAGTGAGTCCATCAACTCCAACGGCATAGCTGAGTGAACGACAACGACCTATGGCACCTTACTCGTCGTCTGAAAAGTTTGCAACATGATATGTTGCAGCCTGAAACGGGTCAGCCCATGGAATATGCTAGCAATGTAACACATAGAGTAACGAACAGGTAAATGCTATCACTACATGCATATATGGCTGGTGGAAAGCTCTATGTTATAGTTTTTGCATAAAGCCAATTTTTTCCTACAACAAAGGAATAAATTTTATTTAACTATCATGGTGGTTGTTAAACATTGAGAAGGTTCCTCCAACTCAATCCCAATTAAGCAACATCAATTAACCCAATCAAATTAGTTTAGAGTGATGAGATCAACATGATAATCCAAGAACCAAATATTCAAGATGTCCATAACTGGGGACACGGCTAACCATGATTAGTTTGCACACTCTGCAGAGGTTTGTGCACTTTTCCCCACAAGACTCGATCTACTCCGTTGAATTTCTCGCACTTGATGTTTGAGAAACGGATGACCGAGACACAGTCTTTCAGAAGCATTAACTCTTTACTCTGGGTAGATAGTACCACCTACATCCCCTACATCTGCTAGTCTACCATTGAAAGAGGTCACACAACTTATTCAACTATGCTAGAGCCCATAATGGCTTGTGGCTGCACACGAAAGTTTCTAGCATGAAAAATCATATGATCCCTTTGAGCCTGGGTGGCGAACCATAGGATGATCACACGGGTACTCCGGGATATCCTAGGACAATACTGGATTCTACAGGTGCCCTGACAACCACTGGGTACTCCAGGGTGCCTCAACCAATCCACCCAGATGTGTATTTAAGTAGCCACCTTAAGTTAACCATTAATTAACAACACTCACATCTGTCATGGATACACTCACCCAATCCACGTCTACGAGCATAGCATAGCAATCCTGAGCATAACGTAGAAGTAATTCCCAAAGGTTTGATAATAAAAGGGCAATAGGTTCTACCTCATCATCTACTTCCCAAACCCACATGTTATTCAAATCCTAAGCATGCAATGTTTGAGGATTGAGACTAATGCATAAAAACTAGGTAATAAAGGGATATGATCAAAGTGTTACTTGCCTTGCTGATGATCTGCAAAACCTAGAGACTCGTAGTAGCACGCTTCGCACTACGGGTATTCTAACACAAACAAACAATAACATACATAAGCACTCAAACTAGAAGCACGAGTAAAATTCAAATAAAAGATCTAACCAGAAAGTTCAACTGAAGAACTCCGGTTTACAAAAAGAATCAACTCAAACGGAGCAATGAAACTCAAACTACAAAAGAAACAAGATTTTTTTACTAATCTAGACTAAAGTCAAATTTTACAGTACCAAAATGTTGTTCAAGTTAGTTAAACAGAAAGAGGGCTTCGAGACGAAGATTTAGGCACTTGTTTCATCTGATTTGGATAAACGAGCGAAAAGATAAACTAGATTGAAGATCAGGGCAGAAATCGCAATCAAAAATAATCGCGGAAAAAACCCTGGAAAAAATAAAATGAGACGAACAGGCTAACAAATGAACGTTCCCTGTCTACTAAATAACTTAACCGAAAAAACTGAACCGATCTTATAAAAAAACTAGATCTAGATTATTTTTTTAAAACTGAACAGTTTTTGAGAAAAAAACGGCAACGGCGGCGGCGGTGTTGGTTACCTTCGGTGAGGTCTGGCGGGGCTAGGCGGGGTCGGCGGCGGCGGGGTGGTGGCGAGGGGTGGCGATGGCGGCGTCGAGCAGCGGCGACTCATGGTGCGGGGCGGCAGTGGTGCGGCGGCTACGGCGGCGATGGTGCGGCGTAGGCGGCGGGGCGGCTCGTGGTGGCGAGAGGGGCCCGGAGCGGCGGCTTATAAAGCCCCCCCCCCCCCGCCTTGGTCTCCGACTTGGGAGAGGGGGCAGCGGACAGCGGCGGCGACCTAGACTCCTACCGTAGTCCGGCACGGACACGGTGCGCGGAGGCGGCGGCGGAACGGGCCGGCCTGCTCGGCTGGGCTTCGCCCGAGTCGGGCGGGAACCCTTTTTTTAAACGATTCCACCGAACAGAAAAAAATCCTAATAAATATAAAAAATTCTAAAACATCTAATTGAAATATTTAGAACAAAGTGAACATTTCTTTGGCCTAAAATGCAATTTTTTAAAACGTGCAATTTTTCTAATTCATATAAAATAGCAATAAAACTCCAAATGGAAATAAAATTTGATTTTAATATTTTTCCTCCAATATTTATTTTATTTTGGAGAAGTCATATTATCTCCTCTCTTTTATTCTCATATTTGAAATACTCGGAGACAAAAATGATTAAAACCAAAATGATCCTCTTTTCAATATTTGACGAAAGTTCAAATATGAAAATAAACGAAATCCCCAACTCTCTCTGTGGGTCCTTGAGTTGCTTAGAATTTCTAGGATCAACCAAAATGCAATAAAATATGATATGCATATGATGACCTATGTATAACATTCCAAATTGAAAATTTGGGATGTTACACCCAGAGTCTAGAATGTCAACGCAAATAGGCGGCGGAAAGCAGTAGGGGCGAAATCCCGTGCCGTTTGTAGCGCGACCTCCACCCGCCGACAATAGCCGTCGAGCTTAGGGTGGCCACTGTGATAGAAGTTGATGAGGTGCAGAGTTGCGAAGGAGTCCGCGGCGAGTCGATGGGGACAAAGTGGGTGAGGGTTTTCTTTTTCCTTTTGCATGTGTGAGTGAACACAAGGCGACGGAGATGAATCATGTGCGATACTAAATCACCGAGATTGAATGGGAATCCATATTTCCTTTGTCCTTTGTCCATGAGTTTTTTCTATGATGAACAAAACCCTGCTAATCACCGAGTTCAAATTTGGCACTTTTCCGGGTTCAATTATAATATTAGGGGAGTATGTGCACTTTCTAGGCATTACTGCACATAATTCAAATTCAAACAATCGGTGCTTGAAAAGGTTCATGAGAACAGTCTGGAAAACCTTGATCATGCTACCTAGTAAATTCTCTTGCCTTTTACAAGGAATGGGCAGATATTTCAAGGAAATTGTTTACTGGGTACTATACAAAAATGAAATACATGCTTCAAAAACATGACGCCTGGTGTGGTGCCATGGTAGGGCCTCACTGTGCCCTAGTAAAAAATTGAGAATGTTTGTCTTATGTCGTCGTGCATGCCATTCATAAATGGAACCATCACCGAGGAAATTTCATGGTTTCGAGGGGGAAATCAGCAAGACTGAAGGGGGCGGGAATCCAAATTTCCTTCCTAGCTTGTCATTCAGTTTTTTCTACATTCAACATACCCCTCGAATGCAACGGTTTCAAATTTAGCATTTTTCCGGGCTCATTTTCCATATTAGAGGATTATGTGCATTTTTGAGGCATTAATCCACATAATTCAAATTCGAACAATCGGTCATGATTAGGTGCGCAAGAATGGTCTGGAAAAACCATACTCGTGGTATTTAGTAAATTCTCAAGCCTTTTACAAGGAATGGGCACAGATTTCAAGGGAATGTGTGGCAATAGTCAACCACAAACGCATCATTTATTGGGTTATCAACTATAAAAAATGAAATATGTGCTTGAAAAATATGACGTCTGGCATGGTGCCATGGTATGGCCTCACTATGCCCTGGCTAAAAGCTGAGAAGGTTTGATTTATGTTGTCATGCACGCCCTTCATAAATCGAACCATCACTGAGAAAGTTCAATGCTTTCGAGAGGGAAATCACAAAGATTGAAGGGGAATCCAAATTTCCGTCCTAGTTTGTCATTTAGTTTTTTTCCGACGATCAACATGTCGCCTCAAATGCAACGTGTTCAAACTTGACATTTTTTCGGACTCATTTACCATATTTAGGGGATTATTTGCATTTTGTACACATTAATGCACATAATTCAAATTTGAACAATTGGTGGATGAAAAGGTGCAAAAGAATGGTTTCGAAAACCATGCTCGTGCAATTTAGTACATTCTCATGCCTTTTACAAGGAATGGGCAGCTATTTCAAGGAAATGTGTGGCAATAGTTAACCATAAACGCGTTGTTTACTGGGTTAACAGCTATACAAAAATGAAATACATGCTCAGAAAACATGACGCCTGGCGTGGTGCCATGGTATGGCCTCACCGTGCCTTGGTAAAAATTTGAGAATGTTTTCCTTATGTTGTCACGCATGCCCTTCATAAATCGAACCATCATCGAGGAAGTTTCATGATTTCGAGGGGGAAATCATCAAGATTGGAGGGGGATCCAAATTTCCTTTGTCCTTTGTCCATGACTTTTTTCTACGATGAACATACACCCTGCAAATCACCGTGTTCAAATTTGGCACTTTTTCGGGTTCATTTACCATATTTAGGGGATTATGTGCATTTTCAAGGAATTAATGCACATAATTCAAGTTCAAACAATCGGTGCATGAAAGGGTGCACAAGAATGGCCTGGAAAACCATGCTTGTGCCATTTAGTAAATTCTCATGCCTTTTACAAGGAATGGACAGATATTTTGATGAAATATGTGGCAATAGTCAACCACAAACGTTTGTTTATTGGGTTTTCAACTATAGAAAAATGTAATAAATGCTTGAAACGCATGACGCCTGGCATGGTGCCATGGTATGGCCTCACCATGCCCTGGTAAAGATTTGAGAAGGTTTGACTTATGTCATCATGCACACCCTTCATAAATCGAACCATCACCGAGGAAGTTTCATGGTTTCGAGTGGGAAATCACCAAGATTGAAGGGGGATTGAAATTTCCTTTGTCCTTTGTCCATGAGTTTTTTTCTATGATGAACATACACCCTGCAAATCACTGTGTTTAAATTTTGCACTTTTTCGGGTTCATTTACCATATTTAGGGGATTATGTGAATTTTCTAGGCATTAATGCACATAATTCAAGTTGAAACAATCGATGCATAAAACGGTGCACAAGAATGGCCTGGAAAAACCATGCTCGTGCCATTTAGTAAATTCTCATGCCTTTTACAAGGAATGGATAGATATTTCGATGAAATGTGTGGCAATAGTCAGCCACAAACATTTGTTTACTGGGTTTTTAACTATAGAAAAAATGAAATAAATGCTTGGAAAACATGGTGCCTCACATGGTGCCATGGTATGACCTCACCATGCCCTAGTAAAAATTTGAGAAGGTTTTGCTTATGTCGTCATGCGCGCCCTTCATAAATCGAGCCATCACCGAGGAAGTCCCATGTTTTCGATAGGGAAATCACCAAGATTGAAGGGGAATCCAAATTTTCTTTGTTCTTTGCCCTGGAGTTTTTTCTATGATGAACATACACCCTGCAAATCACTGTGTTCAAATTTGGCATTTTTCCGGGCTCATTTACCATATTTAGGGGATTATGTGCATTTTCTAGGCATTTAGCGCATATAAATCCAATCTAGCTACAGCTACACGAATCTTGTGTGAGGGACATGGATTGCCATTCGATCACGACACATCCTCGGTGCACATGCGCGATCTGCTTGGCTAGGGTTCAGGCCAATCATAACGCAACACACAATAGGCTCAGCGCACACTATTTCCGGAAGCGACGGAGATGAACCGTGTGCGATAATGAATGAGCAAAATTGTAAGGGGATCCAAATATCCTTTGTCGTTTGTCGTTGAGCTCTTAAAAACCACCGCACTGTGCAGCTGCCCGGCCCCTCTGTCTCAGAGCTCTCTCTAAGAGTCGTTCATGGCACCGCGGCGCACAATAACTGGTAAGGAAGCGATGGCATCCCGCCGTGCCGCGTTCCACGCGCCCGCGACCGCACGCATGGTAAGGAACCGATGGCATCTCGTCGCGCCGAGTTCATCGCTGCCGGCGGCCATACAGTTACGTGGGCGGACTTTGAGTCTACCATGGCTGAATGGGTGGTGGATCTAGAGGCGGCCAAAGCCGCATAGAAGGAGCGGAAAAGGCAGAAAGCAGTCAAGAAAAGAGAGTCCCGCCACCGTAAGAAAGAAGAGGACAGACGACGTGTTGAGGAGAGCTTGGCGGAGATCGAAGCACGGTGGGCTGCCGCCTACAAGGCTGGGAAGGAGAATGCAAACGTCTAGCCAGCATGCCCCGATGGCAGCATGCGAGAAGTAGTTTAAGTTTGTAGTATTAGAGCAAATTACCAGTAGTACTTTAAGTTTGTAGTATTAATGTACAATGTCAGTAAGAGCATCCTTTGAGGGCTTTGAGAGTTGATTAGCATGTGTGCCCATGTACTTTTTTTGCGTTAATCATTAGAAGATCACAAAACACACGGTTCCTATGTCGTACCCGTATGCGTTTTTTTGCATTAATGATCCATAAGTCAGCTACATGTGCGATGTTTCCTAATAAACCAGGCGTACCATTGACCGAAAAAAATCAACTACATGTGTACATTTTTCTGGAGACGGGATCTGCCAATTTTCTATTTTCTCGCACATGAGTATTTTACACGCTTCGTCTGCGTTGTGTGTTTCCCCCGCCCAAGTTTCAAGTTTCGCAGCAAAATTTTCATTAGGCGCGCGATTTCAGAATTTATTCCTCCAACCACATCCCCACCCATCAAAATTCCTCAGTAACTCCCCCACCCCCCCCCCCCCCCCGCGCGCCTCCCCCTACCAGCAGCTCAAACCGCCGCCACCGCAACCACAACTTCAACCACATATACGTTCTGCTCAGATCTAGTCAGCTAAACCACCAAGCTCTATCAGGGCCCCGGCCTGATTGCTTAAATGGCGCCTGTGAAACATCCTCATGACTCCAAATCCCCACCGCCCCTACCTCCAGAGCATCGATGCGCAATACCAACCACATATTACATGGAGGTCGAGGAGCTGATGGCGGCCCATGGCGCGATGGCCGCTGCGCGTGTTGACCCATAGGAACACCTCGCCTCCGCCGCTGTTGACATGGTGCAGGCTCTGGCCCAGATGTAGTGCCCCAGCGACTACCCCCCCCCCCCAGGACTTAACAGGTATGATTTGACCAGCTAAATCTTACCAATACCACTTTCAATGGCTATGTTTTGTACGGTTGATGTATTAAGCATGTTCATGCCTTGTTTATTTCAGTACTGCACATTGTGTGATGTTCAAGTATTAACTGTGCAGCACAATTTCACCAATACCAGCAACAAACTTACAATACATGACTCAGGATATTACTAGAGATGCTGCCCATTTGCTATTTTTGGTGGATGCTAACCCTGTTGTACTTAACATGCCTATCCATGTACTTACGCAGGGTCATAATGGCCGCTGCAGTTGTTTGCTGTCGAGGTTAGCTACATCCCATGTCTTACAGTATTTCACATCATTTGTGCAATTGCAGTTTAACTTCTACCATTTACTGGTTGCCTATAGGTACACATGTCAGTGGCACTGATCCACCCTTCGACCCGGAGGAACAACTTGCCTCCGCCGCCGCTGACTTTGGGCGGGTGCTACCTCTTGAGCTTGCGTTTGTTTTTCCCTTGAAGAGGAAAGGGTGATGCAGCAAAGTAGCATAAGTATTTCCCTCAGTTTTGAGAATCAAGGTATCAATCCAGTAGGAGACGACGCACAAGTCACTTAGTACCTGCACAAACAATCAAGAACCTTGCAACCAACACGATAAAGGGGTTGTCAATCCCTTCACGGTCACTCACAAAAGTGGGATCTAATAGAGATAGTAAAGTAAATATTTTTGGTATTTTTGTTGTATAGATTGGAAAGTAAAGATTGCAAAATAGTAAAGGATATTTAAAGAGATGCATATAATGGAAAAGAGACCCGGGGGCCATAGGTTTCACTAGTGGCTTCTCGCGAGATAGCATGTATTATGGTGGGTGAACAAATTACTATCGAGCAATTGATAGAAAAGCGCATAATTATGAAGACATCTAAGGCAATGATCATGAACATAGGCATCACGCCCGTGTCAAGTAGACCGAAACGATTCTGCATCAACTACTATTACTCCACACATCGACCGCTATCCATCATGCATCTAGAGTATTAAGTTCATAAGAATGGAGTAACGCATTAAGCAAGATGAAATGATGTAGAGGGATAAACTCAAGCAATATGATATAAACCCCATCTTTTTATCCTCGATGGAAACAATACAATACGTGCCTTGCTGCCCCTACTGTCACTGGGAGAGGACACCGCAAGATTGAACCCAAAGCTAAGCACTTCTCCCATTGCAAGAAAGATCAATCTAGTAGGCCAAACTAAACCGATAATTCGAAGAGACTTGCAAATATATCAAATCATGCATATAAGAATTCAGAGAAGAACCAAATCATATTCATGGATAATCTTGTTCATAAATCCACAATTCATCGGATCTCGGCAAACACACCACAAAAGAATATTACATCGAATAGATCTCCAAGAACATCGAGGAGAACTTTGTATTGAGAATCAAAGAGAGAGAAGAAGCCATCTAGGTAATAACTATGGACCCAAAGGTCTGTGGTAAACTACTCACACTTCATCGGAGAGGCAATGGTGTTGATGTAGAAGCCCTCCGTGATCGATTCCCCATCCGACAGATTGCCGGAAAAGGCCCCAAGATGGGATCTCACGGGTACAGAAGGTTGCGGCGGTGGAAAAGTGGTTTCGTGGCTCTCTCTGATGTTTCTAGGGTATAAGAGTATATATATATGCGAAAGAAGTACGTCGGTGGAGCTATGAGGGGCCCATGAGGGTGGGGGGCGCGCCTACCCCTAGGACGCGCCCTCCTGCCTCGTGGACGCGTCGTGGCGTTTCTGACTTCAATTCCAAGTCTTCTGGTTTGCTTTTGGTCCAAGAAAGATCATCGCGAATGTTTCATTCCGTTTGGACTCCGTTTGGTATTCCTTTTCTGCAAAACTCTAAAATAGGCACGAAAAACAGAAACTGGCACTGGTCCTCCGGTTAATAGGTTAGTCCCAAAAATAATATAAAAGAGCATATTAAAGCCCATTAAACATCCAAAATAGATAATATAATAGCATGGAACAATAAAAAAATTATAGATACGTTGGAGATGTATGAGCGGGCTCTGGCCAAGATGAAGTGCCCCAACAACTACCTCTGAGGACTTACCAAGTGTGTACTCACCAGTTCAATCTTACCAATACTAATTGCAATTAATGGCTATGTTTTGTACGGTCGATGTATTAAGCATGTTGTAGTAAACATGCCTAACACGTTTTAGCTATTTTCTCTACCTTTTTATAGACAATTGGGCCATTATCTGCTCTGGCAGCACCTGCCTTGTGATGTTTAACACTGCCAATTGCATTTTTATCAGTACCGGTTTCAATGGCCATTAAGCCTGTTGCAATTAACAATTGTATCCATTTTTAAATAGTTGTATTTCAATGGCTACAAACTTACAAAACATGAATTAGGATGTTGTTAAGCCTGTTGCAATTAACAGTTGTATCCATTTTTTAATCCGTCCCTTTGCTACCGTGCTACTCTTTCGCAATGAAGATATCACTACAGATGCTGCCGTTTTCTTACCATTTGCTATTGTTGGTGGATGTTAACCTTGTTGTAGTTAACATTGGCTTTCCATGTACTTACACAGGGCTACAATGGGCGATGATGTTGTTTGTCGTCGAGGTTAGCTTCATCCCATGTCTTATACACCATCTACTCTTAAATATAAGTATTTTTAGAGATTCCAATATAGACTACATAATGAGTAAAATGAGTGAATCTAGACTCTAATCTAAACTATATCTATAATTCTATATACATTAGTATGTAGTTCATATTGAAATCTCTAAAAATACTTGTACTTAGTTGTATTTTACATCATTTGTGCATCATTTGTGCAATCTCAGTGAACGTAGGTAGTTGTATTTTACATCATTTGTGCAATCTCAGTTTAGCTTCTAACATTTGCTGGTTGCTTGTAGGTACATATATGAGCGGTACTGATCCATGCTTTGATCCCTTTTGCGTATGGGGCAATGAGATATTCATGAACAAGCGTCAAGTGAGGAAACTCAGAAAGATTGTTAGGCGAAAGAAACGGGTGCTGGGAATTAAGCTCTTTATTTACACTTTGTCCAAGACAACAACGAACTTTAGGATGGTAAGTACTGTGTTGCCTTTTTTCCCTGCCCACAAGTTACTCTATTAGACCTAAGTATCTAATATTTTTCTCTTTTCAGTGGTTTCTGAAGCTATTTACTGATGATTACCTTGCAAACTACATGACCGGAGTGGAGGCAACTAAGGTTAAAGTATATAATTCATGCTACCATGATAATGCTCTAGAAGTTTTCCCGAAGGCGGTGAAGGATGGGCGGGCGATCGTCAGAAGGAGTTGGATAAAAGTTGTTCGTGCCTATGGCATGCAGGAAGGCACATTATGGGCATTCCGCTTCTTCAACACCATCGGCAGTCAAAACGATTTACACTTCTCTCTTCACCTTTACCGCCTGTAAATATTGTGGTTCATCATAGTTAATTGGTGTCTAATCCTATAATTACTGAACATACTGTACTGAAAATTTTATTTATGGATTCGTTGTTGAACCATTGTGCTGAGAATTTGAATTGCACGTTTCATATTTCAAGATTTCCATTTAGAATAATAAATTACAGGAAAAAATAATAATATACAGGAGCAAGTAAAATAATGTGCACATGGTTAGAAAGAAAATAGTGTGTGCGGCGAAAAAAAGAGAACATACGGTTCTTTGACGTGAAACGTCTGCAATACCCAACGGACGCACACACGGTTTTGTCTCATATGCGTGTGCGATTCAGGGTAATACGGCAAATGTTTCAAACCAGTGTGCATGTGTGATAGGAATACCAATCGCACACAGTTATCAAAATGGACACGTTGGCGTTAGTAGAGGCACCACACACATTTTACATTCTTGAACCGTGTGCTATAACGTACCTATCACAAACATATCGGCAGATTAAATGTTGATGTCCACCTTTTTCACAGGACTATAGCGACGTAATCATTTGGGATGTCTCTCTGATTAGAAACGTAACATCGAGATATAACGTGTGGAACTGGGGTGGCCTCTCATACGTTTATTCTATGGCGATCGTCAGTAGCCGCTCACCCATCTCCGACGGTTTCTGGGTCGTGTGGGAAGGACCCCCTTATCACCCACACTCACTTGGCGACGGTTCCAAATGCCGTCGTGGAAAGGGGTTAAAAACCTTTTGTATAGTACCTTACGGTACCCGTGCAAACCCGAGACAGTGCTTCTATTGCAAGGGGAAGGGCCGCTCGAAGCGGAACTACCCCAAGTACTTGGCAGATAAGAAGGCTGGCAATCTCAACAAAGGTATATTTGATATACATGTTATTGATGTGTACCTTACTAGTGCTCATGGTAGCGCATGGGTATTTGATACAGGTTCGGTTGCTAATATTTGTAACTCGAAATAGGAGCTGCGGAATAAGTGGAGACTAGCTAAGGACGAGGTGGCAATGCGCATCGGAAATGGTTCCAATGTTGATGTGATCGCCTTCGACACGCTACCTCTACATTTACCTTCGGGATTAGTTTTAAACCTAAATAATTGTTTTTTGGTGCCTGCGTTGTGCATGAACATTATATCTGGATCTTGTTTATTGTGAGACGGTTATTCATTTAAATCAGAGAATAATGGTTGTTCTATTTATGGATACTATCTTTTATGGTCATGCACCCCTTGTGAATGGTTTATTCTTGTTGAATCTCGATCGTAGTGATACATATATTGATGCCAAAAGATGCAAATTTAATGATGGTAGTACCACATACTTGTGGCACTGCTGCTTAGGTCATATTGGTGTTAAGTGCATGAAGAAACTCAATGTTGATGGACTTTTGGAATCACTTGATTATGGATCATTTGATACATGTGAACCATGCCTCATGCGCAGGATGACTAAAACCCTGTTTTCCAGAACAATGGAGCGGGCAAGTGACTTATTGGAAATAATACATACCGATAAATGCGCACCGATGAATGTTGAAGTGCGCGGTGGACATCATTATTTTCTTACCTTCATGGATGGTTTGAGTAGATATGGGTATATTTACTTAATGAAACACAAGTCCGAAACATTTGAAAAGTTCAAGGAATTTCAGAATGAAGTGGAGAATCATCATAACAAGAAAATAAAGTTTCTACGATCTGATCATGGAGGTGAATATTTGAGTTACGACTTTAGCAATCATTTAAGACAATGTGGAATTGTTTCACAACTCATGCCACCCGGAGATGGCGATGAATCTTCGCGAGCCCCCCGGACCTCCAGAGCCTCCCGAGGTTCAAGACCAGGGTGGCTAATGAGGAGCGGTTTTTGCAACGCGCGTCTTCAGATACTACAACACTTCTTTAGCAAGGGTGCCAGTGACATCTTTTTAGTTTGTTCAAGTTGGGGGAGCCCCTCAGCTGCATTATCCCCGAGCCGCGTGTGTCCGTCCCTGCGGCATGTATCCTTCTTGCATCCATCAGAACTGGCTTTACCTTATTCCATGGGTTGCTTTTATGGTTATCATCTACCTGTCCGGCGCCTCATCGCCATGAACATCGTACGCCCTTGCAAGCCCACCCACGACCGCCTCATGATTAAGTACTGGCACGACGTCTATGCTCGAGTCTGTCCCTACAGCATCGCTAAACCCAAGAGGCTGAGCTCTGCCTCGCGGGCCAGCTCCCGTGCACGTCACCTCCCATGGTCCTTGGTGCTTTGTTCTCGCATGAGTTAATCACGGGCGGATGAGCGAGGGCACGTGACCCGGTGCCTCATCACCTTGGGAGCCGCGCGCTGGTTGTCTTTCCTCCGGACCTTCGCATGAGAAGACTAGGCACGGTGTCTGTGCTCGGGTTCGTCCCTGCAGCATCGACAAACCCAATGGCTGAGCTCTGTCTGGCAGGCTAGTCCCATTCACATCACCTCCTAGGCTCGTTGGTGTTTGGCCCTCTCATGCGATAACCTCAGGAGATTCACTCGGTGCAGGTTGTCTAACCATCTTGCAGGATTTCCACTAGTGTTCCAAGAAAAATCCAGGTGCAACCCGCCTTGAGGTAGGGCCTAGTGAGTCCCACGCTGGCCCACGAGTGCCCAGACACACCTCCTCTAGCCCTTCCGTGCAAGCCACGTGCCAGGGCGGGGTTGTACATGTCCCGGGGGATCCACTCAGAGGGAGTCCCCACCCACGCACCAATGGAAGCACCATGCTTCGCGCTGGCAGTCGACACGATCAAGGAGCGGCTATGCCCGTGCAAGTGCGGAAGCGCCATGCTCCGCGCTGGTGATAAACAACTGAGGGCGGCCTCACAGCCGCAATAACCTCAGGGAGCCGCCAGGCTCGGTGTTCAGCCTCGCCGCAACACTTTCCCTTCGGGAGAGTCGCATGAGGGGGATGGGCACGGGGGCTACGCTCAGGTCACGCCTAGCATACGCCACCCTACCAGGTCCCTCGGACCTGGTAGTCGCGCGCCCCTCCCGAGCGGGACCTCAGTGAGGAAAGGTATGGAGGTCTGTTTGTACGTCAAGGGGGACCCCTGAGCATCGCGACTCAGGAGCCTAACTTGTCACGTAGCCCCTCACCCCTTGGTCTCATCCTGGTGATCCGAACGACCCAACGGCGACTGAGGTATGCACGGGGCCAGGCCTTGCCGACGTAGATCGCTAAGACCTACTCCCATGTCTCCTTTCCAAGGTCTTTTGTACGTCAAGGGGGACCCCTGAGCATCGCGACTCAAGGGCCTAGCTGGTCATGTAGCCCCTCACCCCTTGGTCTCATCCTGGCAATTCGGTCGACCCAACCACGGCTGAGGTATGCGTGGGGCCGGGCCCTGCAGACGCAGAACGCCAAGACCTGTTCCTGCGTCTCCTTTCCGAGGGTTGTTTGTACATCAAGGGGGACTCCTGAGCATCGCGACTCAGGAGCCTAACTGGTCTCGTAGCCCCTCACCCCTTGGCCTCGTCCTGGTGATCCGGACAATCCAATGGCGGCTGAGGTATGTGCTGGTCGGCCCCTGCCGACACAGAACACTAAAGCAAACAGAAAGGAGACCATGGAGCCCTACCAAATTATTACAAGCATATTGTCTCTTAAAAAGCACCGAGCATAGGTTCTTACGCCTCCACGAGGCACGATATATGTTGCAAAGCTGAAATAGGGGAAGCGCCGCCATCAAGCCTCTTCTTCAGCCTTGGACGCCATCGTCGCTCGCTTGTGGAGCCCCGACGTCGATGATGTCGCTGCTGTCCTTGTCATTAGCCCTAGCCACAGGGTCGACAGCGAGGAATTTCTGTAGTAGGGCCTCCACCTGATCCTTCATGGCCTCAGCAGCGGCAGTGCTGGACTTGGGGTGCATAGGCTCGAGCAAGGCATCAAAGTCGAAGCTGGTGTCCCAAAGATAGAGGTGGTTGAAGACGCGCGTCATGGCCGAGGAAGAAGGCGTGCGGGCCTCTCCCTCCACCATGGGGCCTACTCTAATGACGACACCCTGTAGTGCCGCGACGAGCTTCAGGAGCAGCATGGCGGGACCCTACTCCGGGGTCGCCATCGGCTCCTTGTGTTCGCCCCCAAAGAGATCCTGCAATGCCTTGCTGGACCTCATCTCGAGGGAAATGATGGCGTCGCGTCGCACGGCGGCCGCCTCCTCAGCCCTAGCAAGGAGCTTCTCCCTGGCCTCCAGCCAAGCCTTCTCATCGGAGACAAGCTTGGTGTGGGACGCCTGGGCTGCCTCCACCTCCTCCCTCAACTTCTCCAATCGACCGTGTTCCATGGCCTACTCCAGGGTGGCCTGCGCCAGCTCGGCGTCACGATCGGCAACCGCAGCTTCCCGGGCCTTCAGCTCCTCCTCCTGCACCTCGAGTTGATGGGCCTGGGTGGCTTGTTGATGGCGAAGGGTCTTCAGCTTAGCCTCCTCCGCACGACAGTGCTCCTCGGCGACCTTGGCTTCCTTCAGCGCCACGTCACGGGCGGCTGTGGCTAGGCCAGCCACCTTTTGGCCCTCCTCTGCGGCAACCGCGGCTTGGCCCCAGGCCTCCCTAATAGATGCATTGGCCTGAAGCCACCCCGAGACCAGCTCTAGGCGTCCCGACGCCCTGCGCCGGTCCGGATCCTGAATATCGTCCCAGAGCCGGTCCAACATGAAGAGGGCCTCCTTAAGAGGACCGGATGCAGTAGAAGAACCATGGCCCACCAGCGTGACGGACGGGAGAGGATATGACGACAACCTCGAGACTGGCAAAGCAGCAGTGGCAGAGAGGGCCAGGGGCTTCGGAGCCCTCGGGCCTCCGGCAGATGAGCTGAGGGCGAGCGCCTCCGGAGTTGGCTCAGCCGCGGGGATTGTATCCTCCTGAGGCTAGGCTCCCGAGCCTCTGGAGGGCAACACCGCCGCTGGAGCATGAGTGGCAGCCCCGTTCTTCTAAGCCGGAGTCGCTACGACCACAGCAGGACGCTTGACCTCGGCAGCTCCAGCGTCCTCCTTCCTCCTCTTTGCCACCGACGTCAGCCTGGCATTAGGATGAAGATATTGAGTACTGCATCGAAATCAATGAGCAAGGTCAAGGAGATACACTTACTGATCCTCAGCGATGTAATTCCTCCTTCTGCCCAGGAGCGCAAGCTTCCCGGGCACGGACGCGCCGCGCTCACGGGGGCGGACGAGTGCGCGGCTGGCTCTGCGGTGGATGCCAGCGACGAAGCAAGAGCGCCGCCTCAGGGAAGCAATGCTGACCTGTCCCTCTTCAGGATCCCCTGCTTTAGCTTCTTCAGAGGGGTCCCCCCGGATCTCGTGGTGACCCCGATGGAGCGCGGCATCTCCTGACTATGTGCTCGCCGGCGTCGTCATCAGAGAAGGCGCGGAGGAGCTCGCTCCACCGCGGGGGAGAAGTCTCCCCCGCCTCCTCCAAGGTGGCTTCCAAGGAGAGATCGCTGGAGGACACCGGCACCGGGGAGCCCGGAGGCAGCGAAGGCTTCAGCGGTACGAGCCCCCGCTCGTTGAAGACAGACATGGCGGCGGCTACATCCTTCCTGTCATCACGATGGTACATCGGGAGGTAGGTGTCCGGGGGGCCACCCTGGTCCTTCCCGAGCAAGGTGCGCACGACTTTGCTCAGCTGCTAGTCGGATAAGTTGTCCGGGCGCAACCGGAGGTCGGCTTTCGTGACCGTGAATTTCCACAGGGGGCGCGAGTGTGCCTGAAGTGGAGCCAGGCACTGTGTAAGGAACTCCTTAACGATCATGGCCCCCGTCAGCCTCTCTGCCTTCAGGTCGGCCGTCATCTTCTCTAGCAATTGCTCCGCCCGGGGGTCGGTGAGCTTCTCATGAGCCCATCCATCCCGGGGCGTCGGCAACCCAGTCGGCAGCTCCAGCCGAGCATGGGAGCGCTTGGCGTCCATGAATGTCCTCTTGTTCCAGAAGTCCTCCAGCTTGTTCTCGGCCTGAGAGATCACGTTGCTGTTGTTGGCCGCGACGAAGCTGGCGCACCCAGAGCATTGGCCGCTGCTCGTCCGGAGGTAGAAGAAGTGGCAGAACAACACGATGGATGGCATCACCCCCATGAACGCCTCACAGTAGAAGGCGAAGATTGACAGGAGGAGGATGGAGTTGGGGTGAAGATGGAGGGCATGGAACTCGTAATGGCGAAGGATGGCGTAGAAGAAGCTGGAGAAAGGAGGGACCAGCCCAGCAAAGACATTATGCAGAAAGAAGGGGTAGAAGGTGCCGCCCAAGGATTCCGGCTTGGTGGAGCTGACCCAGAGCATCATCTCTCCCCCCTTGTTGCTGCTGCCCGCGGTTAGCTGGAGCGCGGCAGCGAGGTGCTTCTCCTTGGCGATGGTGGACGCATTGAAGGCTAGCTCGAACCAAGGATCCGAGCGTGCGGTCGGGGCCGAAGCCTTATCGGTGGCCATCGGGCGCGAACTTGGGGAAGAGGTCCGGCAGATCCGGAAGTTTTTCTGTGCAGAGGGAGAACGGGATCTGGAGCAGGGCGAAGAGAAGTCAATGAAGGCTTAGCGGTAGGTGCCAGCACCTTTTGTCAGCCGGGACAATTGCCGAGGCAACATGGGGAAGCAAAGATGCCCATCTCCCATCGATTGCCACGCGTCGACCAAGGCCGCAGGTGGTTAGGGCCCACGGTGCTCCGCACTTGCCCTTTGGCTTTGCCTCGAAGCCAAGTCCGAGCGTGCCTTAGGCCCGGGGGCTACTCTTGGCGTTCTAGGAATGGGGGTACCCAGACTTGCCTGCCTGCGCCCATGGCATGGCTCCATCAACGGCTTGGTATGGCCCAGCTTCGATATTTACAACTCAAGACCCTCGCGAGGTGGATGACACCAAGACCTCCAAAGGGAGCAGCCTCCTCAGGCTGGCTCCCGAGGAGCAGGGATTTCCATGCAAGGCTCACCTCACGAGGTTCGGGTGACATGAGCCATGACGACCAAGGCCAGGCGGGTGCCACCGAGCGTAGTGTACCAGTTTCCTCTTCTTTGCTAAAGAAGCAAGCACATGCGCGAAGTCCTGAGGAATCAGCCAAAGGTTTCCATTCTCGTGCAACAAGATCAAGACCACCAGGACAGCAGGACGGAGGTTATCCCCGAGCCCACCGCGGCGTCACAACCAGAGGCTTTGGCAGGCGAATACTATTTTTGTCAGGATAAGATGTACTAGTTGTCTCCCTTCAAATTTGGTTGTTGTGGGATCCCTTCCCGCCTACATTTGGGAAGAGGACCAAGGCCACTATAAATAGGACTTAGCCACCACCATAGAGGGCGAGGGATCCATCCCACCCTGACCAACTCACCAGCTCACTTGAGCTCAAGAACACGCCTCCTGAGGTTGTTCTCCCACTGTAATAGTTCATCCTCAGCCCCTCGAGGCCAATCCACCACAAAGCAGGAGTAGGGTTTTACACCGCAAGGTGGCCCAAACCTGGGTAAACTGCTGTGTCCATTTTCCATTGAGTTCGTATAGCTAGGCCGTGGGATTAGCGAGCGGGCAGACTGGAAAGGACGAGTTCTTCGGACGCACCCCAGAGTTCAAACCTCTCAAGAGTCAGCGGAACCCTAAATCTGACAGCAACTACTAAATATAATTAAGGTAACACCCAACCATAGCATTAAAGTATCAAGTCCTCTTTACTACCATACAAAAACAACCCCCTTACTCGGGTTTAAGCCTCTCACTCTAGCAATCCACTATAAGCAAATCATGAACATATTGCAACACTGAAGGAAATATGCCCTAGAGGCAATAATAAAGTTGTTATTTTATATTTACTTATTCATCATAAATATTTATTATTCATGCTAGAATTGTATTAATTGGAAACTTGATATAGGTGTGAATACATAGACAAAACACCGTGTCCCTGGTATGCCTCAACTTGACTAGCTCGTTAATCAAAGATGGTTAAGTTTCCTAACCATAGGCATGTGTTGTCATTTGATGAATGGGATCACATCATTAGGAGAATGATGTAATGGACAAGACCCATCCGTTAGCTTAGCATAATGATCGTTCAGTTTATTGCTACTGCTTTGTTCATGTCAAATACATATTCCTCCGACTATGAGATTATGCAACTCCTGGACACCGGAGGAATGCCCTTTGTGATATCAAACGTCACAATGTAACTGGGTGATTATAAAGATGCTCTACATGTATCTCTGAAGGTGTTTGTTGGGTTGACATAGATCGAGATTAGGATTTGTCACTCTGATTATCGGAGAGGTATCTCTGGGCCCTCTCGGTAATGCACATCATATGAAGCCTTGCAAGCAATGTGACTAATGATTTAGTTGCGGGATGATGCATTACGAAACGAGTAAAGAGACTTGCCGGTAATGAGATTTAACTAGGCATGAAGATACCACGATCGAATCTTGGGCAACTAACATACCGATGACAAAGGGAATAACGTATGTTGACATAGCGGTTCAACCAATAAAGATCTTCATAGAACATGTGGGAACCAATATGACCATCCAGGTTCCGCTATTGGTTATTGACCGGAGAGGTGTCTCGGTCATGTCTACATAGTTCTCGAACCCGTAGGGTCCGCACGCTTAACGTTCGATGACGATATGTATTATATGAGTTATGTGTTTTGGTGACCGAAGGTTGTTCGGAATCCCGGATAAGATCACAGACACGACGAGGAGTCTTGAAATGGTCAAGAGGTAAAGGTTGATATATTGGAAGGTAGTATTCGGACAACGAAAGGGTTCCGGAGTGTATCGGGTACATACCGGAGTACCGGAGGGGTTACCGGAACCCCCCGGGGAAAGATATGGGCCATATGGGCCATAGGAGGGAGGCTAACCAGCCCACAAGGGGTTGGTGCGCCCCCCACAAGGGAGGAGGCCGAATTGGACTAGGTAAGGGGGCGCCACCCCCCGTTCCTTCTCCTACTCCCTCTCCTTTCCCCTTTCCCCCTCTGGTAAAAGGAAAAGGGGGGCGGCGAATACAACTAGGAGTCCAAGTGGAACTCCTCCCACTTGGCGCACCTAGGGCCGGCCTCCTCTCCCTCCCTCCTTTATATACTGGGGGCGCCCCTATGAGACACACCAATTGCACTTAGCTGTGTGTGGCGCCCTCCTCCATAGTTTACGCCTCCGATCATATTCTCGCGGTGCTTGGGCGAAGCCCTGCGCGGATCCCATCACCGTAACCACGCCGTCCTGCTAACGGAACTCATCTACTCCTTCGACCCTCTGCTGGATCAAGAGCTCGAGGGACTTCATAGCGTTGAACGTGTGCAGAACTTGGAGGTGGCGTACGTTTGGTAATCAATGGGTCGGGAGAAGACGTTCGACTACATCAACCGCGTTGAGAAAACGCTTCCGCTTTTGGTCTAAGAGGGTACGTGGACACACTCTCCCCCTCTCGTTGCTATGCATCCCCTAGATATATCTTGCATGAGCATAGGAATTTTTTTAAATTGCATGCTATGTTTCCCAATAGTGGCATCCAAGCTAGGTCTATGCATAGATGATATGCACGAGTAGAACACAAAGATTTGTGGCCAGTGATCGTCATACTGCCTACCACCAATGTATTATGTTGATTCGGTGGTATTGTTGGATGAAGCGGCCTGGACCAACCTTACATGACCATGTTCATGAGACCGGTTCCACCGTCAGACATGCAACTGATTTTGCATAAAGGTGGATGACGGGTGTCTGTTTCTCCAACTTTAGTTGAATCGAATTTGACTATGACCGGTCCTTGTGAAGGTTAAAATAGCAAACTTGATAAATCACCATTGTGGTTTTTGTGCCGTATGTAAGAAAGGTTCTTGATTGAAGCCTGTAGCAGCCATGTAAACTTTGCAACAACAAAGTAGAGGACGTCTAACTTGTTTTTGCAGAGCATGTTGTGATGTGATATCCGTTGTTGTATGAGATGATCATGTTTTGTAAAAGTTATAGGCAACTGGCAGGAGCCTTATGGTTGTCGCTTTATTGTATGAAATACAAACGCCATGTAATTGCTTTACTTTATCACTAAGCGGTAGCGATAGTCGTAGAAGCAATAGTTGGCGAGATGACCATGATGCTACGATGGAGATCAATGTGTCAAGTCAGTGGCGATGGAGATCATGACGTTGCTTTGGTGATGGAGATCAAAAGCACAAGATGATGATGGCCATATCATGTCACATATTTCGATTGCATGTGATGTTTATCTTTTTGCATCTTAGTTTGCTTAGTACGACAGTAGCATTATAAGATGATCCCTTAACTAAATTTCAAGGTATAAGTGTTCTCCCCGAGTATGCATCATTCCGAAAGTTCTTCGTGCTGAGACACCACGTGATGATCGGGTATGGGAAGCTCTACGTTCAAATACAATGGGTGCAAGCCAGTTTTGCACATGCGGAATACTCGGGTTAAACTTGACGAGCCAAGCATATACAGATATGGCCTCAGAACACTGGAGACCGAAAGGTCGAACGTGAATCATATAGTGGATATGATCAACATAGAGATGTTCACCATTGATGACTACTCCATCTCACATGATGATAGGACATGGTTTAGTTGATTTGGATCACGTATCATTTAGATGACTTGGGGGATGTCTATCTAAGTGGTAGTTCTTAAGTAATATGATTAAACTTTAATTTATCATGAACTTAGTCCTGGTAGTATTTACAAATTATGTTGTAGATCTATAGCTCGCATTGTAGCTTCCCTATGTTTTTTGATATGTTCCTAGAGAAAACTAAGTTGAAAGATGATAGTAGAAATGATGCGGACTAGGTCCGTGATCTGAGGATTATCCTCATTGTTGCACAGAAGAATAATGTCCTTGATGCACCGCTAGGTGACAAACCTAATGCAGGAGCAAATGCAGACGTTATGAACGTTTGGCAAGCTCGATATGATGACTACTTGATAGTTTAGTGCACCATGCTTTACGGCTTAGAACCGGTACTTCAAAAACCTTTTCAACGCCACAGAGCATATGAGATGTTCCAAGAGCTGAAATTGGTATTTCAGGCTCATGCCCATGTCGAGAGGTATGAGACCTCTCACAAGTACTTCGACTACAAGATGGAGGAGAATAGCTCAACTAGTGAGCATGTCTTAGTACTACAATCGCTTGAATCAAGTGGGAGTTAATCTTCCAGATAAGATAGTGATTGACAGAGTTCTCTAGTCACTATCACCAAGTTACTAGAACTTCATGATAACTATTATATGAAAGGGATAACGAAAACAATTCACGAGCTCTTCATGATGCTGAAATCGACGAAGGTAGAAATCAAGAAAAATCATCAAGTGTTGATGATTAAACAAGACCACTAGTTTCAAGAAAAGGGCAAAGGGAAAGAAAGGGAACTTCAAGAAGAATGGCAAGCAAGTTATCACTCCCGTGAAGAAGCGCAAAGCTGGACCTAAGCCTGAAACTGAGTGCTTCTACTGCAAGGGAAATGGTCACTGGAAGAGGAACTACCCCAAATATTTGGCAGATAAGAAGGATGGCAAAGTGAAAAGGTATATTTGATATACATGTTATTGAAGTGTACCTTACTAGTGTTCGTAGTAGCCCCTCGGTATTTGATGCCTGTTCGGTTGCTAAGATTAGTAACTCGAAATAGGAGTTGCAAAATAAATTGAGACTAGTTGAGGGTGAAGTGACGATGTGTGTTGGAAGTGGTTCCAAGATTGATATGATCATCATCGCACACTCCCTATACTTTCAGGATTAGTGTCGAACCTAAATAAATGTTATTTGGTGTTTGCGTTGAGCATGAATATGATTAGATCATGTTTATTGCAATACGGTTATTCATTTAAGATAGTGAATAATTGTTATTCTATTTACATGAATAAAACCTTCTATGGTCATACACCCAATGTTAATGGTTTATTGAATCTCGATCGTAGTGATACACATATTCTTTATATTTATGCCAAAAGATGCAAAGTCGATAATGATAGTGCAACATACTTGTGGCACTCCCATTTAGGTCATATCGGTTTAAAGCACATGAAGAAATTGCATAAAGATGGACTTTTGGAATCACTTGATTATGAATCATTTGATACTTGCAAACCGTGCCTTATTGGCAAGACGACTAAAAATTTGTTCTCCAGAACAATGGAATGAGCTAATGACTTATTGGAAATAATACATACCGATGCATGCGGTCCGATGAGTGTTGAGGCTCGTGGTGGGTATCGTTATTTTCTGACCTTCACAGATGATTTGAGCAGATATGGGTATATCTACTTAATGAAACACAAGTCTGAAACATTTGAAAAGATCAAAGAATTTCATAGTGAAGTGGAGAATCATTGTAACAAGAAAATAAAGTTTCTACGATCTGATCGTGGAGGTGAATATTTGAGTTACGAGTTTGGCCTTCATTTAAAACAATGTAGAATAGTTTCATAGCTCCCGCCACCTGGAACACTACAGCGTAATGGTGTGTCCGAATGTCGTAACAGCACTTTATTAGATATGGTGCGATCTATGATGTCTCTTACCAATTTACCACTTATCATTTTGGGGTTATGCATTAGATACAATTGCATTCATGTTAAACAGGGCACCGTCAAAATCGTTGAGACGACACCGTATGAACTGTGGTTTGGCAACAAACCTAAGTTGTCGTTTCTTAAAGTTTGGGATGCGATGCTTATGTCAAAAGGCTTCAGCCTAATAAGCTCGAACCCAAATCGGAGAAGTGTGTCTTCAAAGGATACCCTAAGGAAACAATTGGGTACACCTTCTACCACAAGTCCGAAGGCAAGATTTTTGTTGCTAAGAATGGAACCTTTCTAGAGAAGGAGTTTCTCTTGAAAGAAGTGAGTGGGAGGAAAGTAGAACTTGATGAGGTAATTGTGACTTCTCTCAATTTGGAAAGTAGCTCATCCGAGAAATCCGTTCCCGTGATGCCTACACCAACTAGAGAGGAAGCTAATGAGAAAGATCATGAAACTTCAAATCAAGTTGCTACAGAACCTCGTAGGTCAAACAAAGCACGATCTGCACCAGAGTGGTACGGTAATCCTGTTTTGGAAGTCATGTTACTTTACCATGACGAACCTACGAACTGTAAAGAAGCTATGATGAGCCAGATTCCGATAAATGGCTTGAGGCCATGTAATCTGAGATAGGATCCATGTATGAGAACAAAGTGTTGACTTTGGTGGATTTGCCCGATGATCGGCGACCCATAGAGAATAAATGGATATTCAAGAAGAAGACTGACGTTGATGGTAATGTTACTATCTATAAAGCTTGACTTTTCGCAAAAGGTTTTCGACAAGTTCAAGGAGTTGACTACGATGAGACTTTCTCACCCGGAGCGATGCTTAAGTCCGTCTAAATCATGTTAGCAATTATTGCATTTTATGAAATCTGGTGAATGGATGTCAAAACTCCATTCCTTAATGGATTTCTTAAAGAAGAGTTATATATGATGCAACCAGAAGGTTTTGTCGATCCTAAAGGTGCTAACAAAGTGTGCAAGCTCCAGCGATCCATTTATGGACTGGTGCAGGCATCTTGGAGTTGGAATATATGCTTTGATGAGGTGATCAAAGCATATGGTTTTATTCAGACTTTTTGAGAAGCATGTATTTACAAGAAAGTGAGTGTGAGGACTACAGCCTTTTTGATAAGTATATGTCAATGACATATTGTTGATCGGAAATGATGTAGAATTTTCTGGAAAGCATAAAGGAGAGTTGGAAAGGAGTTTTTCAAAGAAAGACCTCGGTAAAGCTGCTTACATATTGGGCATCAAGATCAATAGAGATAGATCAAGACGCTTGATAAGATTTTTCAATGAGTACATACCTTGACTAGATTTTGAAATAGTTCAAAATGGAACAGTCAAAGAAGGAGTTCTTGCCTGTGTTGCAAGGTGTAAAGTTGAGTAAGACTCAAAACCCGATCACAACAGAAAATAGAAAGAGAATGAAAGGCATTCCCTATACCTTAGCAGGGCCAGCCCTGAGGGGGGGCAGGGGGGCGGCCGCCCCGGGCCCCCAAGATCTAGGGGCCCCCTCCCAGTTGCGATGTTACATGTAGGGTGAACCAGCCCATAGGCCATAGCTGCTCGTGAAAAAAAGGAAGTAGCCCACATCTAGGAAGGAAAGGACGGCAGGTAACCAACGTACGCACGTAAATCAAGTCAATCAGCGCGCGATCGTGAGGAAAATATGGATCAGCATTACACACTTAAATCACGTCGTCCCCTTCTCTTTTTTCCTTATACGATGGTGAGACAGTCTTGCGATAAATAAATAAAATGATCGTGCGCCGTGATTTCCTATTATCCGTTCCCTGGTTTCAAACTACAGACCTCAAGTCGCAAATCGGTTCCCTCTCCTGGCGGCTGGCGTCCTCCTGGCGTCCTAGGCAGCAGTGATGCAACACGATGGTCTCGCCTAGCCCCTAAATAGTGACATTGGCAGAGTGGCACGCACTTACATCACCGAGCATCTAATACCATATATCTACATCATCGCCGCGCGTCGCCGATCTAATCAATCTGAGGTATATATTTTACTATTCCCTACAATTTCAAGTAAAACTATATGCTATGAGGAAGAAGCAGATTGATAAATATAGTTGCGCAAGAAGAAATTCTAGAAGCACCTGAGAAAGATTTTCATGTTAAATATTTGTTTGTTTTGGTTGATATGAATCAATTCAGTAAAGAATTAAAGGTTTAAAAAGTCACGGTGTTTAAAGATTTATGCAGATTTACTGTGCATACAGTTGTTGCATCGGCTAAACGAAGCTTTTCAAACTTGAAATTATTGAAGAATCATTTGGCATAAACAGTGACCCAGCATAGCTTAATTGGTTAGGAACATTATGCACCGAGAAGAAGGATGATATTGACATCGACACAAACATAAGTGACTTTGCATCAAAGAATATAACAAGAAAATTTTAAAATAATATGCATACGTTATTATACGAATATGGATTTAGGATGTAGTTAGGTATTTATTGGTAACATTTTGTATACACTTAAATTAATTATTATTGTTATGATAAGGGGCCCCGAATGTTACTTCTGCCCCGGGCCCCCAAAATCTCAGGACCGGCCCTATACCTTAGCCATAGGTTCTATAAAGTATGCTATGATGTGTACCAGACATATTGCGTGTCTTATGATGAGTTTGGTAAGGGGGTATGGTAGTGATCCAGGAGTGGATTACTGGACAGCGGTCAAAGTTATCTTTAGTTACCTAAGAGGACTAAGGAAATATTTCTCGGTTATGGAGGTGATAAAGAGTTCGTCGTAAAGAGTTATGTCGATGTAGGCTTTTACACCAATCCGGATGACTCTAAGTCTCAATCTGGATACATATTGAAAGTTGGAGCAATTAGCTAGAGTAGCTCCATGCAGAGTGAGGGAGTCCTGGACTAAGGGGTCCTCGGACAGCCGGACTATATACTTTGGCCGGACTGTTGGGCTATGAAGATACAAGATAGAAGACTTCTTCCCGTGTCCGGATGGGACTCTCCTTTGCGTGGAAGGCAAGCTTGGCAATTTGGATATGTAGATTCTTTTCTTTGTAACCAACTTTGTGTAACCCTAGCCCCCTCCGGTGTCTATATAAACCGGAGGGTTTAGTCCGTAGGACAACGATCATAATCTCCTAGGCTAGGCTTCTAGGGTTTAGCCATTACGATCTCGTGGTAGACCAACTCTTGTAATACTCATATTCATCATGATCAATCAAGAAGGAAGTAGTGTATTACCTCCATAGAGAGGGCCCGAACCTGGGTAAACATTGTGTCCCCCGCCTCCTGTTACCATTAGCCTTAGACGCTTACTTCCAGACCCCCTACCCGAGATCCGCCGGTTTTGACACCGACATTGGTGCTTTCATTGAGAGTTCCGCTGCATCGTCACTAGAAGGCTTGATGGCTCCATCAATCATCTACAACAACGCAGTCCAGGGGGGATTTTCCTCCCCCGACAGATCTTCGTATTCAGCGGCTTCGCACTGCGGGCCAACTCGCTTGGCCATCTGGAGAAGATCGACAGCTACGCCCCTCGCCATTAGGTCAGATTTGGAAGCCTGAATTTTGTGGCCGATATCCACGGAGACTTGATCTTCGACGGATTCGGGCCCATGACGGATATCCCCTGCCACCGCGATGAACATGACCTAAATCTGTCATCTGACAGCACTCAGGAGAGAGCGCCCGTAACCGCTCTGGCCTTAGATCTGGAGTAGATCGCGTCGCCTGAAGACGGGAAGCTTAACCCCGCCACGGAAGCCACAGACTCAGCAGCGCTCGAGCCGCACATAGACCCAACATCAAGCTGGGCTTGTGTCACCGGAACCTCGAACTCGTCTCCGGCCATAGGTTCCGGACCGCGTGCATCCGCGTCCATGGAACCTGATTGGGCACCGATCTTGGAGCTCAGCTCTGCGGACATCTTCCAGCACTCACCTCTAGGTGATGTGTTAAACTCATTGAAATCCCTCTCCTTGTCGGGGAACTCTCAGCCGAACTATGTCTGGCTCGAATGGGAAGCAGACGACGAAGAACTTTGTTTCCCACCCACCACCCACTTTATAGCCATTGTCGACGACTTGATCGACATGCTTGATTATGACACCGAAGACATCGACGGTATGGACGACGATGCTGGAGAGGAGCAGGAACCACCACATACAAGGCATTGGACAGCTACCTCCTCATATGACATATACATGGTGGATTCCCCCAAAGAAAACAACGGCAACAATGAAAATTCAGTCGAGGATAAACCTCCGGAGATACAGCCAAAGCATCGGCGTCAGCGGTGCCGCTCTAAGCCATGTCTCAGTAAAACAGCAACACCGTCACAAGAGAAAACAAATACTCTGGACAATGCCGAAGACAATGAATACCCCATTGAGCCAACCTCTGAACAGGACGAACGGGAAGATGGGCAAGCTAGCCCTGATGAACAGGCCACGAATGAAGACACGGAGGACAGTAATTACCTTCCGTTCTCCGAGGACGAGGTGAGCCTCGGCGATGAAGACTTTATCGTGCATGAGGAGCCCGCCGAGCAGGAGCGCTTTAAGTGTCGGCTAATAGCTAGTGCGAGGAGCCTCAAACAAAAGCAGCAGCAGCTTCAAGCTAATCAAGATCTGCTCAATGAAAGATGGACTAATGTCCTGGCAGCCAAGGAATATGGCCTGGAGCGCCCAACCAAAAGCTACCCGAAGCGCAAACTGTTACCACAGTTCAATGATGAGGCGATGGAGCCCGTCCTACCAAGGGATAATGCGGCTAACCGACCACCACGTGGCCGGGACAAAGCGGCACCTTGGGCCGAACACCAGCCCGCACTACCTCGCTGAACAAACCGAAATACAACAGCTCGGGGATATACACACGACCTGCAACATGACTTGGTAAACAGAACAGGTCAGACAAGATCAATCTATGGATCACGGGGGCGTGCCTCGATGCGCGAGATGGCCATCCGGCTGAACGTGACAAACATAACCACGTCCGGGCCAAAAACCGCAGACAAACTCCATCCGAGCTACATCACGACTTGGCCTGATATAGAGGCGCCGCACACCCCCTTTGCTTCACTGATGAAGTAATGGAACACAATTTCCTAGAAGGGTTTAAACCCGTGAACATCGAATCATATGATGGCACAACAGACACCGCTATATGGATTGAGGACTTTCTTCTCCATATTAGTATGGCCCGCGGTGATGATCTTCACGCCATCAAATACCTCTCTCAAACTCAAGGGACCAACTAGGTACTGGTTGAATAGTCTGCCAGAAAACTCCATTGGCAGCTGGGAGGACTTGGACGACACCTTCCTCGACAACTTCCAAGGCACATATGTCCGACCTCAGGATGCCGATGACCTAAGTCACATAATCCAATAGCTCGAAGAGTCAGCCAGGAAATTCTGGACCATGTTCTTAACTAAAAAGAACCAGATCGTCGACTGTCCGGATGCTGAAGCCCTAGCGGCCTTTAAGCACAACATCTGCGACGAATAGCTGGCCAGACACCTCGGCCAGGAAAAACTGAAGTCCATGTCAGCCCTAACGGCACTCATGACCCGCTTCTGTGCGGGTGAAGATAGCTGGCTAGCCCGTAGCAACAACAATACAAGCGAACCTAGCACTTCTGAAGCTAGAAACAGCAACGGCAAGCCCCGACGCAATAGACATAAGCATTGAAACAACGGTGACAACACCGAAGACACGGTGGTCAACGCCGGATTCAGTGGCTCTAAATCCGATCAGCAGAAGAAGACATTTAAGAGAAATCATCCGGGCCCATCCAGTTTGGACCGCATACTAGATCGACCATGCCAAATCCATGGCACTCCTGATAAACCAGCCAATCATACCAACAGGGAATGTTGGGTCTTCAAACAGGCCGACAAGTTAAATGCCGAGAATAAGGAGAAAGGGTCGCAAAGCAATGACGATGACGAGGAACCCCGACCACCAAACACAGGGGGACAGAAGAAATCCCCCCAAAGTCAAAACGGTGAACATGATATACGCCACCCATATCCCCAAGAGGGAGCGCAAGCATGCACTCAGGGACATCTACGCGATGAAGCAAGTCACCTCAAAGTTCAACCCATGGTCATCCTGTCCGATCACCTTCTATCACAGGGACCATCCGACCAGTATCCGTCATGGCGGTTCAGCCGCACTGGTACTTGACCCAATTATTGATGGATTCCACCTTACACGAGTCCTCATGGACGGTGGCATGTCTGTAATGCGGCTCAACCACTCCTGGACCCGCATACCTTTAATTTTCCTTTTTCTTTCAGGTTTTCTCTTTCCGAGGCTTGTTATGATAACCTGATCATCAGACCTATCAAGGGACAGATACACCAAGAAGGCAAAAAGCTTTGGACGTACGAGGGAACCCCTAGGTGGTTTCTGCTAACGATCGTTTTACCTGTTTTACAAACCCGCACGCAGCTCGCCCTTGGTCATGGCATGTCAAATAGCCTCATTTGCTTATCGCATTACTTGTACAAATACGCCTTGACGTATTAATCAAATTACAATGGAAAATAATTTGCAACTCAATATTTGCGGCGTCAGCTTATTACTTGATTTTTCCTTTTTATATTCTTATCTATTGCACCTGTACATTCTGGTACGCCTTAATTTGTCAGGGGCTTCATCATACCCCATAACATGGCAATAAAGTCTGAACTCTTTTATAGTACAGTTCGGCTCCCCGAACTTATAACATTATATGCATCGGCTCCGAATCATGTCTTTGGTCAATAATTGGGTTGCCCGGCTCCTGTGCTTACTACCTTATGTTCGGCTATATCGGCTAGGGTAGTAAAGGGAGAACTACTGCGATTGTGCCCCGGTTCTTCCGGACGAGCACCTCAGTAGAGAAAGCCGAAAACTGACTGTCATGATGCGGCGAGAGCTGGTCAGCTGTTCGAGAGGTTTCAAATCCTTAGAGATTTTTTCCGCATTATGCGAGGAATCGGTTTTTATCCGATCCGGCATGTATAGTGCCCCAAGTCCGTACTTCCGAACACTAGGGGCTGCACCTAAAGTTTTCTTGTCAAACTCCTATGGCTAAGTGAGAGTGATAAAGCCGTATAGTCAGATTGCCTTGTTCGTTGCGCTAAACACCTCCTTTAAGGACCAAACTCTGGAGTAAAGAGTGTTTAGATTTATCCCGAACACCCTCGCACTACCTACATGGGGGCAGAAGCCGACGACTGGCCAACTCTCAGATTTAACAAAATGGCCGCACAGGAGGTAAAATTTTAAAATAACAAACATTATATCACATAACGGATCTGTTTCATAATACAGGACAGGATAACACGAGCGTATTCATGGGAATATGATATCCTTAGCACATTGCTCCGCCACAAGGCAGGATCCCTCGAGAACACTGTCAAAATACAGTTGGGGTCTGTGGTGCTCCTTGCCCTCGGGCAGCCCCTCAGTCATCAGCTTTGTGGCATACATCTTCGCCCAGTGCACCTTGGCACGGGCAAAGGCCATTCCCGTGCCTTCAATACAGTCTGACCGCTTTATGGCTTCAAGCCTAGGGCAGGCGCTGACAAGCCGCTTCACGAGTCTGAAGTAGCTACTGGGAATGGCTTCGGCAGGCCATAGCGGGATTATCAAATCCTTCATGGCTAGTTTGGCCGCCATATGCAGCTCGACCAGCTCTTTCAGTTGATCGCTAAAGGGCACTAGATGTTCTGGTCCAAGGTATTGCGACTAGAACAGCTTCTCTGTTGGGCTCCCCTCTTCAGCTCAATAGAATTCCGTAGTATCTGACACGCTGCACGGCAGCTCCAGAAACGCCCCTGGAGAGCTCCAAATCCGGGTAAGTAAAAGGAACCTTTCCTTCACATATCTGCTCTGCATAATGAAAGCGTTACCCGCCGTGATCTTCTTGGCCGCCTGGATTTCTTGGAGGGCGCCCTGGGCTTTGGCCCGGGCATCTTGTGCGCTCTGGCGGGCCTTGCCAAGTTCGGACTCATGCTCCTTAAATTCGCACTCCAAGGACTCGCACTTCTTGACGGCGTCCTGGAGCTCTTGCTGAACCTCACGGACTCGGGCCTCCTGCTTCTCACGCGCGACCTGTTCTTTGGCCGCTTTGTCCTCGGCCTCAGCCAGCGCCTTCTTGAGGGCTGCTACATTGGTAGTTGCCCCTAATAAAGTTCATGACACAGCTGCTTCTTCACGCGGTCGAGCTCTTCCTCGGCTCGCTCCAGATTCTGCTTCAGTCCGGAGACTTCCGTAGTATGAGCGGACGCAGCTAGTAGCGACGCCTGCTTGTTCACATAGACATTTTAGATTAGATTCCTGTGAAAATTATTTGATCCTCTGTCCGGCTTTTCTTTCCGAACACCGGACAGAGCATCAGGGGCTACTGTCTATGCTGTGACATTCTTTTCATAATTGTGTTACTTACCTCAAAGCCTGTTAGAAGGCTCGTGCACGCTTTGGTCAGTCCGCTTTTCATAGACTGTATCTTCTCAATCACCGTACCCATAAGGGTATGGTTTTCTTCAACAATGGAAGCGCCTCGCAGCACTTCCAGCAATCTATCCGGTGCCTTTGGATGGACAGAGGTCACCGATGGAGTTGGCTCACCCCCCTCTTTCAAAAGAGCCGGCCTGCCTGAGTCCGGAGCCACATGGGCCTCCAGAGCTGTATTCGGCTGGGTGTCGAATTGGATACGGCCCCCATCGTCGGTGTCCATGGGGGTTTGCTCCCCATGTGTTCGGCAACCGAGGTTTCGCCCTCTGGCACCACCGGGACGGCCTCCTGAGCCTCTCCCTGGCCTGGGATCCTTCGAGACAACACCTCGGTGTTGTCCACGGCCTTAGGTGAGGAGGCGTCGGAAGGGACCCGCTTTCCATCGCCAACGGGTCCAGCGAGCCTTCCAAAGAGGAGGATAGCTCGATGTTGGACCGAGCCGGACTGCAAGTGCATGATCCAGCACATTAAAAACAATAAAATAAAATGGTCGGATATATTACCGTGTCCGGATATTTACGATTTGGCCAGGGGCTTGTCCCTGGGCTCCCACTCCCAGCTGCTATTGGTGGCCGCCGCGGACTTGTCCGGAAGGGAAGCTTTCCCCTTCTTGGACGCCTCGGCCTCCGGATGCGTGGAGGCTGTCCTCTTCTTTCTCTCCCTTGCAGGGGGCGGGGTTGGATTTCTTCTTCCTCCTCCTCCTCTTCCTTGTCGTCTTCGGTGACGGAGGAGTGATCCTCGGCGTGTTCAGACATTGCATCCGAAGCGCCCTTGCGACGGAGACCATCTCTGGTTCCCTTGGCCTTCTTCTTTGCCTTCTTCTCCGGCACCTGATAAGGTGCCGGAATCAGCATCTTTGTTAGAAGCGGGATTTCTGGGCCTTTGGGCAGCAGAGCCGGACAGTTAATCCTCTCCGCCATCTCTATCCAGGCCTGAAAAAATTGATAGGGAGGTTTAGAGTCCTTCCTCGAATATGCCAGTAAAGGGTATACCTTGAAAACATGAAAGAACTTACCAGGTTAGCCTGGCGAGTTAAGCTATGCCCACGATCCTTGGTCGTGGACGGTGGTGTCTCGCCGGCCTTGAAGAGCACCTTCCAGATATCTTCTTGCGTCATGCCGAAGAGCTCTAGTAGTGTCTGGTGCTTGGCCGGATCGAACTCCCACAAATAGCAAGTCCGGCGTTGGCACAGAAGGATCCTACGAACGATCATAACCTGGATCACGTTGATGAGCTTGATTCTCTTGTTTATCATGTTCTAGATGCACGTATGGAGCCCTGCCAGCTCGTCCGAAGAGCCCCAAGCAAGGCCTTTCTCTTGCTAGGAGGTGAGCCGCATCGGGACTCCGGATCGGAATGCGGAGGCCGCCGCCCAATTGGTGTCGCGCAGCTCGGTGATGTAGAACCACCCCGACTGCCACCCTTTTACAGTCTCCACGAAGGAGCCTTCGGGCCAGGTAACGTTGGGCATCTTGCCCACCATGGCGCCTCCGCACTCTGCTTGTTGGCCGCTCACCACCTTCGGCTTCACATTGAAGGTTTTCAGCCATAGCCCAAAGTGAGGTGGGATGTGGAGGAAGGCCTCACACACGACAATAAATGCCGAGATGTTGAGGATGGAATTGGGGGCCAGATCATGGAAGTCCAGCCCATAGTAGTACATCAGTCCGCGGACGAACGGGTGGAGGGGCAATCCCAGCCTGCGGACGAAGTGTGTGAGAAACACCACCCTCTCCTGGGGCTCCGGGGTGGGGACGATCAGTCCCTTGGTCGGAAGTCAATGAGCGATTTCCTTGGCTAGGTACCCGGCCTCCCGGAGCTTCTTGATGTCCTTCTCCTTGACAGAGGAGGACATCCACTTGCCTCCTGCTCCAGATCTGGACATGATTGGAGTGCTTTTTGGGGCGGAGAAGGCGAGAGCTTGGGCGCTGGAGCTCAAGAATGGATGGGCAGAGGAAGGAGAAGGTGTGGGTGAACAAGGACGAATCCTTATCCCTTTATAAAGGCAGTAAAAATCATGTGCCTCCCCACTCGCCTTAAAACTCGCCTATTCCCCAAGGGTCATGCAGATGACGCGGTTGGGTTACCCATGCCCGTATTGATGAGAATCCCATGATAAGGGGACACGATCTCTGCTTTGACAAGACGTGCCAATGAAATCGCACCTCGAAATACGAAGCGGCAGCCTAAAAATGGTTCGAGTAATGTCCGGGTAGTGGCGTGATGTCACACTTCAAAAAGTTGTCAGCGGATAGGACTCGTGAAAATATTATACTCTCTACGGTTGTGTGTGGAACTTGTTTTGCAGAGCCAAACACGATTCTTGTGTTTGAAATCTACTTTTAAGTATTCAGAGAAGGAACCCACCTTGCAATGCCAAAGACAATCTGCGCACCGAACTCATCATCATTGAAGCCTGGTTCAGGGGCTACTGAGGGAGTCCTGGACTAAGGGGTCCTCGGACAGCCGAACTATATACTTGGTTCGGACTGTTGGTCTATGAAGATACAAAAATGAAGACTTCTTCCTGTATCCGTATGTGACTCTCCTTTGCGTGGAAGGCAAGCTTGGCGATTCAGATATGCAGATTCCTTTCTTTGTAACCAACTTTGTGTAACCCTAGCCCCCTCCGGTGTCTATATAAACTGGCGGGTTTAGTCCGTAGGACAACGATCATAATCTCCTAGGCTAGGCTTCTAGAGTTTAGCCATTACGATCTCGTGGTAGATCAACTCTTGTAATACTCATATCCATCAAGATCAATCAAGCAGGAAGTAGTGTATTACCTCCATAGAGAGGGCCCGAACCTGGGTAAACATTGTGTCCCCCGCCTCCTATTACCATTAGCCTTAGACCCAGAGTTCAGGACCGCCTACCCGAGATCCGCCGGTTTTGACACCGACACAGAGCATTATAGACACAGAAAATTTGCAAAATACATACGACTCTGAATATGGCAGACTCGTTGACTTAACTTCTCTCACAAAGCAAAACATGATCACACCTTAGTACCCTTTGGGTGTTAATCACATAGCAATGTGAACTAGATTATTGACTCTAGTAAACCCTTTGGTTGTTGGTCACATAGCAATGTGAACTATGGGTGTCAATCACATACATATGTGAATTATTCGTGTTAAATCACATGGAGATGTGAACTAGATTATTGACTCTAGTGTAAGTGGGAGACTGAAGGAAATATGCCCTAGAGGAAATAATAAAGTTGTTATTTTATATTTCCTTATTCATGATAAATGTTTATTATTCATGCTATAATTGTATTAACCGGAAACTTGATACATGTGTGAATACATAGACAAAACACCGTGTCCCTAGTATGCCTCTACTTGAGTAGTTCGTTAATCAAAGATGGTTAAGTTCCCTAACCATAGGCATGTGTTGTCATTTGATGAACGGGATCACATCATTAGGAGAATGATGTGATGACAAGACCCATCCGTTAGCTTAGCATAATGATCGTTCAGTTTTATGGTTACTGCTTTCTTCATGTCAAATACATATTCCTCCGACTATGAGATTATGCAACTCCCGGACACAGGAGGAATGCCTTGTGTTCTCTCAAACGTCACAACATAACTGGGTGATTATAAAGATACTCTACAGGTATCTCCGAAGGTGTTTGTTGGGTTGGCATAGATCGTGATTAGGATTTGTCACTCCGAGTATCGGAGAGGTATCTATGGGCCCTCTTGGTAATGCACATCATATGAACGCTTGCAAGCAATGTGACTAATGAGTTAGTTGTGGGATGATGCATTACGAAACGAGTAAAGAGACTTGCAGGTATGAAGATACCGAGGATCAAATCTCAGGCAAGTAACATACCGGTGACAAAGGGAATAACTTATGTTGACATAGCGGTTCGACCGATAAAGATTTTCGTAGAATATGTGGGAACCAATATGAGCATCTAGATTCCACTATTGGTTATTGACCGGAGAGGTGTCTCGGTCATGTCTACATAATTCTCGAGCCCGTATAGGGTCCGCATGCTTAACATTTGATGACGATATGTATTATATGAGTTATGTGTTTTGGTGATCAAAGGTTGTTTGGAGTCCTGGATGAGATCACGGACATGACGAGGAGTCTCGAAATGGTTGAGAGGTAAAGTTTGATATATTGGAAGGTAGTATTAGGACACCGGAAGGGTTCCGGAGTGTATCGGGTACATACCGGAGTACCGGAGGGGTTACCGGAACACCCCGGGGAAAGATATGGGCCATAGGAGGGATGCTAACCAGCCCACAAGGGGCTAGTGCGCCCCCCACAAGGGAGGAGGCCGAATTGTACTAGGGAAGGGGGCACCACCCCCCTTTCCTTATCCTACTCCCTCTCATTTCCCCTTTCCCCCTCCGGTAAAAGGAAAAGGGGGGGAGAATCCAACTAGGAGTCCAAGTGGGACTCCTCCCACTTAGCGTGCCTAGGCCCGGCCTCCTCTCCCTCCCTCCTTTATATACGGGGGGGGCATCCCTATGAGACAGACCAATTGCTCTTAGCCGTGTGCGGCGCCCCTCTCCACAGTTTACGCCTCCGGTCATATTCTCGTAGTGCTTGGGAGAAGCCCTGCGCGGATCACATCACCATCATTGTCACCACGCCGTCATGCTGACAGAACTCATCTACTCCTTCGACCCTCTGTTGGATCAAGAGCTCAAGGGACTTCATCGCGCTGAACGTGTGCAGAACTCGGAGGTGACGTACATTCGGTACTCGATCGGTCAGAACGTGAAGATGTTCGACTACATCAACCGCGTTGAGCAAACGCTTCCGCTTTCGGTCTACGAGAGTACGTGGACACAATCTCTCCCTCTCGTTGCTATGCATCTCCTAGATAGATCGTGCGGGAGCGTAGACATCATTGGATCATAATATGTGGCATAAAGCACTGTGTTCAAGTAGGGGATTACAGTGGGGTGCGGGAGAGTGGACCGCTCAAAAGAGATGAGGAAGGTGCTGAAGAAGGTGTTGTTGATGTAGATGATCACCTCGGCAATGGTTCCCCCGGCGGCACTCCATTGCCACCAAAGAGAGGGGAGAGAGTATCCCCCTTGTGCTTCCTCCTCCATAGCCTCCCCGTAGATGGGGAGAGGTTCTCCCTCTTGTCATTGGCCTCCATGGTGATGATGGCCCCCTCCGGCTTCCTCCTCCATGTCCTCCGGTGATGATGGCCCCCTCTGGCAGGGTGCCAGAGAGGGCCTATATTGATTTTTCATGGCTACAGAGGCTCGCGATTCTGCAATGTCTGATCTAGGGTTCTTTTCTAAGGTTTGGGTATTTATAAGAATTATTAGCGTTGGTCTCACGTCAAGGGGGTGCCCCAGGGGCCCACAATCTTGGAGCTAGTGCCCTGGGTGTAGGGCGTGGCTAGAGGGATTGTGGACTCCTTGTCCACTTCCTGGCCTAGCTCTGGTGCTTCAGGGGTCTCTTTTGGTCCATAAAAGATCACCGTAAATTTTCAGCCCATTCTGAGAACTTTTATATCTACACAAAAAACAACACCACGGTAGTTCTGCTGAAAACAACGTCAGTCCGGGTTAGTTCTAACCAAATCATAGCAATACCATATAAAATTGTTGTAAACACGGCATGGATTTCATAAATTATAGATACGTTGGAGACGTATCAGCATCCCCAAACTTAATTCCTGCTTGTCCTCGAGTAGGTAAATGATAAAAGAAATAATTTATGAAGTGTAAATGCTAGCATGGTACATAAATTTGATCAATGATAGTTCCAAACACTTTTTCTAGCTTAATTATATATCCTAAAAAGTATCTCATCTCATAAAACTTCTCATGATCAAGTAACAAGCTATTCACATGTTAAAGTATAGACCATAAAGTTTCTTGAAGACTAACAAACTATGTTCTCAATCACCAAACAATTGCAATTCATCTTACTTTCAGGAAGGGTATATGTAAGAGCTCTAATTTAGCAAATTCCACATAATAAACTATCATATAGTCTTCCATGATTGTTAACACTAAAAGCATATTTTAATAACAAATAGCATCCGTCGAACACAGAGAAAGATAGGGGCTTTAATGTTTTGCCTCCCAACTTATTTACCATACAGATAATTGTCAACAATAATAATTCATGATCAAATATATTTGAATGGCCATATATGTTTGGATCTTTCCCATCACATGATCCTTGCCAACTAAAGAATAATTGAGGTTGAAATAAGAAGGAATGCTATTAACTCTTGAATAAAAGTAAATACATGAAAGTAAAAGATAGGCCCTTCACGGAGGAATCAGAGGTTGTCATGCGCTTTTTAATTTTGGATGTGCAAACCCTTAATGCAAAGGAATGTCACGTTGTATTGCCCTTTGTGATACCAAACTTTATTATGCAGTCCACTGCTTTTATTTCTTTACCATCACAAGTTTGTACAACACTTATGTTCCCTTACAATAAAAGATCATACATATTTAGGAGCAATTTTATTGCTTTTTGCACCAATGACAACTTACTTGAAGTATCTTATTCAATCCATAGGTAGATATGGTGGACACTCATGGCAAGAAATGGGGTTTAAGGGTTTTTGGATGCACAAGTTGTATCTCTACTTAGTACAATTTTTTGGCTAGAAAAAGATCCTAACCAAGCACCACATGTTGGAGGATCCATAACAATATAACTTCTATACAAATATACCCAAACATAACTCATTACGTTGTCTTCCTTGTCCAACTTCAACTAATTTTCCCAAGTTTGAAAATAATTAATGGGGCTCACAATCATAGAAAATGTCCAAGATAGTATATTTACATGTGAAATCTCTCTTCCTTCAATATTCTTTCATGAATTGTTCAAGTGACCAATGCGGTGTTTGCTAACTTTCAATAAATTTTACCACCTATACTTCTTACATGTGAAGTCATTACTCCCCATGGGATAAGCATATAGAACATATATAATTTTAGATTTATGATATTCATTTCATTCAACCATTTACTTATAGGATATAAGTGAAGCACGAGAGTAAATGACAAAACTACTCCAAAAAGATACAAGTGAAGATCAATGCATAGTCAAATAGTTAAATAGCCATGTGAGGACTCACTCTCATTCAAGATTTCAGATCCAAGGATTTTATTCGAACAACTAGTAAAATGAAAGTACGCTCCAAGCAAAACACATATCATGTGATGAATAAAAATATAGCTCCAAGTAAGGTATACTGATAGTGTTGAAGACGAAAGAGGGGATGCCTTCCGGGGCATCCCCAAGCTTAGTTGCTTGGGTCTTCCTTGAATATTACCTTGGGGTGCCTTGGGAATCCCCAAGCTTAGTGTCTTTCCACTCCTTATTCTCCTCATATCGATATCTCACCCAAAACTCGAAAACTTCAATCACACAAAACTTGATGGGACTTTATGAGATATGTTAGTATGATAAAGGGCAAACCATTCACTTTGGTACTGTCAAAGACAGGATTCATAATTGTTCTCAAACAATGCCTACTGTACCTTATCATTTCCACAATTTATATTGAGCAATATAAGCCATAGAAACTAGAAAACAAGCAAACTATGCATTGAAAATAGAATTTGTCAAAAACAGAATAGTCTGTAATGATCTGGAAAATGACCATACTTCTGTAAATCCAAAAAAATCAAAATTAGGACAACATGGTCAATTTCTATATCAATCTTGTGTAAAAAAATTCAGGATTTTATCGCGTTCCAGTGAATTTAAACAATTCTGTTACTGGAAGCAGAACTTTCTGTTTTTGCACAGAATCAAGTCAACTATCATCCACACTACCCCAAAGGCTTTACTTGGCACTTTATTGAAACAAAAACTATAAAACATGATTAATACAGTAGCTTAATCATGTGAACACACAGAAACAGTAGGTATTAATGTTGGGTTGTCTCCCAACAAGCATTTTTCTTTAGAGCTTTTTAGCTAAATAGTGATATTTCAATGATACTCTTCCAAGCCCAATTTCAATGATAATTTTATTCATACTCTAAAAGATATAATTGAAGTTCATAGAGTATTCTACAATTAATATAGATTGACCAATATCCAAGCTCAAAATATACAAGTGAAGCACACGAAGCATTCTATAAAGCCATACTCAAAATATTTAAGTGAAGCACAAACAACATTCTATAAAGCCATACTCAAAAGATTTAAGTGAAGCACAAAGAGCATTCTATAAAGCCATAATCAAAAGATTTAAGTGAAGCACATGAAGCATTCTATGGATCAATGAAGGACTATCTCATACTAGCATGGTGCATAAAGAAAAGAAATAAAAATAAACACAAAAGACACATATCATGTGAACAAAACAAAAACCAAGGTATATCGATAATTGTTGAAGAAGAAAGATGGGGTGCCAACCAGGGCATCTCCAATCTTAGATGCTTGAGTATCCTCGAAATATTTACTTGGGGTGCCTTGGGCATCCCCAAGCTTGAACTCTTACCTCTCTTTTTCTTCTCACATCGATAACTCCTCGATCTTCGAACACTTCATCCACACAAAACTTAACAAAAAACCTTGTGAGATCCGTTAGTATAATAAAGCAAATCACTACTTTTAGGAACTATTGTAAACTCATTACATTTCATATTAGCATTATATCTACTATATTCCAACTTCACCATGGTTCATACCCCTCGATACAACCCATATATTCATCAAAATAAGCGAACAACACATAGGAAGCACAATCTGTCAAAAACAGGATAGTCTGTAGCAATCTAGAAATTTCCTATACTTTTGTAATTTCAAAAATTCTGAAAAATAGGAAAAAAAAAGCAGAGTAGTACTGTGTAAAAAATTCTAGATTTTATCACGCTCCAGTAAAAAATTTAAATGCAATTACTACAACAAAAGTTTCTGTTTTGCACTGCACATAGCAAACAAGCAATCTAATTATTGTGAAGCCAAATCTTGGTACATTATTTTTATAATACAATGGATATATACAAGGGATAATATTTTTTGAGAAACGTCCATGAAAAATTCTACATTGTTTCCATGAGCATGAACCCAAGTGTTCAAGGTTGACCCTCACTTCTCCAATGCATAACCTTCCAATCACTTCTCTTTTTGAAAAGGTTTTTAGGCATAAGAGGCAAGATTTTTTTTTGTATTTTGCATTATTTTAATTTTTTTGTTTCACCCACAACTGAAGAAATGAAAAACAAAAGGGAAAACAAAATCTACTTAGTGAAGAAAGCAAACAAGCATACATGAGAATATCAAACCCACGCTATTGCTCCCCGGCAACGGCGCCAGAAAAGAGCTTGATAATCCTCAAGTGCAAGGAATCATTGTAGCAATTTCCAAAGGTGGAAGTGATAAGTATGGAGTGTCGAAGCCACAAGGAGCTAAAGGTTAGATCAATATTCTCTCAAGTCCTATCTGCCACTGATACAACTCTATGTACACCGAACGTTTGCTTCCATCTAGAAATGAGAAATAAAACTACGTTGTGGGTATGAAGAGGATACCTTTGCATGATATCGAAGAACTAAAATATAAAAATAGGTGTTGTTATCATAAAGTTAGAATATATGACAATATATTACAAATAGAGAGTGGAATAATGATGGAGCGGTGTGCGGAATTGTCCTAGGCAATTGTTAACAAGATCAGTAATCATTATTGCAATTTTATATGAGGGAGAGGCATAAGGTAGCATACTTTCTCTACTTGGATCATATGCACTTATGATTGGAACTCTAGCAAGCATCCTCAACAACTAAAGATCATTAAGGTAAAACCCAACCATAGCATTAAAGTATCAAGTCCTCTTTACTCCCATACGCAAACAACCCCCTTACTCGGGTTTAAGCTTCTGTCATTCTAGCAACCCACTATAAGAAAATCATGAACATAATGCAAACCCTACATCGGGAATCACTCACGTGTGCGCGGCACAGAGGGCACCATAGGACATCACCATTATAAAACTTATAACTCAAACCAATCTTCATCAATCAAAGCAAAAGACAAAAGAAATCTACTCAAAACATCATAGGATGGCAACACGTCATTGGACCATAGGACATCACCATTATAAAACTTATAACTCAAACCAATCTTCATCAATCAAAGCAAAAGACAAAAGAAATCTACTCAAAACATCATAGGATGGCAACACGTCATTGGATCATAATATGTGGAATAAAGCATCATGTTCAAGTAGGGGATTACAATGGGGTGCGGGAGAGTGGACCGCTTAAAATAGATGAGGAAGGTGATGAAGAAGGTGATGTTGATGAAGATGATTACCACGGAAATGGTTCCCCGGCAGCACTCTGGCACCACCGAGAGAGATGGGGAGAGAGTCTCCCCCTTGTGCGTCCTCCTCCATGGCCTCCCCCCCTAGATGGGAAGAGGTTCTCTCTCTGGTCATTGGCCTCCATGGTGATGATGGCTCCCTCCGGCTTCCTCCTCCATGGCCTTCAGTGATGATGTCCCCCTCTGACAGGGTGCCAAAGAGGTCCTTGGTTGATTTTTCGTGGCTACACAGGCTTGCGATGGCGAAACTTCCGATCTAGGATTCTTTTCAGAGGTTTGGGTCTTTATAAGAATTTTTGGCGTCGGCCTCACATCAAGGGGATGCCCGAGGGGCCCACAAGCCTGGAGCTAGCGCCATGTGGGGTAGGGCGGGGCTAGAGGGCTTGTCGACTCCTCGTCCACTTCCTGGCCCAGCTCCGGTGCTTCGGGGATCTCTTTTGGTCCATAAAAAATCAGCATAAATTTTCAAACCATTCCGAGAACTTTTATTTCTGCACAAAAAATGACACCACAGTAGTTCTGTTGAAAACAACGTCAGTCCGGGTTAGTTCTAATCAAATTATAGCAAAACCATATAAAATTGTTGTAAACATGGCATGAATACTTCATAAATTATAGATATGTTGGAGACGTATCAGTAGCATTATAAGATGATCCCTTCACTTAATTTCAAGAGAAATGTGTTCTCCCTAAGTATGCACCATTGCGAAAGTTCATTGTTTCGAAGCACCTCATGATGATCGGGTGTGATAGATTCTACGTTTGCATACAACGGGTTTAAGCAGTTTTACACATGCGGAATACTTGGGTTAAACTTGACAAGCCTAGCATGTACGGACATGGCCTCGGAACACGGAAGGCCGAAAGGTCGAACATGAGTTATATAGTAGTTATGATTAACATGGAGATGTTCATCGTTGATCACCACCCCATCTCACGTGATGATCGGACATGGGTTGGTTTATATGGATCATGTAAACACTTAGACAACTTGAGGGATGTTGATTTAAGTGGGAGTTCACTAGTAATTTGATTAACTGAACCAATTATCATGAACATAGTCTTAATGTCTTTGCAAATTAATGTTGTAGATCAATAGCTCGTGTTGTAGCTCCCCTGTATTTTAATGCGTTCCTAGAGAAAGCTAAGTTGAAAGATGATGGAAGCAACTATGCGGACTGGGTCTGTAACTTGAGGATTTTCCTCACTATTGCACAGAAGGCTTATGTCCTCAAAGCACTGCTAGGTGTGCCACCCGCTCCCGCAAACTTGGACGCTATGAACGTCTGGAAAACCAGGAAGGATGACTACACGATAGTTCAGTGTGCCATGCTTTACGGCTTAGAACCGAAGCTCCAAAGATGTTTTGAGCACCACGGAGCATATGAGATGTTCCAGGAGCTGAAATTGGTATTTCAGACTCATGCCCTAGTTGAGAGGTATGAGTGTTGGTGCAATAATTTGCCTCCTTATGTTTTGGAGTTTGTTGACATAAACATGATTGGACTTATGTGTTTTCTAGTGCACACAGAGTAACGGGTCCCTAGAGTCAAGAGTAGTTTGATTCAAACACTGAAGATAATCCCCTGCGTGGAAGTGGAGGTTATCACCGAAGATTGTGATAACAAGAGTGGCCCCTCAAAAATTGCTGACATGAAGCAATTGGTTCGGTGCTCGTCCAAAGGAAGTGACTGCAACCGAGAAGATTGAAGACAATTGAAGACATAGCATCTATTTCATTGTTTCTCTCCTCGTTATTGAGTCAAAGGACCACCGTACTACTAAGAGGGGTGTAGCGTTTGAAGCTTTGATTCTCTTATGCTAAACCCAAGTCCTATGAAAGTTGCGAGAGAAATCTTTGTGTTCGGAGCAAATACTTGCCAGCAAGAGACTGTGATCTTCTTCACTGCGAGAGATTTTTCTTTGACCAAGGAGTTAGCATTACTTGGTCCTCAATTAATGTTATCATTGCTCTTGAAATCCGACCGTTGTGAACGTGTTGGTTGGCCATTAGCCGGACTGCATGTCCAAAATGGTCATTTCCCACCAAGGAAGGTTGAGGCTATAAATAGCCACGCTGCACTGGCATTGTCCGGTGGCTGCTCTGTTTGATTATGAGAAGATTGTTGAGCAACCCCCCTCTCCTAAGTGATTTGAGTTCAAAATCCACCGAGAGAAAAACCCCAGAGCCGAAAAATTGGATAGTGGTTCAGCATCACTCGTATCTAAGTCCAGTACACTATGCCTATTACTGATCTTGAGAGCTGCAAACTCTCTAGACTGTTAGGTGTCAATTTCTTCAGAGACCAAGAGTAATTGTGGTTCTCGAAGAAGAAGTCTGTAAAGGTTCGAAGATTGCCTCAAGTATCTACCATGAGTGATCGACATTGGTTGACTAACCAACTGTCAAGGAGAATAGGGCGAAGAGTGTTTATCTTCTGTGTTAAATCACAACTCCTCCAACTAGACGTAGTCCTTTTGCAGAAGGGCGAACTGGTCTACCAAATTCCTTGTCGCCATCGAGCATCACTGGTTACCTCTGCTTCTCCTCTTTACATTCAAACTGTTTCAATCATGTGATTTGTGTCGATGCATGCTTTTAGTTTCCGTTCATTAGTTTGTATTCGCTCGTTGTACATTGTTTTCATTCGCTCCGCTGCTAGGTTCCGAGAGTTTTGATATTCCCAAAGAAGTTTTAAAACTCCCATTCACCCCCCTCTGGTAGACATACTTCGTTCCTACAATGAGACCTCCGACAAGTTCTTTAGCTGCAAGATGGAGGAGAACAACTCCGTTAGTGAGCATGTACTCAGAATGTCTGGGTACTACAACCGCTTGAATGAGTTGGGAGTTAATCTTCCGGATGAAGTAGAAATTGACAGAGTTCTTCAGTCATTGCCACCAAGATACAAAGGCTTCATGATGAGCTATAACATGTAAGGGATGGAAAAGACAATCCCTAAGCTCTTCACAATGCTTAAGGCCGCGGAGGTAGAAATCAGAAAGATAATCAAGTGTTGATGGTCAACAAGAGCACCAGTTTCAAGAAAGGCAAGGGAAAGAAAGGGAACTTCAAGAAGAATGGAAAGACTGTTGCCGCTCCCGTGAAGAAACCCAAGGCTGGACCCAACACTACTGCAGGATGCTGCTAACGCGACACTACGATCAGAGACCCTTTCACGAAACTGTGTGCGGTGCATTAATCGCAAACGATGGTGTAAAAAAACCTGTCAAAAAAGGTGCAAAACGTTTGCGATGGCGGAGTCATCAAACATGGTTCAAATTTTAGTTGTGTGTGCGATGTAGGGCACACAATAATCCATTCGAACTATTTGCGATGAGGTAGAACAACATAAACGGGCAGCCATATCAATGTGTGTGCGATATACCACATACAGTTTGCTCCCATGAATTGTTTGCTAGTAGCGAGTGCAAGATAAATGATTAGCCAGATCAAGGTGTGTGTGATATACGACATATAGTTCACTCGGACAAACTATTTTTGATTAGGGAATACAACAGAAACAGTTCAACTTAACAGGATGTGTGTGATATGCGGCATACAGTTCACATGGATGAACTGTTTGCGATGAGCCAAAATAACACAAATGAGTCATGTAAAGAAAGATGTGTGTGATACGTGGCAAACGGCTGACTCAGATGAATTGTTTGCAATGAGAAATTACAACACAGACGGTTAATACAGTTAGTTCGTGTGCGATTTTGTGTGTACAAAAGACTTTGAAAAATGCAAACTAGTTGCTTGCGGTGGCTAGGAGTATCGCACACGATGCATCTGCGCCTACTCGTGTGTGATGATTAGTAAGTTACACATATGTTATGTTAACATGTGTGTGAATTTGCATATGGACAGTTAATATGCAAATGCCTTCTGGACATCGGGCACACGCTTAAACTCAATAAACTGTGTATGATACTAATACTTTCCATGAAAATTTAAGAACTTGGGTAACAGCATTTGAGTAACATATATATAGTGGTTACACTATTCGACAAAAGGAGGATCTTCGTAACATGGTTTTGAAAATCATATGGCCCATATCTACATACTTGACATAGTAATAACTATCACATTTTAAGAGGCTAAGGACCAACAACCATATGGTCCATATCTACATACTTAACATAGTAATAGCTAGCAAATTTTAAGAGGCTGACGGCCAACAATCACAACTATCCGCTGGAAGCAGCTTGATCATGGCGACTCGGCATCTCGTCAATGAGAAGGAAGATCCCTCCTGTGCCTTGGTAGAGCATGAGTAGAACAGTGTCTCCAATTTTCCAATATGGATGCATTGCCACGACAAGTGAGAATTTGTTAATTTTGAGTGATTCCATTTCTGCTGGAAATGTAGTACCTTGCAATCACTTTGGCGTTATGAGCAGGCACAAGTGTAATTCGACCACGCCGGGAAATCGATCCAGGAACTGCTACAACGGGCAATTTCTGTTGAAATGTAGAATAAAAACCAATTGTAACATATCGTTGAAGATATATATAGTTTATGAGCATTAACATTAAAATAAGACTTTTTACCAGCGTTTTGTGCACACAATTCGTCTTGTTCAATGTGTGCACCATAGGTATAATTAATCCCATCCAAAATCCAGCGTTCTTATGTTGTGCTATCTCTGTCAGATTATCAACAAACTTTATGACATGCTTCAAGTCCTTCCCGTGAAATTTGGTACGCTTAGTAACATATAGATCATTCACTATGCATCCAACATATCATGCTTAAAAGGTGGAAAGGTATTATTTATTTAGAGAATATATAGTGCACATAAAATGGTAAATAGAATTTGTTACTGCATAGGAACGAGGTCAGAAAATGAAGTCACAATTGGTTGCTTAAATAGTGATCAATTAGTCAGAACAAATACCCCTATTTTGCTAAGTAATATGACAACATGGAGAAAGTTGAAAGGACACTAACCTCGATCAGACTTTGATCGGTTGATGATGTTGGGGAAGTAAACATCCATGTTAATTAGACCAGGCTGTGTTGCATGCACTAGAATTTTATTGCCAGCTTTCAGTTCATAACACTTAGATATTTTTCTCCAAAGGTCCGCATTAAAATAGGAGTGACCATCAGTATCAAGTTTTACGCTAACTGTCATTGTAAATCCATGTTGCGTTCTCAATATGACATCCTGGGAGTCATCAACAAAGTAAGGCCCAAGATTTCCTTCTACTCTTGTTCTTGCAAAGCAAGGATGTACTGCTTGAAATGAAAATTAAGATCGTAAATTAGATATATTGAAATAATAGAGAAAGATGCAAATATGGGAGTAACTGATAGAACAAATCAATAAATAGATGAAAGCAAAGTACAAAAATATATAATTAAAAATAAATAATATAAGAAAGATTTGATGCAAATATATAGATAATGTAGCACCATACGGTATATGTTCAAAAGTTTAGGCCATGCCGACCGTGGTAGATTGAGATTGAATATACCGAGCGCTCCCTAAAGTCTTCCGGAATGGTGAGATAGAACTTCGTTTCTGACTGGCCGCGACCACACTTGCCCGATTTGTGCCCGCACTGTGGACACATGTATGAACACCCATGAACACCTAGAACAAAAATGATTCCATGGCGATTTCCGCCAGTTGATTAACAGCAACGGGCGGACTGCGATAAGAAATGAGTGAATATTTCACTAAGTTGATTACCTTCTCCATGAGAAAAATCCCCGGCCCAATCCCGCAAAAAAAACCAGTCGCCTAGTGTAGCGACCAGACCTCAAAAAGTCTAGTCTCTGTGCATCAGTGTCATCCCTGGATCGGTAATGTTAACATGCACAGTACTCGAGGATTTGTAACAGAGTTTCAATCACACATTTCTCACATTGAATGTCTCAAAAGAGAAATTATTACAATAATATGGCTTAAGGCCATTTAAATACGATAACAGCGGAAGGCTTGTAAGATAAAGTGAGTCCATCAACTCCAACGGCATAGCTGAGTGAACGACAACGACCTATGGCACCTTACTCGTCGTCTGAAAAGTCTGCAACATGATATGTTGCAGCCTAAAACGGGTCAGCCCATGGAATATGCTAGCAATGTAACACATAGAGTAACGAACATGTAAATGCTATCACTACATGCATATATGGCTGGTGGAAAGCTCTATGTTATAGTTTTTGCATAAAGCCAATTTTTTCCTACAACAAAGGAATAAATTTTATTTAACTATCATGGTGGTTGTGAAACATTGAGAAGGTTCCTCCAACGCAATCCCAATTAAGCAACATCAATTAACCAAATCAAATTAGCTTAGAGTGATGAGATCAACATGATAATCCAAGAACCAAATATTCAAGATGTCCGGGGACACGGCTAACCATGATTAGTTTGTACACTTTGCAGAGGTTTGCGCACTTTTCCCCACAAGACTCGATCTACTCCATTGAATTTCTCGCACTTGATGTTTGAGAAACGGATGACCGAGACACAGTCTTTCAGAAGCATTAACTCTTTACTCTGGGTAGATAGTACCACCTACATCCCCTACATCTGCTAGTCTACCATTGAAAGAGGTCACACAACTTATTCAACTATGCTAGAGCCCATAATGGCTTGTGGCTGCACACGAAAGTTTCTAGCATGAAAAATCTTATGATCCCTTTGAGCCTGGGTGGCGAACCATAGGATGATCACACAGGTACTCCGGGATATCCTAGGACAATACTGGATTCTCCAGGTGCCCTGACAACCACTGGGTACTCCAAGGTGCCTCAACCAATCCACCTAGATGTGTATTTAAGTAGCCACCTTAAGTTAACCATTAATTAACAATACTCACATCTGTCATGGATACACTCACCCAATCCATGTCTACGAGCATAGCATAGCAATCCTGAGCATAACGTAGAAGTAATTCCCAAAGGTTTGATAATAAAAGCGCAATAGGTTCTACCTCATCATCTACTTCCCAAACCCACATGTTATTCAAATCCTAAGCATGCAATGTTTGAGGATTGAAACTAATGCATAAAAGCTGGGTAATAAAGGGATATGATCAAAGTGTTACTTGCCTTGCTGATAATCTGCAAAACCTAGAGACTCGTAGTAGCACGCTTCGCACTACGGGTATTCTAACGCAAACAAACAATAATATACATAAGCACTCAAACTAGAAGCACGGGTAAAATTCAAATAAAAGATCTAACCAGAAAGTTCAACTGAAGAACTCCGGTTTACAAAAAGAATCAACTCAAACGGAGCAATGAAACTCAAACTACGAAAGAAACAAGATTTGTTTACTAATCTAGACTAAAGTCAAATTTTACAGTACCAAAATCTTGTTCAAGTTAGTTAAACAGAAAGAGGGCTTCGAGACGAAGATTTAGGCACTTGTTTCATCTGATTTGGATAAACGAGCGAAAAGATAAACTAGTTAGAAGAACAGGGCAGAAATCGCAATCGAAAATAATAGCGGAAAAAACCCTGGAAAAAATAAAATGAGACGAACAGGGTAACGAACGAACGTTCCCTGTCTGCTAAATAACTTAACCGAAAAAACCGAACCGATCTGATAAAAAAAACTAGATCTAGATTATTTTTTTAAAACTGAACGGTTTTTGAGGAAAAAAACGGCAACGGCGGTGGCGGCGTTGGTTACCTCCGGTGAGGTCTGGCGGGGCTAGGTGGGGTCGGCGGCAGCGGGGTGGTGGTGAGGGGTGGCGATGGCGGCGTCGAGCAGCAGCGACTCATGGTGCGGGGCGGCAGTGGTGCGGCGGCTACGGCGGCGGTGGTGCGGCGCAGGCGGCGGGGCGGCTCGTGGTGGCGAGAGGGGCCCGGAGCGGTGGCTTATAAAGCCCCCCCTCCCCCCCCCCCCCGCCTTGGTCTCTGACTTGGGAGAGGGGGCAGCGGACTGCGGCGGCAACCCAGACTCCTGACGTAGTCCGGCGTGGACACGATGCGCGGAGGCGGCGGCGGAACGGGCCGGCCTGCTCGGCTGGGCTTCGGCCGAGTCGGGCGGGAACCCTTTTTTTAAATGATTCCACCGAACAGAAAAAAAATCCTAATAAATACAAAAAATTCTAAAACATCTAATTGAAATATTTAGAACAAAGTGAACATTTCTTTGGCCTAAAAATGCAATTTTTGAAAACGTGCAATTTTTCTAATTCAAATAAAATAGCAATAAAACTCCAAATGGAAATAAAATTTGATTTTAATATTTTTCCTCCAATATTTCTTTTATTTTGGAGAAGTCATATTATCTCCTCTCTTTTATTCTCATATTTGAAATACTCATAGACAAAAATGATTAAAACCAAAATGATCCTCTTTTCAATATTTGACGAAAGTTCAAATATGAAAATAAACGAAATCCCCAACTCTCTCTCTGGGTCCTTGAGTTGCTTAGAATTTCTAGGATCAACCAAAATGCAATAAAATATGATATGCATATGATGACCTATGTATAACATTCCAAATTGAAAATTTGGGATGTTACAAACCTACCCCCCTTAAGATGAATCTCGCCCTTGAGATTCGGGTTGGCTAGAAAATAGGCGTGGGTGGTCCTTCCGTAGGTCTTCCTCTCGTTCCCAGGTGGCTTCATCCTCGGTATGGTGGCTCCACTAAACTTTGCAAAACTTGATAACCTTGCTGCATGTGACTCGGCTGGCAAACTCGAGAATCTTCACTAGTTTCTCTTCGTAGGTCAAATCACTATCCAGATGAATCGCTTCCAGTGGCACTGTATCTCTCAAAGGAATATCGGCCATCTCTGCGTGGCACTTCTTTAACTGGGAAACGTGGAACATATCGTGAACTCCTGACAATCCTTCTGGCAATTTCAGCTTGTAAGAAACTTCTCCCATACGTTCAAAAACTTTGTATGGTCCAACAAAACGTGCTGCTAACTTTCCCTTAACTCCAAAACGCTTAACTCCTCGAAGTGGTGACACACGAAGGTATATTCTGTCTCTGATTTCGTAAACTGTCTCCTTGCGTTTAGAATCCGCAAAACTCTTCTGCCTGGATTGGGCTACCTTGAGTCTGTCACGAATCAGTTTAACCTTCTCTTTAGACTCCTTAATCAAATCTGGTCCAAACAACTGACGATCTCCAACTTCATCCCACAATAACGGTGTCTTGCACCTTCTTACGTACAATGCTTCGAAAGGGGCCATCTTCAAACTGGCTTGATAACTATTGTTGTAAGAGAACTCTGCATACGACAAATTGTCGTCACAACTAGATCCATAATCTAGCGCACAAGCTCTCAACATGTCCTCCTGAATCTGATTGACTCTCTCGGTCTGTCCATCTGTCTGTGGATGAAAGGCTGTACTGAACCCTAGACTAGTACCCAAAGTCTCATGCAACTGATTCCAGAACTTTGAGGTAAACTTGGTTCCTCTTTCTGATACTATGGTCCTCGGAACTCCATGCAGACATACGATCCTGGTCATGTATATCTTTGCCAACTTCGCACTTGTATAGGTGGTCTTCACTGGGATGAAATGAGATACTTCCGTCAACTGATCGACTACAACCCATATCGAGTCATAGCCTGAGCGGGTCCTGGGCAATCCCGTGATAAAGTCTATGCCAAGCTTGTCCCACTTCCATTCGGGTATTGGCAATGGCTGTAGCAATCTTGCTGGCTTCTGATGCTCTGCCTTAACTCTCTGACATACATCACATACGGCTACATACTCAGCAATATCCTTCTTCATTCCGGTCCACCAGAAACTTTCCTTCAAATCTAGATACATCTTCATGTTTCCTGGGTGAATCGAATATGGCGAATCATGGGCCTCCTGCAGAATCAACTTCCTGACCTCGGGGTCATTAGGCACATATACGCGACCCTCAAACCATAAGGTATCATGCTCATCCTCATGAAATACTTTAACCTTTCCTTTGCTCATCCTTTCCATTATCTCGACAATCTCCTTGTCAGTCTTTTGTGCTTCTCTGATCTTATCCATTAAAGTAGGCTGAATTTCCAATGCTGCTACATAACCTCTCGGAACTATTTCCAAACATAGCTCATGACGATCCTCTGCTAACTCCTTGGGTAATCCTCTGGTCATGAGCGTATTGACATAACTCTTGCGACTCAAAGCATCGGCTACTACATTAGCCTTTCTGGGATGATAGTGCAACTTCATATCATAATCCTTAATGAGCTCCAACCATCTCCTCTGCCTGAGGTTCAACTCCTTCTATGTGAAGATGTATTTCAAACTCTTGTGATCCGTGTACACCTCACAGTGGTTTCCTATGAGAAAGTGTCTCCACGTCTTCAACACATGCACTACTGCTTCTAACTCCAAGTCGTGTGTAGCATAATTTTGCTCATGAGGTTTAAGCTGTCGTGAGGCATATGAAACAACTCTTCCCTCCTGCATAAGCACTGCTCCAAGTCCTCAACGAGAAGCGTCGCAATACACTTGATAATCCTTATGTTGATCCGGAAGAATCAACAATGGGATTGTAACCAAACCTTTCTTGAACTCCTGAAAACTGGCTTCACACTCCTCAGTCCATTTGAACTTGGTGTCTTTCTTCAACAACTCTGTCATGGGCTTTGCCATCCTGAAGAAATTCTCAATGAACCTCCGGTAATATCCTGCGAGTCTAAGAAAACTCCTGATCTCTTCAACTGATGTGGGTGCTACCCATTTAGTCACAGAAGCAACCTTGGTGGGGTCTACTGCTATTCTTTCTCTGGATATAACATGTCCGAGAAATCCAACTTCCTTCAACCAAAACTCATATTTGCTGAACTTGGCATATAACTGGTGTTCCCTGAGCTTCTCAAGAACCAAACACAAATGTTCCTTATGCTCCTCTTCATTCTTCGAGTAGACTAATATATCATCAATGAACACTATGACGAACTTATCCAAAAACTCCAAAAACACCTTGTTCACCATGTTCATGAAATATGCAGGCGTGTTGACATAACGTTATACTCATATAGCCCATACCTTGTGGTAAAAGTTGTCTTAGGTATATCCTGCTCTCTAATCTTTAGCTGGTGGTATCCTGATCGCAGGTCGATCTTGGAAAATACCTTAGCTCCTTGCAACTGGTCAAACAAATCATTGATCATCGGCAGTGGGTACTTGTTCTTGATCGTCACCTCATTCAATGCACGATAATCAACAACCATCCTTAATGATCCATCCTTCTTCTCCACTAGAAGTACTAGGGCTCCCCAAGGTGAAGAGCTTGGTCGAATGTAACCTTCATGCAGTAACTCCTTAATCTGCTTCTTAATTTCCTCCAAATCCTGTGCGGGCATCCGATACGGTCTCTTTGATATTGGCCCTGTGCCTGGCAAAACCTCAATCAAAAACTCAATGTCTCTATCCGGTGGCATGCCTGGCAACTCCTTTGGAAATACATCAGGGAAATCCTTCACCACTGGTACTTCCTCTTGTACAACTCTAGATAAGGAATTCACTTGAGTCCTCTTCGGCACATGCCGGGATACATACTTAATCCTTCTTCCTTCTGGGGTGGTGAGCATAATCGACTTACTGGCGCAGTCAATGTTCCCTCCATACTTTGATAACCAGTCCATGCCTAATATTACATCCAGTCGTTGCGACTCCAATATTATTTGGTCTGAGGGGAACACTTAGTTACCAATCCTTAATGGTAACCGATCACACCATAGGCTAGCCATATACTCTGCTCCTGGCGAGGTTACTAACATGGGTGACCTAAGGGCTTGGGTTGGCAGGTGATACTTATCCACAAATCCCCTTAATATGTATGAGTGCGATGCACTAGTGTCGAAAAGAACGACTGCAGTAAATGACTTAACCAAAAACTTACCAATAACTGCATCTGGTTGCGCTTCAACCTCCTCCACGCTAACGTGGTTCACTTGTCCCCTGTTGAAAGGGTTGGGCTTGTTACTAGAGCTTCCATTGACATTTCCATTCTTTGCTTCAGAACACTCGGTGGCGTAGTGTCCATTCTTCCCGCACTTGAAACAAGTAATGTGACTTAGATCCTTCTTGGCGGGCGTTGCGGGGTTGGAACGGTTCTGGCCGTTGCTTCCTCCATTTCCATTCCCATTCTTGGGGCCACTATGGTTATGCGAACTTCCTCTATTGGAATTATGGCCTCCATGGTTATGGTGAATGTGTCCTCCCGAGTTCGAGGTAAAACGGGGTCTCTGCTGAGCTCCCGAATTGTACTTCTGTCGGATGTTGGGTTCCGGCAGACCCTTAAGGTTTGAACTCTGGGGTGCGCACGAAGATCTTCCCCCTACCGATTCACGTCTGATCGCATCGCGAGAATCTAAGCTAAAACAATGAACAACATGAGGGACACAAGATTTATACTGGTTCGGGCCACCGTTGTGGTGTAATACCCTACTCTAGTGTGTGGTGTGGTGGATTGCCTCGGGGGCTGGTGATGAACAGCACAAAGGATGAACAGCCTCGCGAGAGGTGTTCTTGAGCTGGTGCAATGAACTGCTTGGGTGAGTTCGATCGCCTCTGGGTCTAATGAGCACTCTCTCAGACGCCCTCTACTGTATGGTGGCTAGTCCTATTTATAGAGGCCCTGGTCCTCTTCCCAAATATTGAGCGGGAAGGGCGCCAACAATGGCCATTTTGAAGGGGAACATCTAGTACAAGTTATCCTGACTAAAGTTGGTCTTCGGCTGCCAAAGGCACTGGTGATGACGCCGTCTTGGGCTCCATGGTGACCTCCATCCTGCCGCTCTGCTAGTCTTGGTCTCGTTGCCATGAAATGGAAACCTTTGCCTGATGCCTCGGTACTCCACGCCTGTGCTTGCCACCTTTGCACCAAAGAGGAAACAAGGACACTGCACAGGTCGGTGCCCGCCTGGTTTCGATCGTCATGGCTTGCGTCACGAGCACCTCGCGAGGTACCCTGCCTAGATCTCTCCGCCTCCTCGCGAGCCTGCCTGGCGAGGCCGTTCCTGAGGAAGTCTTGTGTCGTCCGCCCCGAGAGGCTTGGCCCCTCGCAAGGGTCTTGAACCTTGCGCTGATGAAGATGGGTCGTACTGGGCCACCACTTGAGCCACGCCGCAGGTAGGCAAGTCTGGGGACCCCCGTTCCCAGAATGCCGACAACTTCCCTTGACCGTACTTCCTCTTGCGGCTGTCTATCTGCTGCTGCTTCCCTTCAATCATAAGAGCTCTATCTACCAACTCCTGGTAGTTGTTAAATGTTGCCACCATCAACTGCACGCTTACCTCATCATTCAGTCCTTCCAGAAACTTCTCCTGCTTGGCGGCATAAGTTGCTACGTCATCAAGGGCATACCGTGCTAACTTACTAAAATCGTCCACATATTGGTCCACTGTGCGTCCTCCTTGGCGCAAGTTGTGAAACTTGTGCTTCTTCATGTTCATAGCTCCTGCTAAAACATGGGCAGTGCGGAAAGCCTGCTGAAACTGATCCCATGTAACAGTGTCAATGGGGTAAGTGGCTGTGAAATTTGTCCACCATGATGTTGCGGCTCCATCAAGCTGCTGTGCGGCAAAACACACTCTCTCCGCATCTATGCATCCTGTAGTGGTCAGCTCCCTTCAATCTTGCGGAGCCAATCATCTTCAACAATCGGCTCGGTGCTACTAGAGAACACCGGCGGATTCAGTCGTAGGAAACGGGCTAAGTGATCAACAGGTGGTGGTGGTGGTGGGTTGTTGTTGTTGTTGTTGTTGTTGTTGTTGTTGTTGTTGTTGTTGTTGTTGTTGTTGTTGTTGTTGTTGTTGCCTTGGTTCTGATTCTGAACTAACAGCTGCATCAGGGTATTCTGCTACTGGATCAACTGAGTGAGTTCCGGTGGGAAGGAAAATCCATTGTCATGTCTCGGAGGCATCTGATGGGTTTAGAAAAGGTGAGAAAACGGAATAGAATGAGGTCTAAGGGGAAACACTACACATATGCACATGAGACAAACACAATCATATCACTTCAATCAATTCAAACAAGGGCATACAAACGGTCTAACTATCGTTACAAAAGTGCTTGGACTATACTATATACATGGGAGAATACTACTACTGATATGGTAGTCGACTATAAGTTTTAATCGGTAGAAGACTCCATGATATCCGCTCCAGCTTCATCAACATAGTCATCATCGCTGTCGTCGGGGTCTGAATCGGTGTCGTCGATGATGATGTAGTCCTCTGAACGAATGTCCTTGGAATCTCATCATCTCCTCCTGGTGCGGGGTCTCCCATGAATACTCCTAGCTTCCTCGTCGGATCGTCATTCTTCTCCACTAGTATCGTCATTTCCTCCTCATATCCATCGTGTGTAGACTTGAGTTCCTCTTCTAGCTTCGTAATCCTGTTCATTGCCTTCTTCAGATCTATCATGCATGCGCACATCTGGTTCTCCTGGCGATGAATGTGCTGGTTTAACTCCTGGATGAAAGCTGCAATGGACCTGTCCCTCCTGGTGTTGATCATCTCCCATTGCTCATCTCGGCGCCCACATATCTTGTAGATAGTGTCCTTGAGATCCTTTTGGTAAACTTCTCCAATGCGTCCCATAGCGATGTGGGCTGCCATGCTCTTTCCTAGACTCTAGGTTGGTGCATCAAAGGAAAACTCTATGGGCTCAGTGACTGGCATGAATGTCCTTCCTGGAACTTGAACTCAAATCATCCAATGCTCCTCTTCTGGTAAATTGGCGATGTAGGTCCCGGTGAAACTTGGTATTCTGATGTTCAAATACCTAGTAACTTCCTTCAAGTGTCATCCACAAGGAGTGTCTTCATCCGGTTGTGTAAACTTGTTCCTTGAGTCCGCCATCCTATAGAGTAGAAAAGGGAGAGGAGTCAGAAATGAGTAGAGAAGAGTGACATATGGTTTATCTTAGTGGTCGTGTCCTACAGTCAGCGTGTGCTCTGATACCATCTTCTAGTGACTAGACCTCAGATAGTCTAGTCTCTATGCATCAGTGTCATCCCTAGATCGGTAATGCTGACACACACAGTACTCGAGGATTTATAACAGAGTTTCAATCACACACTTATTACATCAAATGTCTCAAAAGAGAACTTATTACAATAATATGGCTAAAGGCCATCTAAATACGATAACAGCGGAAGGCTTGGAAGATAAAGTGAGTCCATCAACTCCAATGGCATAGCGGAGTGAACGACAACAACCTATGGCACCTTACTCGTCGTCTGAAAAGTCTGCAACATGATATGTTGCAGCCCGAAACGGGTTAGCACATGGAATATCCTGGCAATGTAACACACAGAGTAATGAACAGGTAAATGATATCACTACATGCATATATGGCTGGTGGAAAGCTCTATGTTACAGTTTTTGCATAAAGCTAATTTTTCCCTACAACAAAGGAATAAATTTTATTTAACTATCATGGTGGTTGTTAAACATTGGGAAGGTTCCTCCAACTCAATCCCAATTAAGCAACATCAATTAACCCAATCAAATTAGTTTAGAGTGATGAGATCAACATGATAATCCAAGAACCAGATACTCAAGATGTCCATAACGGGGAACACGGCTAACCATGATGTAACGCCCCGAGTCCGATGCTCCAGTTGCCTTCCATTTATTTTAGTTGTTGTCGTGTGTTTATTGTGTGTGGCATTGTCATAATTGTTTTGCATATTTCTTTTCCATATGTTTGTTGCCATGATCATGTTGAGTGCCTTGTCATATTTGCTTCTTGCTTCATGATCATCATTGTTTACATTGCATTGTGCCTTTTGTCATTTTGCATTTCATCATAATCACCATGTGCATCGCATTCTTCATGATGTTGTCTTGTTCTATGCATGTTGCATGTGACCAAACCCCTTGCTATGTCTCTCAAATCTACCCATGCATCAACACCTCCTTCTTCCTTCTTATTCTTTTCATTTTGCTAGTGCCATTTTCTATCCTCAATAAATGTTCATTCTTTTCCTATAAATCCTGCACTTTGCCTACATCCTCTCTGCTAATTTTCAGCCCATTTGAAAGTGTTTTGGTTGGGTTAAAAAATGGCTCAAGTTTGAATTTAATTCAAACTTGAATTATTTTTATATCTCTAAAAAAATGTCCAAATCATTTTATTCAAATTGTTCATAAATCCAGGATCTCAGATCTATTTCTGTATCAGTCTATTGCCTTCCAGATCTTTCTGTGCATTTCTGCTCTTGTTATTCTGTCTGAAGAATTAAAGAAAGGAAATGAGGGAGAAAGGAAGAGCAGCCCAGCGAAGCCCACCTATCTTACCTGTTCACCGCAGCCCACCTGGAACTCTTCCAGCCGGCCCAACCCCTCTCGCTCACGCCTACCTGCTCTGTTGCTCGCCGTCTCCCCTCGCTGCCTACAGGAGCGCCCGGTGCCATGAGCCTGAGCTCACGGACGTCGAGGCCAGCACGTCCCGCGCCCCTATAAAGCCAACGCCTCGCCCCTAGGGTTTCCCTCTTTCCCCCTCAGCCGCCGCCACCTCTATCTTCTCCGTTCGTCTCCTCCTTCGATCCCAAGTTAGGAAGCAGAGAGAGTTCAGAGAAGAACCACCGAGCGCGTTCCGCCGTCGTTTGTGAGGCCTCCCCGTCGTCTTCTTCAACTTCAAGCAAGGCCAGGAGCAAGAAGGGTCCAAGGATGCCGCGATCTTCTTCCTCGACTTCGTCTACTTCCTCTGTGTCGCCAAGTCACGCGCCTGGCGTCCTCCCCTGCTTCCTTCTTCCTCGGACAGGAACCACGTCGGGTTCAGAGCTCGTCCGCGTCGCCTCTCGTTTGTCTCCGTGGCCGTCTGCGTGTCCTAGGGTGAGCTAGGTATACCTGCTTCCCTCCTTCTTCTTTCTGTCGCGTTTAGGTCACCGGATTCACTACTAGGTCCATGCCATCGTCGCGCTCTCGATGCTCCGGCTATATCTGAAACTTTCAGTGTAGTTGTTGTTCCTCTGCATCACCCGCTGGTCAAGTCCCGCGCTCGTGCAGCATGCCCGTGTCTTCGCATCTCCCAGCATAGTCATCGCCTCGCCGTGCCTCGCTGCCGCGGCCGAGACGAGCTCCTGCTCGAGCTCATTCTCGAAGCCCTTGTTCTGCCGCTCGCGCACACGCATCTGCACAACCGCACACCGCAGCTCGCCCGTAAGCCTCCCCATGCCCACCTAGCGCCTGTCGCCGCCATCTCGCCATGACCGCGCCCGAGTCGAGCGCGAGTTCGAGCTCGAGTCGCTGCACACACGCGTTCTGTAGTTAACCCTCACCAGTTTCCGCACGCCCGCCGTTGTCTTATAGCCGCAGTCGCTGCCGCGTTTGCTCGCCGACGACACCTCCGACCACCCTGTGTGTTCGTTGGAGTCATGGCCCTTTTCCTCCACTAACAAGCAGCTAGCGCAGTGGCTAGTAGCGATGCATCCATCCGTGAGGTCCTGGGTTCAAGCCCAGCTCCCCTCCCTTTTTCATTTTTGTTGTTGTTGTTTCAGTTATTCCACATGCACACTCACCCTTGCTGCATCAGCAAGTTTCGCTGCTCGTTGCGTCCAGCCACGGCCACAGAGCAAGCCATCTCTGTTAACGTTTTCAGTTTCGTCAGATCAACGCCAGAACATAGTTCATATTGAGCGTAAGGCATTCCTTAGCAAAGTTCTATCTTAGCCCATCTGGTTAACAGCGCATGCATGTACTCGAGAGGTCTCGGGATCAAATCCCAGGCGCCCTTTTTCATCAACTTTTGCACCAATTTTTGGCTCACTCAGATCAAGCCCTTGTTCTTATTCATGTCAGCCCTAGCCCCTCTTTTATCACAATAACACTTGTATCCCAGTGGTCTTCAGAGTGTGCATCGATCCAGCAGGTCTGGGGTTCGAATCCTAGGAGACCCTTTTTCTGCACTGTCTCCTTTTAATTTTTTCCTCACACACACTCTTCCATTTCGGGCCAGGTCCATCTTGGGCTTTGCACAGTGCGTTGCATTCGGCCCGTAGACGTTTTTTTTCATTCTGTGATTTTGTCACATATCCAGTGCATGCATATTTTCAGAAATGCCATTAAAATTGCATTGCTCATATCTAAATATCCAAGCATCCAAATGAAACATGTCATGTATGTAAAATGCTTAGAATTTCATGTACTTTCACAATATCCAACTTTCATCCATGTTAAAATATTTAAAACTGTTGTTTGCATAAATTCCATGTTAAAATGGTTTAATTCATAACTAAATAACCGTAGCTCCAATCTTAATAAACTTTATATGTAAATGGGCAAGAAAAATGCATAGATTAACATGGTGCACTTTGTTTTAGTGCTTAACAACATTAAAATATGGTTTAGGGCAGAACAGTACCAAATTCGGAATATGGACATGGGGATTTTCTGGAATTGTTGTTTGTTGTTCCGGCCTCATTTAAACTTGCCTAGATAGGTAGTTTCCATATGCTTCACCTCTTGCCATGTTTAACAACATTTAATATTATTGGGTAGCTTAAACGAGAGAGAACTAAATAATTGAAAGTGGTGTTTCGTCAATATGCAACTCGTTGCATATTGAGCTCCACTTAATTTGTAGTATTGTTTGTTGCACTTTGCCATGACATGCCTCTTTAAACCGGACATGCATCATACTTGATTGTGCATCGTGCCATGTCTACGTGATGGTTGTTTACCATGTTGTTTGCTTCTTTCCGGTATTGCTTCTTCTTGATAGTTCCGGTAACGTTGCGATTGTGAGGATTCGTTCGACTACGCCCGTTTGTCTTCTTCATGGACTCGTTCTTCTTCCTTGCGAGATTTCAGGCAAGATGACCGCTACCCTGGATCTCACTACTATCATTGATATGCTAGTTGCTTCGTTCTATCGCTATGCTGTGTTACCTATCTTTTGCTCATCAAGCCTCCCATATTGCCATGAACCTCTAACCTTTGACACCTTTCCTATGCAAACCGTTGCTTGGCTATGTTACTGCTTTTGCTCAGCCCCTCTTATAGCGTTGCTAGTTGCAGGTGAAGTTGAAGATTTCTCCATGGTGGACAGGATTTTGGTTGGGATATCACAATATCTCTTATATTATTAATGCATCTATATACTTGGTAAAGGGTGGAAGACTCGGCCTTATGCCTGGTGTTTTGTTCCACTCTTGCCACCCTAGTTTCCGTCATACCGGTGTTATGTTCCCAGATTTTGCGTTCCTTACGCGGTCGGGTGATTTATGGGACCCCCTTGACAGTTCGCTTTGAATAAAACTCCTCCAGCAAGGCCCAACCTTGGTTTTACCATTTGCCTCACCACCACCTATACCTTTCCCTTGGGTCGGCCAACCCGAGGGTCATCTTTATTTTAGCCCCCCCGGGCCAGTGCTTGTCTAAGTGTTGGTCTGAACCGAGTAGACTGCAGGGCCCCCTCGGGGAAACTCGAGGTCTGGTTTTACTCGTAGGATGTCTCATCCGGTGTTGCCCTGAGAACGAGATATGTGCAGCTCCTATCGGGATTGTCGGCGCATCAGGCGGCTTTGCTGGTTTTGTTTTACCATTGTCAAAATGTCTTGTAAACCGGGATTCCGAGACTGATCGGGTCTTCCTGGGAGAAGGTATATCCTTCATTGATCACGAGAGCTTATCATGGGCTAAGTTGGGACACCCCTGCAGGGTATACCCTTTCGAGAGCCGTGCCCGCGGTTATGTGGCAGATGGGAATTTGTTAATGTCCGGTTGTAGATAACTTGACACCAGATCCGAATTAAAACGCATCAACCGTGTGTGTAGCCGTGATGGTCTCTTTTCGGCAGAGTCCGGGAAGTGAACACGGTTTCTGTGTTATGTTTGATGTAAGTATGAGCTTCGGGATCACTTCTTGATCATTACTAGTTGACAACCATTCCTTTTGCTCTCTTCTCGCTCTTATTTGCGTATGTTAGCCACCATACTTGCTTAGTCGCTGCTGCAGCCTCATCACTTTACCCCTTCCTTTCCCTTTAAGCTTTGCTAGTCTTGATACCCATGGTAATGGGATTGCTGAGTCCTCGTGGCTCACAGATTACTACAACAACAGTTGCAGGTACAGGTTGTACGATGATCATGACGCGAGAGCGATGCTTGCTTTCGTTGAGTTCTTCTTCTGCTCCTACTTCGATCAGGGATAGGTTCCAGGTCGGCAGCCTGGGCTAGCAGGGTGGATGTCGTTTGAGTTTCTGTTTGTGTTTCATCCATAGTCGGATGGTGCTCTGATGTATTGTGATGTTGTATTTGTGTGGCATTCTATTGCCTCTTGTATGTATCACCATCTATTATGTAATGTTGATGTAATTATATCCACCTTGCAAAAGCGTTTCAATATGCGGGTCTATCCTTGGTGGGACCTTCGAGTTCCTTTTGGATAGGGTCGCATATTGGGCGTGACACATGATTAGTTTATACATTCTGCAAAGGTTTGCGCACTTTTCCCCATAAGACTCGATCTCCTCCATTGAATTTCTCGCACTTCATGATGTTTGAGAAATGGATGACGGAGACACAGTCTTTCAAAAGCATTAACTCTTTACTCTGGGTAGACAGTACCACCTACATCCCCTACATCTGCTAGTCTACCACTGAAAGAGGTCACACAACTTATTCAACTATGCCAGAGCCCATAATGGCTTGTGGCTGCACACGGAAGTTTCTAGCATGAAAATTCTTATGATCCCTTTGAGTCTGGGTGGCGAACCGTAGGATGATCACATGGGTACTCCGGGATATCCTAGGACAACACTGGATTCTCCAGGTGCCCTGACAACCACTGGGTACTCCAGGGTGCCTCAACCAATCCACCCAGATGTCTATTTAAGTAGCCACCTTAAGTTAACCATTAATTAACAATACTCACATCTGTCATGGATACACTCACCCAATCCACGTCTACGAGCATAGCATAGCAATCCTGAGCATAACGTAGAAGTAACTCCCAAAGGTTTGATAATAAAAGGGCAATATGTTCTACCTCATCATCTACTTCAAAAGCCCACATGTTATTCAGATCCTAACCATGCAATGTTTGAGGATTGAGACTAATGCATAAAAACTGGGTAATAAAGAGATATGATCAAAGTGTTACTTGCCTTGCTGACGATCTGCAAAACCTAGAGACTTGTAGTAGCACGCTTCGCACTCCGGGTATTCTAACGCAAACAAACAATAACATACATAAGCACTCAAAGTAGAAGCATGTGTAAAATTCAAATAAAAGATCTAACCAGAAAGTTCAACTGAAGAACTCCGGTTTGCAAAAAGAGTCAACCCAAACGGAGCAACGAAACTCAAACTACGAAAGAAACAAGATTCATTTACTAATTGGACTAAAGTCAAATTTTATAGTACCAAAATCTTGTTCAAGTTGGTTAAACATAAAGAGGGCTTTGAGACGAAGATTTACGCGCTTGTTTCATCTGATTTGGATAAACGAGCGAAAAGATAAACTAGATCGAAGATCAGGGCAGAAATCATGATCGAAAATAATCGCGGAAAAACCCTGGAAAAAAAACGAGACGAACAGGCTAACGAACGAATGTTCGCTGTTTGCGACTAACTGAGAACAACGTTCGTTTCATTAAAACGAACGTTCGGACGAACATCCGCTAAATAACTAAACCAAAAAAAACCGAACCGATCTAATAAAAAAACTAAATCTACATTTTTTAAACGAACGGTTGTTGAAAAAAAATGGCGGCGGTGGCGGTGTCGGTTACCTCCGGCGAGGTCTGGCGGGGCTGGGCGGGGTCGGCGGCGGCTCCGCGCGGTGGCGGCGAGGGGCGGCGACGGCAGCGCAGGGCGACGGCGACTAGCGGCGCAGGGCGGCGGTGGTGCGGCTGCAGCGACGGTGGTGCGGCGCAGGCGGTGGGGCGGCTCGGGGTGGCGAGAGGGGCTCGGGGCGGAGGCTTATAAAGCCCCCCTTCCCCCCCCCCCCGGTGGTCTCCGACTTGGGATAGGGGGCATCGGACGGCGGCGGTGACCCAGAGTCTGTCGCGGACAGGGCGCGCGGAGGTGCCGGTAGAACGGGCCGGCCTGCTCGGCTGGGCTTCGGCCCAGTCGGGCGGGAACCATTTATTTTTAAATGATTCCGCCGAACAGAAAAATAATCCTAATAAATATATATATTTTCTAAAAATGCCAAAACAAATTTTTCACCGTCTAAATGAAATATTTAGAACAAAGTGAACATTTTTCTTGCCTAAAATGCAACTTTTGAAAACGTGCAATTTTTCTAATTCAAATAAAATAGCAATAAAACTCCAAATAGAAATAAAATTTGATTTTAATATTTTTCCTCCAATATTTCTTTTATTTTGGAGAAGTCATATTATCTCCTCTCTTGTATTCTCATATTTGAAATACTCAGAGACAAAAATGATTAAAACCAAAATGATCCTCTTTTCAATATTTGACGAAAGTTCAAATATGAAAATAAACGAAATCCCCAACTCTCTCCGTGGGTCCTTGAGTTGCTTAGAATTTCTAGGATCAACCAAAATGCAATAAAATATGATATGCATATGATGACCTATGTATAAGTCTAGAATGTCAACGCAAATAGGCGGCAGAAAGCAGTAGGGGCGAAATCCCGTGCCTTTTGGAGCGCGACCTCCACCCGCCAACAATAGCCGTCGAGCTTAGGGTGGCCACTGCGATAGAAGTTGATGAGGTGCAGAGTTGCGGAGGAGTCCGCGGCGAGTCGGTGGGGACGAAGTGGGTGAGGGTTTTCTTTTTCCTTTTGCATGTGTGAGTGAACAGAAGGCGACGGAGATGAATCATGTGCGATACTAAATCACCGAGATTGAATGGGAATCCATATTTCCTTTGTCCTTTGTCCATGAGTTTTTTCTACGATGAATAAAACCCTGCTAATCACCATGTTCAAATTTGGCACTTTTCCGGGTTCAATTACAATATTTAGGGGATTATGTGCATTTTCTAGGCATTACTGCACATAATTCAAATTCAAACAATCGGTGCTTGAAAAGGTGCATGAGAATAGTCTGGAAAACCTTGATCGTGCTATCTAGTAAATTCTCTTGCCTTTTACAAGGAATGGGCAGATATTTCAAGGAAATTGTTTACTGGGTACTATACAAAAATGAAATACATGCTTCAAAAACATGACGCCTGGTGTGGTTCCATGGTAGGGCCTCACCGTGCCCTAGTAAAAATTTGAGAATGTTTGTCTTATGTCGTCATGCACGCCATTCATAAATGGAACCATCACCGAGGAAATTTCATGGTTTCGAGGGGGAAATCAGCAAGACTGAAGGGGGCGGGAATCCAAATTTCCTTCCTAGCTTGTCATTTTGTTTTTTCTACAATCAACATACCCCTCGAATGCAACGGTTTCAAATTTAGCATTTTTCTGGGCTCATTTTCCATATTAGAGGATTATGTGCATTTTTTAGGCATTAATCCACATAATTCAAATTCGAACAATTGGTCATGATTAGGTGCGCAAGAATGGTCTGGAAAAACCATACTCATGGTATTTAGTAAATTCTCAAGCCTTTTACAAGGAATGGGCACATATTTCAAGGGAATGTGTGGCAATAGTCAACCACAAACGCATCATTTATTGGGTTATCAACTAAAAAAATGAAATATGTGCTTGAAAAATATGACGCCTGGCATGGTGCCATGGTATGGCCTCACTATGCCCTGGCTAAAAGCTGAGAAGATTTGATTTATGTTGTCATGCACGCCCTTCATAAATCGAACCATCACAGAGAAAGTTCCATGCTTTCGAGAGGGAAATCACAAAGATTGAAGGGGAATCCAAATTTCCGTCCTAGTTTGTCATTTAGTTTTTTTCCGACGATCAACATGCCGCCTCAAATGCAACGTGTTCAAACTTGACATTTTTTCGGACTCATTTACCATATTTAGGGGATTATTTGCATTTTGTACGCATTAATGCACATAATTCAAATTTGAACAATTGGTGGATGAAAATGTGCACAAGAATGGTTTGCAAAACCATGCTCGTGCAATTTAGTACATTCTCATGCCTTTTACAAGGAATGGGCAGCTATTTCAAGGAAATGTGTGGCAATAGTTAACCATAAACGCGTTGTTTACTGGGTTAACAGCTATACAAAAATGAAATACATGCTCTAAAAACATGACGCCTGGCGTGGTGCCATGGTATGGCCTCACCGTGCCCTGATAAAAATTTGAGAATGTTTTCCTTATGTCGTCACGCATGCCCTTCATAAATCGAACCATCATCGAGGAAGTTTCATGATTTCGAGGGGGAAATCATCAAGATTGAAGGGGGATCCAAATTTCCTTTGTCCTTTGTCCATGACTTTTTTTCTATGATGAACATACACCCTGCAAATCACCGTGTTCAAATTTGGCACTTTTCTGGGTTCATTTACCATATTTAGGGGATTATGTGCATTTTCAAGGAATTAATGCACATAATTCAAGTTCAAACAATCGGTGCATGAAAGGGTGCACAAGAATGGCCTGGAAAACCATGCTTGTGCCATTTAGTAAATTCTCATACCTTTTACAAGGAATGGACAGATATTTCGATGAAATATGTGGCAATAGTCAACCACAAACATTTGTTTATTGGGTTTTCAACTATAGAAAAATGTAATAAATGCTTGAAAAGCATGACGCCTGGCATGGTGCCATGGTATGGACTCACCATGCCCTGGTAAAGATTTGAGAAGGTTTAACTTATGTCGTCATGCACGCCCTTCATAAATCGAACCATCACCGAGGAAGTTTCATGGTTTCGAGTGGGAAATCACCAAGATTGAAGGGGGATCGAAATTTCCTTTGTCCTTTGTCCATGAGTTTTTTTCTATGATGAACATACACCCTGCAAATCACCGTGTTCAAATTTTGCACTTTTCCGGGTTCATTTACCATATTTAGGGGATTATGTGAATTTTCTAGGCATTAATGCACATAATTCAAGTTGAAACAATCGATGCATAAAACGGTGCACAAGAATGGCCTGGAAAAACCATGCTCATGCCATTTAGTAAATTCTCATGCCTTTTACAAGGAATGGATAGATATTTCGATGAAATGTGTGGCAATAGTCAGCCACAAACATTTGTTTACTGGGTTTTTAACTATAGAAAAAATGAAATAAATGCTTGAAAAACATGGTGCCTCACATGATGCCATGGTATGACCTCACCATGCCCTGGTAAAAATTTGAGAAGGTTTTTCTTATGTCGTCATGCACGCCCTTCATAAATCGAACCATCACCGAGGAAGTCCCATGTTTTCTGGAGGGAAATCACCAAGATTGAAGGGGAATCCAAATTTTCTTTGTTCTTTGCCCTGGAGTTTTTTTTCTATGATGAACATACACCCTGCAAATCACTGTGTTCAAATTTGGCATTTTTTCCGGGCTCATTTACCATATTTAGGGGATTATGTGCATTTTCTAGGCATTTAGCGCATATAAATCCAATCTAGCTACAGCTACACGAATCTTGTGTGAGGGACGTGGATTGCCATTCGATCGCGACGCATCCTCGGTGCACACGCGTGATCTGCTTGGCTGGGGTTCAGGCCAATCATAACGCAACACATAATAGGCTCAGCGCACACTATTTCCGGAAGCGACAGAGATGAACCATGTGTGATAATGAATGAGCAAAATTGTAAGGGGATCCAAATATCCTTTGTCGTTTGTCGTTGAGCTCTTAAAAACAACCGCACTGTGCAGCTGCCCGGCCCCTCCATCTTAGAGCTCTCTCTAAGAGTCGTTCATGGCACCGCGACGCACAATAACTGGTAAGGAAGCGATGGCATCCCGCCGTGCTGCGTTCCACGCGCCCGCGGCTGCACGCATGGTAAGGAACCGATGGCATCTCGTCGCGCCGAGTTCATCGCTGCCGGCGGCCATACAGTTATGTGGGCGGACTTTGAGTCTGCCATGGCCGAATGGGTGGTGGATCTAGAGGCGGCCAAAGCCGCATAGAAGGAGCGGAAAAGGCAGAAAGCGGTCAAGAAAAGAGAGTCCCGCCACCGTAAGAAAGAAGAGGCCAGACGACATGTTGAGGAGAGCTTGGCGGAGATCGAAGCACGGTGGGCTGCCGCCTACAAGGCTGGGAAGGAGAATGCAAACGTCTGGCCAGCATGCCCTGATGGCAGCATGCGAGAAGTAGTTTAAGTTTGTAGTATTAGAGCAAATTACCAGTAGTACTTTAAGTTTGTAGTATTAACGTACAATGTCAATAAGAGCATCCTTTGAGGGCTTTGAGCGTTGATTAGCATGTGTGCCCGTGTGCTTTTTTTGCGTTAATCATTAGAAGATCACAAAACACACGGTTCCTATGTCGTACCCGTATGCGTTTTTTGCATTAATGATCCATAAGTCAGCTACATGTGTGATGTTTCCTAATAAACGAGGCGTACCATTGACCGAAAAAAAATCAACTACACGTGTACATTTTTCTGGAGACGGGATCTGCCAATTTTCTATTTTCTTGCACATGAGTATTTTACACGCTTCGTCTGCGTTGTGTGTTTGCCCCGCCCAAGTTTCAAGTTTCGCAGCAAAATTTTCATTAGGCGCGCGATTTCAGAATTTATTCCTCCAACCACATCCCCACCCATCAAAATTCCTCAGTAACCCCCCCCCCCCGGCGCCTCCCCCTACCAGCAGCTCAAACCGCCGCCACCGCAACCACAACTTCAACCACATATACGTTCTGCTCGGATCCAGTCAGCTAAACCACCAACCTCTATCACGGCCCCGGCCTGATTGCTTAAATGGCGCCTGTGAAACATCCTCATGCCTCCAAATCCCCATCGCCCCTACCTCCAGAGCATCGATGCGCAATACCAACCACATATTACATGGAGGTCGAGGAGCTGATGGCGGCCCATGGCGCCATGGCCGCTGTGCGTGTTGACCCAGAGGAACACCTCGCCTCCGCCGCTGTTGACATGGTGCAGGCTCTGGCCCAGATGAAGTGCCCCAGCGACTACCCCCCCCCCCCAGGACTTAACAGGTATGATCTGACCAGCTAAATCTTACCAATACCACTTTCAATGGCTATGTTTTGTATGATTGATGTATTAAGCATGTCCGTGCCTTGTTTATTTCAGTACTGCACATTTTGTGATGTTCAAGCATTAACTGTGCAGCACAATTTCACCAATACCAGCAACAAACTTACAATACATGACTCAGTATATCACTAGAGATGCTACCCATTTGCTATTTTTGGTGGATGCTAACCCTGTTGTACTTAACATGCCTGTCCATATGCCTGTCCATTGTCATATCCCTAGTCTGGTATGACTTAGACTAGCTAGCTATTTGTGCATCATATTTAAATTTCATTTAAATTTGAAATGAGGATTGATGGAACCCTCAGAATCATTTTTGAGAATGACCCAAATAAAAATTTCTCCAAAAGGGTCCAAGAAAATGCTCATGTTGCCCTCTGAAAATATTGGACAGAGATAAAAATCAAAACAATATTTTTAGGAGCTCATGGACATTTATTTTGGCCATTTGGATTAATTCGATAAATATTTGCATTGGAAATATATTTCTATATATATGAAATATGGTCCAAAAATTATGCCAATTATAAAAGAGCTCTGGAATAATACCATTAGCCCCTACAAAAATTGGCATAAGGAAATTAAATGATTTAATATATTTATTAAATCAAAACAAATGTCAGAAAAATTAGAAAACAAAAATAAAAGAAGGAGGGGCCTACCTGGGCCTCCCCTCCCCTGCGCAGCCCAGCAGCAGCAGGCCGGCCAGCCAGGAGGCGGCCCAGCCCGCCTGGCCCCCCCCTCCTCTGTCGTCTTCCCCCCCGACAGGGGAACGGCGTGTGCCCGACGCTCGCCGGCACGCGCGCGCCACCTCCCCCCCTGCTGGCCACCTCCTGCTTCCCCGGACTCCCTCGATGCCCCGGACGAAGCCACGCAGCTGCCCCGCACCGCTCTCACTCTCCCTCGCCCTCCTCTACTCCCCCTGCTCTCTCTCCCTCTCACCCGAGAACCACCGCCGCCGCCGACGGGCATCGCCGTAGCCACCGACCTCCCCTCGCCTTCCCGACACACGCGGAAGCTCCGCTCCTCCGCCCTGAAGCTCCCCGTCAAGCCGTGCCCCTCCGGACACCCCGTGGAGCCGTCGCCGTCGCCAAATTCGACTCCGGCCGCCGTGAATCCTCGCCGGCGATTCGGGAGCTACCGGGCATCCCCGACCTCTCCCTCGCGCTCGCTGGTTCCGCGGTGAGCCCCCGCACCGAACCCCCTCCTCCCCGTGTCTGTTTGCTCCGTTTAGGCCTTAGCTCCGCCATGGCCGAAGCTCGCCTCCGCTCGAGCTTGTCGCCGGCGTTGCTCCGGCGACCTTTTGGCCACGCCAGTGCATCTAGCACTCTCGCCGCACCTCGTAGTGCCCCGCGAGCGCTTTAGTTCGCTCGTTTGCACGCTGCAGCCGCGTCCCCGAACACAGCCGAGCTCCGGCCGCCGCTGCAAGCTTGCTCCGGCGAGCTCCGGCGCCCCCGCAGCCCCCCCATCAGCTCCCCTGGTTGCGGACGAAGACGGGCTACGCCCCGGTGGTCTTAGCGCGATCAAACGCCGTCTGTAACGCAAGTCCGGCGAGTCGCCGCCGCGCTAATGGTCGCCGCCGGCCAGAACTCCGGCGGGCTGACGTGGCTTAGTTAATTAGTCACTAACCCCCCACCTACTGACGCTGACAAGTGGGCCCCAGGGCTTAGTCAAAGCTAACCAGCCCGGGTTTGACTCGGGGTTAACCCCAGTGTCACTGACGTGTGGGTCCCACACGTCAGGATTGACCTGGACAGCCGCGTTGACCGCTGATGCAATGATGACGTCATGCTGACGCAATTATACATTTTCTGGAATTAAAATAATTCAGAAAATCCAGAAATTGATTTAAACTTCAAAAATTCATATCAATTCAACCGTAGCTCAGATTTAAATAATTTATATATGAAAAATTATCAGAAAAATGCAATCTTTCCATCTGTACTAGTTTCATGCATGAAAAACCAACTTATACATGCTGAATATGGGAAAACACATTATGGCATATATAAGAGACCTAATTTAGAAATGCATTTGAACCTTTGGTTCAAATGGACTTCAAACCAATTGAACACTAGTTGCATTAGCTCAACAGCATCACATCTACATGCCATGTTCATGCATCATATTGTTGCATATGATTGTGTATTGATTGCCGGCACCGTTCCTTCTCGATAGGTCCTGCTCCGGAGACGTTCCAGAGTACCTGTCTGTGAAGCAGTGCCTCCCTTGTTGTGTTACCAGGCAAGCAACCCCCCCTTGTTCATTTCGATAAAACCCTACTCTCTCGCTCCTGCTCTCAGTTATTGCATTAGGACAACAACGATTCATCTGCTACTTTGTGCTGCGGTAGTTGAACCCATTCCTCTGCATGACCTGTCATTGCCACAGTAAATAGTTGAAACCCACTAGCATGTGTAGGAGTTGATTGAAGCCACTGATGTGTTCCTACCATGCTATGCCTGCTATTGCTTAGAGTTGTGTCAGGTCTGATTCATTGGGAATGAATTGGAGTGTTACGATATGTTCTGATGCTGAGAGTGAAGTGTGTGAACACGATTTGGTAAAGGTAGCGGTGAGAGGCCATGTAGGAGTACATGGTGGGTTGTCTCACTGGAACCGTCCTTAAGCCCTGAGTTCTGTGTATGTTGTCCAATGACTCGATACTACCACACATTGGGCTCCGGGCGCTCCAAGCCCTCTCGACTTATTAACCAACTTGATCTCTGTCCAGGAGTCGCAACTAGTTTCTGGTGTTTGTAGGTAGTGCTATTTTTCTACCAAGTGGCACCCGGCAGGGTGGGCTTGGGACAGACTAGGCACACGTGGCCCGGTGTACCGAGTGGCACCCGGTTGGTGGGCTCGGGAACCCTGTACACATCGTTTGGGGCCGTAAGCGACACCCCGGCCGGATCTCCTTGCGGATGGAACCCGAATAGGCGATAAACCTGGACTAGAGTCTTGTGTGGTTAGTCAGGTCGTGGCCGACACCCTCGCCAGGCTTCCGCTTGAAGGTTGCCGAGATACATGACGTGTACATGGCGGTAAGTGGCGAGAGCGTGTGTGAAGAAGTACACCCCTGCAGGGTTAACATGATCTATTCGAATAGCCGGGTCCGCGGTTATGGACTTCTTGGATGCTTACATGGTACATAGACAACTTGAAGTGGATACTATAAAATGCTCAAGACAAGTGTGAGTGCTATGGATGGCCTTCTCGTAGGGAGACGGGGATGAATCCATAGTAGTGTATTGTGTGGTGATTAGTGGACTCGTGTTCGTTGTTTCACCTCAAAAGTTTCTGGTAGTCGTAGAACAGGATAGCCACAGAGTCAAAGCTGGCTTGCTGCAACTAAACCCCACATTACCCTCTTGATACAAATGCATGTATGATAGGATCTGATGTAAGTCTTGCTGAGTACCTTTGTACTCATGTTGCTTTATTTATGTTTTTGCAGCGGAGACTTCGGTCTTACTAGTGTTCTTGTGGACTTCGACTAGTAGCTAGTACCTCAGCTACGATCTTGATCGGATGTTGTAGATAGTCAGGCTTCCAGCCTTTTCATTTGTAGATGTCTGTACCCAGACATGTAATGCTTCCGCTTGTTGCTTGTATGCTCTGTATGACGGGTCTTGTGACCCCTGTTTGCAATAAATGCTATGATGGCTCTTCTGAGCCTTTATCTATATGAGTTGTTGAGTTATGCTGTGATGCCATGTTGTACAGCACATACTTGCATGTTATGCGTACGTGTAATGTGTAGTGCTATGTGTGGGATCTGACTATCTAGTTGTTTATCTTTAGTAGCCTCTCTTACCGGGAAATGTCTCCTAGTGTTACCGCTGAGCCATGGTAGCTTGCTACTGCTCTGGAACACTTAGGCTGGCCGGCATGTGTCCTTCTTCGTTCCTGTGTCTGTCCCTTCGGGGAAATGTCACGCTTTGAGTACCGGAGTCCTGTTAGCCCGCTACAGCCCGGTTTACCGGAGTCCTGCTAGCCCAGTGCTACAGCCCGGACCCACTTGCTGATGACCGACACGTTCGAAGCTGGGTCATGGATGCCTGTCCCTGTAAGTCTGTGCCACTTTGGGTTTACGACTAGTCATGTCAGCCCGGGCTCCTTATCATATGGATGCTAGCGACTCTATCATATACGTGAGCCAAAAGGCGCAAACGGTCCCGGGAAAAGGTAAGACGACACCCGTGGGGATACCGTGCGTGAGGCCGCAAAGTGATATGAGGTGTTACCGGCTAGATCGATGTGACATCGAGTCGGGGTCCTGACAGCGTTGGTATCAGAGCTTGACTGCCTGTAGGATTACCAAGCCAAACTGGTCGAAGTTGAGTCTAGAAATTCTTTAGTTATATAAGGGAATTGATTGTGGGATGGAACGTAAGGCTCTTTTTACTCCTTATACCTCATGGTCTTCTGATCTGAGTCATCCTATCTTTCCTACGGGGTTAAGGAACTAGGCTTTCTCTTCCGTCTATCAGGATCACGTGTTACTACTCCGTAGTCCCATAGGACTGGTTGATCAGAGTCATACCCCAGTTTCGAGTACTTCCGGTGTAGTCTATTTAGTACTATCCCAGAACCTTGAGTGGTGATGTTGAGTTGTTGTACCACCCCATTTTTAGTAGGATGTCTCATTCTGAGCATTTTACTGCCGTTATGCTGCCGGAATTTTCCTAGGAGTTCGAGAGATACTAATTCCTTGTCCTACATTCTACAGTCGATAGTTGATGCTGATTCCGTCCTTGGTTTCGTTTCACCAGGATGTCATCAAGTTCTGTTGTTCGTAGCCAGAACCATGGAGATGGTAGGGATGAGGATCCTCCCGACCAGCCTTCGTTGACAGAGTTCATGTTAGAGATGGAGAGGAACAAGCGTGAGTCTAATCGTTTGTTGGCACGTATCGAGGAGAACACCGCACATCAGTTCAAAGGGTCTGCTACCATTCATGATTTCATTCGCTTGCACCCACCCACCTTTCATCATTCCATCGAGCCACTCGATGCAGATGACTGGCTCCGTAGCATCACCCATAAGCTGCGTTCCGCGAACGTAGCTGAAGATGACAAGGTCACTTATGCCACATATCACCTAGAAGGTCCTGCTAGTCTTTGGTGGCAGAACTATGAGGCTATGCTTCCAGTTGGCCAGATTCCTACCTGGAAGGATTTCACTGAGGCTTTTCGCGAGCATCACATTCCCCAGGCCCTCATTGATCGCAAGAGAGAAGAGTTCTGTAGTTTCACCCAGAGTAAGATGGCTGTTGATGCTTATAGCAGAGAATTCGAGAACCTTGCCCGCTATGCCACAGAAGAAGTGTCCACGGACGCCAAGAAGCAAGCTAGGTTCCGGAAGGGTCTCAACCCCAAGTTGCGTCGTGATCTCCACCTGCATCATTGTGATACATTCCAAGCCCTTGTGAACAAGGCCATCAATGCAGAGACAGCTCAACTCACTTACGAGGAGTCTCGTAAGCACACCCGTGATTTGGGATCTTCCTCCGGTTCTAGTTCCCAGAAGCGCCGGATTTGGGTTCCAAACTCCGCTCTTCCTTCCGGATATGCACCGAGGCCATCCTATGTGGTGCCTCCTCCAGCTCAGTCGTATGTTCCACCCGGGCCTACTGGTAGACCGTTTGTCAGTGCGGGTCCCCGTCCAACCTCAGGGACTTGCTTCACATGCGGGAAGCCAGGACACTGTGCACGTGATTGCTCTCAGACTAGTTATGCTCCACCCAAGGCCGAGAAGACTGTTGGCTGTATTAAGCCATCACGCAAGATGATCAGTGTCAAGTCAGCCCCCACTGAACGTGGACGTGTGCATCACGTCTCAGCTAAAGACGCTCATGATGATCCAGATGTCGTTCTTGGCACACTCCTTGTCAATTGTCACCCAGCATCAGTTCTATTCGATACTGGGGCATCTCACTCCTTCATTTCTGAAGGCTATGCTCGTTTGCACGACATATCATTTTGTGATATGCCAACTCCGCTTGAAATCCAAACCCCAGGGTCTAGATGGCAGACCACCAGAATCAGCCATGGTAACGAAATTCTTGTTGATAGACTTGTGTTCCTTGCATCACTTGTAGCCCTCAAGTCCTCAGATATTAACATCATCTTGGGTATGGACTGGATGACAGCTCATCATGCCAAGATTGATTGTTACACAAGATCTGTTCAGCTTACACACCCATCTGGCAAGATAGTCACCGTCTCCACTAGAGTTGCAAAGCGCCAGCTCTATTCTCTTAATGCCAGCCCTCTTCCAGACCTTGAAGATATCCCGGTAGTCCGTGACTTTCCGGATGTCTTTCCAGAGGAACTGCCAGGTGTTCCACCTGACAGAGATGTAGAGTTCGTCATAGATCTTATCCCAGGAACAGCTCCAATCTCCCGGAGACCTTACAAGATGGCACCCTTAGAACTAGCCGAGCTTAAGAAACAACTCGATGAGTCCTTGCAAAAGGCTTTCATCCGTCCTAGTTCTTCTCCTTGGGCTTGCCCCGTCCTCTTCGTCAAGAAGAAAGACGGTACGGACCGGATGGTCGTTGATTATCGTCCCGTTAATTTGGTCACGATAAAGAACAAGTATCCGCTTCCCAGGATCAACGACCTGTATGATCAGCTCGCTGGATCCTCAGTCTTTTCCAAGATGGATTTAAGGTTAGGATACCATCAAATCAAGATCAGAAACGGGGACATTCCCAAGACAGCTTTTGTCACTCGTTATGGCCAGTACGAGTACACCGTCATGTCCTTTGGTCTAACCAACGCCCCAGCCACATTCTCCCGTTTGATGAACTCGATCTTCATGGAGTACTTAGATAAGTTCGTCGTGGTTTACCTCGATGATATTCTTATTTACTCGAAGAGCGAGGAAGAGCATGCCGAACATCTTAGACTTGTGTTAGAAAAACTCAGAGAACACCGCCTTTATGCCAAGTTCTCCAAGTGTGAATTTTGGTTGCCAGAAGTGACCTACCTAGGCCACGTAATCTCTGGTAAGGGCATTGCTGTCAATCCCGAGAGAGTTCAAGCCGTTCTCGATTGGACTCCACCTGAGACCGTGAAACAAGTTAGGAGTTTCCTTGGTCTAGCCAGCTATTGTCGCCGCTTTGTTGAAAACTTCTCCAAAGTAGCCAAACCCCTCACGGAACTTCTCAAGAAAGATAAAAAGTTTGAGTGGTCCCCACAGTGTGAGTACAGTTTTCAGGAACTGAAAAGACGCCTGACTTCTGCTCCCATACTTGTGCCACCGGATTTCACTAAAGACTTTATTATCTACTGCGACGCCTCACGACAGGGACTAGGTTGCATTCTTATGCAGGATCGTCATGTGATTGCCTATGCATCTCGACAGTTGCATCCACATGAGGAGAATTATCCTACACATGATCTAGAGCTTGCAGCCGTAGTCTATGCACTCAAGACCTGGCGACATTACCTCCTTGGTAAACGTTGCGAGATCTACACCGATCACCAGAGTCTCAAGTATATCTTCACCCAACCAGATTTGAACCTTAGGCAAAGACGTTGGTTGGAGTTAATCACAGATTATGATCTAGGGATTACCTACACCCCAGGCAAAGCCAATGTCATGGCTGATGCTCTAAGCCGTAAATCCTATTGCAACAATCTCATGTTGCAGCAAGGCCAACCACTTCTCCATGAGGAATTCTGTAAGCTTAACCTTCACATAGCTCCTCGCGGATTCCTTTCTACCCTGGTGGCGAAACCTGATCTTGAAGATCGGATTATCGCTGCTCAAAAGCAAGACACAGGAATTTCTCGGATCAAGAGAAACATTAAGAAGGGAGTTGGTGGATGTTTCTCTATGGATGATCGTGGAGTTGTTTTCTTTGAGAATCGCTTGGTGGTTCCCAAGAATCAACATCTGCGACAATTGATCCTTAAGGAGGCGCATGAATCTCCTCTCACAATTCATCCCGGTAGCTCTAAGATGTATCAGGACCTACGCCAGAGGTTCTGGTGGACTAGGATGAAGAGAGAAATCGCTGAGTTCATTGCTAAATGTGACATTTGTCGTCGCGTTAAGGCAGAGCATCAAAGACCTGCTGGCACCCTTCAGCCTTTAGCTATTCCTGAATGGAAATGGGATAAAGTTGGTATGGACTTCATCACCGGCTTTCCCAGGACCAAGAGAGGGAATAATGCTATCTTCGTAGTCATTGATCGTCTCTCCAAAGTGGCTCACTTTCTCCCTGTTCGAGAGAGTATCACTGCTAGTCAGCTTGCTGACTTATATATTTCTCGAATAGTGTCACTTCATGGTGTTCCACTAGAGATCAATTCAGACCGTGGCAGTCTTTTCACTTCTCATTTCTGGGAGAGTTTCCAAACTGCCATGGGAACCCATCTTTCTTTCAGTACCGCTTTCCACCCTCAGTCGAGTGGTCAGGTGGAACGGGTCAATCAAATTCTCGAAGACATGCTCAGAGCTTGCGTTATCTCATTCGGTATGGATTGGGAGAAATGTCTTCCTTTCGCCGAGTTTGCTTATAACAATAGCTACCAATCCAGCCTCAAGAAAGCTCCTTTTGAGGTTCTCTATGGACGAAGATGTCGAACACCTTTGAACTGGTCAGAAACCGGTGAAAGACAATTCTTTGGACCGGATATGATCCAGGAGGCAGAAGAGCAAGTTCGCATCATTCGTGAGAATTTGAAAACAGCCCAGTCTCGTCAGAAAAGCCAGTATGATCGTCATCATAAGGATATGACTTATGAAATTGGCGACCAAGCTTACCTTCGGGTTACTCCTTTAAAGGGTACCCATCGTTTCGGTATCAAGGGCAAGTTGGCTCCTCGTTACATTGGTCCCTTTCGCATTCTCGCTAAACGAGGAGAGGTTTCCTACCAATTGGAACTACCCCCACCTCTTTCTCGAGTTCATGATGTCTTCCACGTCTCTCAACTCAGGCGTTGCTTCTCGGATCCTATCCGCGGAGTGGACCACGAAACGCTTGATCTCCAAGATAACCTCACATACCGAGAGTACCCGGTTCGCATTCTTGATCAAGCAGAGCGTGTCACTCGACGTCAGAACATCAAGTTTCTCAAAGTTCAGTGGTCTCATCATTCCGAGAGAGAAGCTACTTGGGAGCGAGAAGATCGTCTTCGACTGGAGTACCCCGCTTTCTTTCCGTCGACCCCTGAATCTCGGGACGAGATTCTGTCAAGTGGGGGCGAGTTGTCACATCCCTAGTCTGGTATGACTTAGACTAGCTAGCTATTTGTGCATCATATTTAAATTTCATTTAAATTTGAAATGAGGATTGATGGAACCCTCAGAATCATTTTTGAAAATGACCCAAATAAAAATTTCTCCAAAAGGGTCCAAGAAAATGCTCATGTTGCCCTCTGAAAATATTGGACAGAGATAAAAATCAAAACAATATTTTTAGGAGCTCATGGACATTTATTTTGGCCATTTGGATTAATTCGATAAATATTTGCATTGGAAATATATTTCTATATATATGAAATATGGTCCAAAAATTATGCCAATTATAAAAGAGCTCTGGAATAATACCATTAGCCCCTACAAAAATTGGCATAAGGAAATTAAATGATTTAATATATTTATTAAATCAAAACAAATGTCAGAAAAATTAGAAAACAAAAATAAAAGAAGGAGGGGCCTACCTGGGCCTCCCCTCCCCTGCGCAGCCCAGCAGCAGCAGGCCGGCCAGCCAGGAGGCGGCCCAGCCCGCCTGGCCCCCCCTCCTCTGTCGTCTTCCCCCCCGACAGGGGAACGGCGTGTGCCCGACGCTCGCCGGCACGCGCGCGCGCCACCTCCCCCCCTGCTGGCCACCTCCTGCTTCCCCGGACTCCCTCGATGCCCCGGACGAAGCCACGCAGCTGCCCCGCACCGCTCTCACTCTCCCTCGCCCTCCTCTCTCCCCCTGCTCTCTCTCCCTCTCACCCGAGAACCACCGCCGCCGCCGACGGGCATCGCCGTAGCCACCGACCTCCCCTCGCCTTCCCGACACACGCGGAAGCTCCGCTCCTCCGCCCTGAAGCTCCCCGTCAAGCCGTGCCCCTCCGGACACCCCGTGGAGCCGTCGCCGTCGCCAAATTCGACTCCGGCCGCCGTGAATCCTCGCCGGCGATTCGGGAGCTACCGGGCATCCCCGACCTCGCCCTCGCGCTCGCTGGTTCCGCGGTGAGCCCCCGCACCGAACCCCCTCCTCCCCGTGTCCGTTTGCTCCGTTTAGGCCTTAGCTCCGCCATGGCCGAAGCTCGCCTCCGCTCGAGCTTGTCGCCGGCGTTGCTCCGGCGACCTTTTGGCCACGCCAGTGCATCTAGCACTCTCGCCGCACCTCGTAGTGCCCCGCGAGCGCTTTAGTTCGCTCGTTTGCACGCTGCAGCCGCGTCCCCGAACACAGCCGAGCTCCGGCCGCCGCCGCAAGCTTGCTCCGGCGAGCTCCGGCGCCCCCGCAGCCCCCCCATCAGCTCCCCTGGTTGCGGACGAAGACGGGCTACGCCCCGGTGGTCTTAGCGCGATCAAACGCCGTCTGTAACGCAAGTCCGGCGAGTCGCCGCCGCGCTAATGGTCGCCGCCGGCCAGAACTCCGGCGGGCTGACGTGGCTTAGTTAATTAGTCACTAACCCCCCACCTACTGACGCTGACAAGTGGGCCCCAGGGCTTAGTCAAAGCTAACCAGCCCGGGTTTGACTCGGGGTTAACCCCAGTGTCACTGACGTGTGGGTCCCACACGTCAGGATTGACCTGGACAGCCGCGTTGACCGCTGATGCAATGATGACGTCATGCTGACGCAATTATACATTTTCTGGAATTAAAATAATTCAGAAAATCCAGAAATTGATTTAAACTTCAAAAATTCATATCAATTCAACCGTAGCTCAGATTTAAATAATTTATATATGAAAAATTATCAGAAAAATGCAACCTTTCCATCTGTACTAGTTTCATGCATGAAAAACCAACTTATACATGCTGAATATGGGAAAACACATTATGGCATATATAAGAGACCTAATTTAGAAATGCATTTGAACCTTTGGTTCAAATGGACTTCAAACCAATTGAACACTAGTTGCATTAGCTCAACAGCATCACATCTACATGCCATGTTCATGCATCATATTGTTGCATATGATTGTGTATTGATTGCCGGCACCGTTCCTTCTCGATAGGTCCTGCTCCGGAGACGTTCCAGAGTACCTGTCTGTGAAGCAGTGCCTCCCTTGTTGTGTTACCAGGCAAGCAACCCCCCTTGTTCATTTCGATAAAACCCTACTCTCTCGCTCCTGCTCTCAGTTATTGCATTAGGACAACAACGATTCATCTGCTACTTTGTGCTGCGGTAGTTGAACCCATTCCTCTGCATGACCTGTCATTGCCACAGTAAATAGTTGAAACCCACTAGCATGTGTAGGAGTTGATTGAAGCCACTGATGTGTTCCTACCATGCTATGCCTGCTATTGCTTAGAGTTGTGTCAGGTCTGATTCATTGGGAATGAATTGGAGTGTCACGATATGTTCTGATGCTGAGAGTGAAGTGTGTGAACACGATTTGGTAAAGGTAGCGGTGAGAGGCCATGTAGGAGTACATGGTGGGTTGTCTCACTGGAACCGTCCTTAAGCCCTGAGTTCTGTGTATGTTGTCCAATGACTCGATACTACCACACATTGGGCTCCGGGCGCTCCAAGCCCTCTCGACTTATTAACCAACTTGATCTCTGTCCAGGAGTCGCAACTAGTTTCTGGTGTTTGTAGGTAGTGCTATTTTTCTACCAAGTGGCACCCGGCAGGGTGGGCTTGGGACAGACTAGGCACACGTGGCCCGGTGTACCGAGTGGCACCCGGTTGGTGGGCTCGGGAACCCTGTACACATCGTTTGGGGCCGTAAGCGACACCCCGGCCGGATCTCCTTGCGGATGGAACCCGAATAGGCGATAAACCTGGACTAGAGTCTTGTGTGGTTAGTCAGGTCGTGGCCGACACCCTCGCCAGGCTTCCGCTTGAAGGTTGCCGAGATACATGACGTGTACATGGCGGTAAGTGGCGAGAGCGTGTGTGAAGAAGTACACCCCTGCAGGGTTAACATGATCTATTCGAATAGCCGGGTCCGCGGTTATGGACTTCTTGGATGCTTACATGGTACATAGACAACTTGAAGTGGATACTATAAAATGCTCAAGACAAGTGTGAGTGCTATGGATGGCCTTCTCGTAGGGAGACGGGGATGAATCCATAGTAGTGTATTGTGTGGTGATTAGTGGACTCGTGTTCGTTGTTTCACCTCAAAAGTTTCTGGTAGTCGTAGAACAGGATAGCCACAGAGTCAAAGCTGGCTTGCTGCAACTAAACCCCACATTACCCTCTTGATACAAATGCATGTATGATAGGATCTGATGTAAGTCTTGCTGAGTACCTTTGTACTCATGTTGCTTTATTTATGTTTTTGCAGCGGAGACTTCGGTCTTACTAGTGTTCTTGTGGACTTCGCCTAGTAGCTAGTACCTCAGCTACGATCTTGATCGGATGTTGTAGATAGTCAGGCTCTTCAGCCCTTTTCATTTGTAGATGTCTGTACCCAGACATGTAATGCTTCCGCTTGTTGCTTGTATGCTCTGTATGATGGGTCTAGTGACCCCTGTTTGCAATAATTGCTATGACGGCTCTTCTGAGCCTTTATCTATATGAGTTGTTGAGTTATGCTGTGATGCCATGTTGTACAGCACATACTTGCATGTTATGCGTACGTGTAATGTGTAGTGCTATGTGTGGGATCTGACTATCTAGTTGTTTATCTTTAGTAGCCTCTCTTACCGGGAAATGTCTCCTAGTGTTACCGCTGAGCCATGGTAGCTTGCTACTGCTCTGGAACACTTAGGCTGGCCGGCATGTGTCCTTCTTCGTTCCTGTGTCTGTCCCTTCGGGGAAATGTCACGCTTTGAGTACCGGAGTCCTGTTAGCCCGCTACAGCCCGGTTTACCGGAGTCCTGCTAGCCCAGTGCTACAGCCTGGACCCACTTGCTGATGACCGACACGTTCGAAGCTGGGTCATGGATGCCTGTCCCTGTAAGTCTGTGCCACTTTGGGTTTACGACTAGTCATGTCAGCCCGGGCTCCTTATCATATGGATGCTAGCGACTCTATCATATACGTGAGCCAAAAGGCGCAAACGGTCCCGGGAAAAGGTAAGACGACACCCGTGGGGATACCATGCGTGAGGCCGCAAAGTGATATGAGGTGTTACCGGCTAGATCGATGTGACATCGAGTCGGGGTCCTGACATCCATGTACTTACGCAGGGTCATAACGGCCGCTGCAGTTGTTTGCCGTCGAGGTTAGCTACATCCCATGTCTTACAGTATTTCACATCATTTGTGCAATTGCAGTTTAACTTCTACCATTTACTGGTTGCCTATAGGTACACATGTCAGTGGCACTGATCCACCCTTCGACCCGAAGGAACAGCTTGCCTCCGCCGCCGCTGACTTTGGGCGGGTGCTACCTCTTGAGCTTGCATTTGTTTTTCCCTTGAAGAGGAAAGGGTGATGTAGCAAAGTAGCATAAGTATTTCCCTCAGTTTTGAGAATCAAGGTATCAATCCAGTAGGAGACGACGCACAAGTCACTTAGTACCTGCACAAACAATCAAGAACCTTGCAACCAATGCGATAAAGGGGTTGTCAATCCCTTCACGGTCACTCACAAAAGTGGGATCTAATAGAGATAGTAAAGTAAATATTTTTGATATTTTTGTTGTATAGATTGGAAAGTAAAGATTGCAAAATAGTAAAGGATATTTAAAGAGATGCATATAATGGAAAAGAGACCCGGGGGCCATAGGTTTCACTAGTGGCTTCTCTCGAGATAGCATGTATTATGGTGGGTGAACAAATTACTACCGAGCAATTGATAGAAAAGCGCATAATTATGAAGACATCTAAGGCAATGATCATGAACATAGGAATCACGCCCGTGTCAAGTAGACCGAAACGATTCTGCATCTACTACTATTACTCCACACATCGACCGCTATCCATCATGTATCTAGAGTATTAAGTTCATAAGAATGGAGTAACGCATTAAGCAAGATGAAATGATGTAGAGGGATAAACTCAAGCAATATGATATAAACCCCATCTTTTTATCCTCAATGGCAACAATACAATACGTGCCTTGCTGCCCCTACTGTCACTGGGAGAGGACACCGCAAGATTGAACCCAAAGCTAAGCACTTCTCCCATTGCAAGAAATATCAATCTAGTAGGCCAAACTAAACCGATAATTCGAAGAGACTCGCAAAGATATCAAATCATGCATATAAGAATTCAGAGAAGAACCAAATCATATTCATAGATAATCTGGTTCATAAATCCACAATTCATCGGATCTCGGCAAACACACTGCAAAAGAATATTACATCGAATAGATCTCCAAGAACATCGAGGACAACTTTGTATTGAGAATCAAAGAGAGAGAAGAAGCCATCTAGGTAATCACTATGGACCCAAAGGTCTGTGGTAAACTACTCACACTTCATCAGAGAGGCAATGGTGTTGATGTAGAAGCCCTCCGTGATCGATTCCCCCTCCGACAGATTGCCGGAAAAGGCCCCAAGATGGGATCTCACGGGTACAGAAGGTTGCGGCGGTGGAAAAGTGGTTTCGTGGCTCTCTCTGATGTTTCTAGGGTATAAGAGTATATATATAGGCGAAAGAAGTACGTCGGTGGAGCTACGAGGGGCCCACGAGGGTGGGGGTCGCGCCTACCCCCAGGACGCGCCCTCCTGCCTCGTGGACGCCTCGTGGAGTTTCTGACTTCAATTCCAAGTCTTCTGGTTTGCTTTCAGTCCAAGAAAGATCATCGCGAATGTTTCATTCCGTTTGGACTCCGTTTGGTATTCCTTTTCTGCAAAACTCTAAAATAGGCACAAAAAACAGAAACTGGCACTGGGCCTTTGGTTAATAGGTTAGTCCCAAAAATAATATAAAAGAGCATATTAAAGCCCATTAAACATCCAAAACAGATAATATAATAGCATGGAACAATAAAAAATTATAGATACGTTGGAGATGTATGAGCGGGCTCTGGCCAAGATGAAGTGCCCCAACAACTACCTCTGAGGACTTACCAAGTGTGTACTCACCAGTTCAACCTTACCAATACTAATTGCAATTAATGGCTATGTTTTGTATGGTCGATGTATTAAGCATGTTGTAGTAAACATGCCTAACACGTTTTAGCTATTTTCTCTACCTTTTTATAGACAATTGGGCCATTATCTGCTCTGGCAGCACCTGCCTTGTGATGTTTAACACTGCCAATTGCATTTTTATCAATACCGGTTTCAATGGCCATTAAGCCTGTTGCAATTAACAATTGTATCCATTTCTAAATAGTTGTATTTCAATGGCTACAAACTTACAAAACATGAATTAGGATGTTGTTAAGCCTGTTGCAATTAATAGTTGTATCCATTTTTTAATGCGTCCCTTTGCTACCGTGCTACTCTTTCACAATGAAGATATCACTACAGATGCTGCCGTTTTATTACCATTTGCTATTGTTGGTGGATGTTAACCCTGTTGTAGTTAACATTGGCTTTCCATGTACTTACACAGGGCTACAATGGGCGATGATGTTGTTTGTCGTCGAGGTTAGCTGCATCCCATGTCTTATACACCATCTACTCTTAAATATAAGTATTTTTAGAGATTCCAATATAGACTACATAATGAGTAAAATGAGTGAATCTAGACTCTAATCTAAACTATATCTATAATTCTATATACATCAGTATGTAGTTTATATTGAAATCTCTAAAAATACTTGTACTTAGGAACGTAGGTAGTTGTATTTTACATCATTTGTGCAATCTCAGTTTAGCTTCTAACATTTGCTGGTTGCTTGTAGGTACATATATGAGTGGTACTGATCCATGCTTTGATCCCTTTTGCGTATGGGGCAATGAGATATTCATGAACAAGTGTCAAGTGAGAAAACTCAGAAAGATTGTTAGGCGAAAGAAACAGGTGCTAGGAATTAAGCTCTTTATTTACACTTTGTCCAAGACAACAGTGAACTTTAGGATGGTAAGTAATGTGTTGCCTTTTTTCCCTTCCCACAACAAGTTACTCTATTAGACCTAAGTATCTAATATTTTTCTCTTTTCAGTGGTTTCTGAAGCTATTTACTGATGATTACCTTGCAAACTACATGACTGGAGTGGAGGCAACTAAGGTTAAAGTATATAATTCATGCTACCATGATAATGCTCTAGAAGTTTTCCCGAAGGCGGTGAAGGATGGGCGGGCGATTGTCACAAGGAGTTGGATAAAAGTTGTTCGTGCCTATGGCATGCAGGAAGGCACATTATGGGCATTTCGCTTCTTCAACACCATCGGCAGTCAAAATGATTTACACTTGTCTCTTCACCTTTACCGCCTGTAAATATTGTGGTTCATCATAGTTAATTGGTGTCTAATCCTATAATTATTGAACATACTATACTGAAAATTTTATTTAAGGATTCGTTGTTGAACCATTGTGCTAAGAATTTGAATTGCACGTTTCATATTTCAATATTTCCATTTAGAATAATAAATTACAGGAAAAAATAATAATATACAGGAGCAAGTAAAATAATGTGCACATGTTAGAAAGAAAATAGTGTGTGCGGCGAAAAAAAGAGAACATACGGTTCTTTGACGTGAAACGTCTGCAATACCCGACGGACGCACACACAGTTTTGTCTCATATGCATGTGCGATTCAGGGTAATACGGCAAATGTTTCAAACCAGTGTGCATGTGTGATAGGAATACCAATCGCACACAGTTATCAAAATGGACACGTTGGCGTTAGTAGAGGCACCACACACATTTTACATTCTTGAACCGTGTGCTATAACGTACCTATCACAAACATATCGGCAGATTAAATGTTGATGTCCACCTTTTTCACAGGACTATAGCAACGTAATCGTTTGGGATGTCTCTTTGATTAGAAACATAACATCGAGATATAACGTGTGGAACTAGGGTGGCCTCTCATACGTTTATTCTATGGCGATCGTCAGTAGCCACTCGCCCATCTCCGACGGTTTCTGGGTCGTGTGGCAAGGACCCCCCTATCACCCACACTCACTTGGCGACGGTTCCAAATGCCGTCGTGGAAAGGGGTTAAAAACCTTTTGTATAGTACCTTACGGTACCCGTGCAAACCCGAGACAGTGCTTCTATTGCAAGGGGAAGGGCCACTCGAAGCGGAACTACCCCAATTACTTGGCAGATAAGAAGGCTGGCAATCTCTACAAAGGTATATTTGATATACATGTTATTGATGTGTACCTTACTAGTGCTCATGGTAGCGCATGGGTATTTGATACAGGTTCGGTTGCTAATATTTGTAACTCGAAACAGGAGCTGCGGAATAAGTGGAGACTAGCTAAGGACGAGGTGGCAATGCGCATCGGAAATGGTTCCAATGTTGGTGTGATCGCCTTCGACACGCTACCTCTACATTTACCTTCGGGATTAGTTTTAAACCTAAATGTTTTTTGGTGCCTGCATTGTGCATGAACATTATATCTGGATCTTGTTTATTGTGAGACGGTTATTCATTTAAATCAGAGGATAATGGTTGTTCTATTTATGGATAATATCTTTTATGGTCATGCACCCCTTGTGAATGGTTTATTCTTGTTGAATCTCGATCGTAGTGATACATATATTGATGCCAAAAGATGCAAATTTAATGATGGTAGTACCACATACTTGTGGCACTGCTGCTTAGGTCATATTGGTGTTAAGTGCATGAAGAAACTCAATGTTGATGGACTTTTGGAATCACTTGATTATGGATCATTTGATACATGTGAACCATGCCTCATGTGCAGGATGACTAAAACCCTGTTTTCCAGAACAATGGAGCGGGCAAGTGACTTATTGGAAATAATACATACCGATAAATGCGGACCGACGAATGTTGAAGTGCGCGATGGACATCATTATTTTCTTACCTTCATGGATGGTTTGAGTAGATATGGGTATATTTACTTAATGAAACACAAGTCTGAAACATTTGAAAAGTTCAAGGAATTTTAGAATGAAGTGGAGAATCATCATAACAAGAAAATAAAGTTTCTACGATCTGATCATGGAGGTGAGTATTTGAGTTACGACTTTAGCAATCATTTAAGACAATGTGGAATTGTTTCACAACTCATGCCACCCGGAACACCACAACATAATGGTGTGTCCGAACGTCGTAACGATACTTTATAGGATATGGTGCATTCTATGATTTTGGGGTTATGCATTAGAGACAATCGTATTCATTTTAAATAGGGCACCATCTAAGTATTTTGATACGACAAACTGTATGAATTATGGTTTGGCAAGAAACCTAAACTGTTGTTTCTTAAAGTTTTGGGATGTGATGCTTATGTAAGAGGCTTCAGCTTGATAAGCTTGAACCCAAAGCGGAGAAGTGCGTCTTCACAGGATACCCTAAAGAGAACATTGGGTATAACTTCTATCACAGATCTAAGAGCAAGATATTTGTTGCTAAAAATGGGTCCTTTCTAGAGAAGGAGTTTCTCTCAAAAGATGTGATTGGGAGGAAAGTAGAACTTGATGAGGTAATTGTACCTTCTCTCGAACTAGAGAGTAGCACATCACAGAAAGCATTTCCCATGATGCCTACACCAACCGAAGAGGAAGCTAATGATGACGATCATGAAACTTTAGATCAAGTTACTATCGAACTTTGTAGGTCGACCAAGACATGTTCCGCACCGGAGTGGTATGGTAATCCCATCCTGGAAGTCATGTTGTTAGACAACCGTGAACCCATGAACTATGAAGAAGCAATGATGAGCCCGGATTTGGACAAATGGCTTGAGGCCATGAAATCCGAGATAGGATCCATGTATGAGAACAAAGTATGGACTTTACTAGCTTGCCCGATGACCAGCAGGCCATTGAGAATAAATGGATTTTTAAAAAGCAGACATACGCCGATGGTAATGTCACCGTCTATAAAGCTTGACTTGTCGCAAAAAGGTTTTCGACAAATTCAAGGAGTTTACTACGATGAGACTTTCTCACCCGTAGCGATGCTTAAGTCTGTTAGAATTATGTTAGCAATTGCCGCATATTATGACTATGAAATTTGGCAGATTGACGTCAAAACAACGTTCCTTAACGGGTTCCTTAAGGAAGAATTGTATATGATGCAACCAGAAGGTTTTGTCGATCCTAAGGATGCCAACAAGGTATGCAAGCTCTAGTGATCCATCTATGGACTGGTGCAAGCATCTCGGAGTTGGAATTTACGCTTTAATGAGCTGATCAAGGCTTATGGTTTTATACAAACTTACGAAGAACTTTGTATTTACAAGAACGTGAGTGGGAGCTCTGTAGCATTTCTAATACTATATGTGGAAAATGATATAGAATTTCTAGAAAGCATAAAAGGTTATTTGAACAAGAGTTTTTTCAATGAAAGACCTAGGTGAAGCTGCTTACATATTGGGCATTAAGATCTATAGAGATAGATCGAGACGCTTGATAGGAATTTCACAAAGCACATACCTTCACAAGATTTTGAAGAAGTTCAAAATGGACCAATCAAAGAAGGGGTTCTTTCCTGTGTTGCAAGGTGTGAAGTTGAGTCAGACTCAAAGCCTGACCACGACAGAAGAAAGAGAAAAGATGAATGTCATCCCCTATGCCTCAGGCATAGGCTCTATAATGTATGCCATGGTATGTACCAGACCTGATGTGTGCCTTGCCATGAGTCTGGCAAGGGGGTACAAAGTGATCTAGGAGTGGATCACTGGACAGTGGTCAAAATTATCCTTATGTGCCTAAAGAGGACTAAGGAAATGTTTCTCCGTTATGGAGGTGATAAAGAGTTCATTGTAAAGGGTTACATCGATGCAAGCTTTGACACCGATCCGGATGATTCTAAGTCGCAAACCGGATACGTATAGTGGAGCAGTTATTTGGAATAGCTCCAAGTAGGCATGGTAGTAGCATCTACAGTATGACATAGAGATTTGCAAAGTACACACAGAACTGAATGTTGCAGACCCGTTGACGAAAACCTCTCTCAGAAGCAAAACATGATCAAACCCCAGAACTCATTGGGGGTTGATCACATAGTGATGTGAACTAGATTATTGACTCTAGTGCAAGTGGGAGATTGTTGGAAATATGCCCTAGAGGCAATAATAATATGGTTATTACCATATTTCCCGTTCATGATAAATGTTTATTATTCATGCTAGAATTGTATTGATCGGAAACTTAAATACATGTGTGATACATAGACTACACCATGTCCCTAGTAAGCCTCTACTAGACTGGCTCGTTGATCAAAGATGGTTAAGGTTTCCTAACCATGGATATTAGTTGTCATTTGATAACAGGATCACATCATTAGGAGAATGATGTGATGGACAAACCCAACCATAAGCTTAGCATCAGATCATTTAGTTATTTGCTATAGCTTTGTTCATGTGAACTATCTGTTCCTTAGACCATGAGATCATGCCACTCCCGGACACCGGAGGAATGCCTTGTGTGCTATCAAACGTCACTTCGTAACTGGGCGATCATTAAGGTGCTCTACAAGTATCTCTGAAGGTATTTGTTGGGTTGCATGGATCGAGACTGGGATTTGTCGCTCTGTGTGATGGAGAGATATCTCTGGGCCCTCTCGGTAATACAACATCATAAGAAGCTTCATGTGACTAATGAGTTCAGTCACAGGATCATGTATTACGGAACGATTAAACAGACTTGCCGGTAACGAGATTGAACTAGGTACGGAGATACTGACGATTGAATCTCGGACAAGTAACATATCGCTGGACAAAGGGAATTGCATACGGGATTGACTGAATCCTTCACATCATGGTTCAACCAATAAAGATCTTCGTTGAATATTTTGGAATCAATATGGGCATCCAGGTCCTGCTATTGATTATTGATCAGAGAGGAGTCTCGGTCATGTCTGCATGTTCTCGAACCCGTAGGGTCGCACGCTTAACATTCCGTCGCGCTAGGTTACTGTTGAGATATTAATATTGGAAAGTCTGAAGGTTGTTTGGAGTCCCGGATGGGGTCTGGGACATCACGAGGAGCTCCGGAATAGTTCGGAGGAAAGATTCATATATGGAAAGTTGTTATCAGGGTTCCGGAAGAAGTTTGAGTTTTTTCGGTATTGTACCGGGAAGGTTCTAGAGTGGGGCCCACCTGGATGGAGGGCCCACATGAATGTGGGTAGTGGGGAAAGTCCCACACCCCTGGTCTAGGCACACCAAGATCCTCCCTTAAAAGGAATAGTATCATATACCAAAGGGATAAGATCAGGATTCCTAAAGGGGGCGGGGGGTAGCGATCGGTGGGGAAGGAAAGGAGGAATTTCCTTCCTCCCGCTTTGACCAATGGACCTAGGGCCTTGGAGGGTAAGCCACCAGCCCCTTCCACGCCTATATAAAGGTGGGGAGGCGTTGGGGCAGCTCCCATTCGACCATTGCCCATTACCTCTCCTAACTCCTCCCACGCTTCACCGGTACGCGCTTGGCGAAGCCCTGCCGGATTTCCGCTGCCACCACCACCACCACGCCGTCGTGTTGGTCCCGATCTCATCTACCTTCTCTTCGTCGCTTGCTGGATTAAGAAGGAGAAGACGCCTCTGAGCCGTATGTGTGCTAAACTCGGAGGTGTCGTCTGTTCGGCACTAGATCGGATTGGATCACGATAGGATCGTGAAAAGTACGACTACAACAACCACATTATGATGCTAACGCTTTTGGTCTAAAATGGTATGTAGACACACTCCCCTCTTGTAGCCATGCATCTCCTAGATTGGATCTTTGGTGTCTCGTAGGAAATATTGGATTTTCATGCAACGTTCCACATCATGAATTTCCTCTGTATATTTGATTAGGAAGTTTTTGGTTACTGTCACAAAGGCTTTGTCGTCCTCATGTACGACATTGTTCCTAAGGTACCATGCCCTCTGGTATATCAACATAATTTTAATACGAATCTCCTCCGAGCAAGGTGCCAAGAAGCATTGCAACCAGTCTATTCTAGTATATCTAAAGGCTTTTCCAAAGGGAAGGTGCCAAATCTCTATTAATTCCTAACATAAAGCCCGAGCCCTTATGCATTCTACCACTGCACGAAATTCATTCTTTGTACCATTACCACATATTGAGCAGACCTCACTAATTTCCAGTGTTCTTTTCTTCTTATTTTTCTTAGTTGCTGTTGAGCCAATTGCAACCCTCCAAGTAAAGGGCTTAACCCTTGGTGGCACCATAGATTTCCAGATAACATCTCATATGCTTATGTCATTTGCTTGGTTTGATGAGCTTGATGTTGGGAAGTTATCTCTCTCTTTTAGGTGAATGGTGAGCCTATATTTTCAGAGAACAACCCAGATTGTTCATACTACCAAGCGATGCAATCATCCATTGATTTAGAGGGGATACGAATGTGAGAAATGTCTTTGGCGTCATGTATCATAGCCAATTTGTTTGCACTTAACCATCAAATGAGCTTAATACATTGTGTTCATGGTGATCAATTTTTGAAATTAGAGTTATTTCAACCACAATTTCGTTGTCCGATCTAGGCTCTAGGTTATGGTGTCAAGGCACTCTCTGATTCACCACGAGACATGATTGTACCTCTAGTTGGTATAAAAATGGTTACAATCAACACAACAATGATTGAAAAAAATCATTTGTTTGTCAAGTGCGAAAAACCTAGCATGACATAAAATTTACGGAAAAGCTATTGTGCTGAGTTTCTCTAGGAGTGTTTTTTCTAGGGAACGCTAGCTCTCCAGCACGTCCAATTCTCGTGTGTGAATCTCAAAGCAACACAGGTGGCAATTCATGTTCGATCATATGCACCCTCCCAAGGGAACGACACAAATGTTTGCTCTCATACACCATCCAGGGGGAAGGACTCCATGTATAGCAATGGCACCATATGATCTAGTATGCCAATTACTTAGAAGCATGTATGACAGCTCCTCTATGTAGCATGGCAAATTCTTGAACATGTGAGTGATTTTTTTCTTTTTAGATTGCAATTCTCTATGTTGCATCATGGAAAATCACCGAACACATGGCAATTTACTCTGGTGCAACATGAAAAATTCCTGACATTTTTTTTGCTAGCATGGTTATTCTTTCTTTCATGGCAAATATATCTGTTATAGCATGCCAATTTCTGAGCATTCACCGACTGTGATTTTTTGAGGAAACACTCTCATGGTGCGCTCACTCAAATGAGCCTCCTATATGGAACGTTCGTTTGCTCAAACGAGCCTTTTGTAGGGAACATTTGTTCGCTCGGGTGGCCTTCCTGAGGGGAGGTCGGCCCGTTATTATCGTCCAAAATTTAAATCCCTCCCAATCCTTGAATTCCATGAGTGCTTAACACCCACACGTGTGGGCGTTAGCCATCTCAACCACACGCCTCCATTGCCATCCAGCAGTATCTGCACGAATCTTGGCACGTTTTGGCTGATTTTGTGTGCCACGTAGGACAAGGCGCGTGTGTGGTGTGTGACATAGTTCGCCCACACGCCGGTTGCCTCCCCGCGATCAGCGGTTGCCACTCGGGGGCGTGCGGTGGAACTGCTCTGCGCCCGCACGCCACGCCCGATCGTGGTTGACGTCAAACACGTCGCGCACTTCGCCCCCCTCCCCTCACGGTTCCATTTACTCCTCCCCTCAGTTACTCGCACAACCCACCCCACAGTTTAGTCGATTGGAGGAGAAGGCGAGAGGAGAAGGCGATGGCGGAGGCAGAAGAGTCGACGGCATTCGCGGCCGTCGCTGGTGCTCACCGGACCGGAGCGTCTTCGCCGTAGCGCCTACAGATTGAAGGTAATGCTCCCTCCCACGCTCAAAATCCTTGCCTGCATTTCTCCCCTCCCCTCCGTGGTCGATGCTTCGCTCGAGATTCATCGAGATTCAGGCGGGTTCGCGATGCGCCAGCGTTCCCGCCGGCTGCGGAGTCTTGTGCTTGCCGTTTTTGGTGGCATTGGGCAGTTTCGTCGCCGCCACGGTGGCGGTCACGCCGGTGTGATTCGGCCTGTTCGAAGCCACATCCTGGTTGTGCCTTGGGATTGGGTCATCATTTTTCTGTCCGATAGTTGCGCATTGCTTTCAATTGCTATTTGCGATCAATGCAGGGAGAATTTTGGTGATGAATTTCAAGTTATGATAGTTGCCACTGAATGCTAGATCTAGGTAGTTGTTTTTCAAAGTGCAGTATGAATGCAAACATGGTAGTTTGAGTAACTATATGCATTGTATGGCAACTAATTTCCTGATTGACTGTGATAGTTGCCACAAATATGCTTTCCATGTGGCAACTAATTTTGTGCACATGCTATGGCTGTTGCCACGCTGTAGGCATGGTAAAGTGTAGTAAATAGGTAGTCATTGTAGTTTCAGCAACTATGTGCACTGGATGGCAACTAATTTCCACATCAACTGTGTCAGTTGCCACATATATGCTTTCCTTGTAGCAAGTATTTCTGTGAACACACTATGGCTGTTGCCATGTTGTAGGCAGGATAATGTGGCAAATTCACTGTACTACAAACCGAAATTTGTGTTTTTCCACGCTGACTTGTGACAACTGACAGGATAATGTGGCATGGCAAAGTATAGTAACTAGGTAGTCATGTCAGTTTCAATAACTATGTGCACTGGATGGCAACTAATTTCCACATCAACTATGTCAGATGCCATATATATGATTTCCATGTGGCAAGTATCTCTGTGAACACATCATGTCTGTTGCCATTTTATAGGCAGGATAATGTGGCAAATTCATTGTACTACAGACCCAGTTTCGTGTTTTGCCACGCTGACCTTGTGATATCTGAACATATTTGTCCGTACTAAATGGAAACTCATTTTTAATATGAGGTCAATGTGTACATTACAATTTCAGGTTGTTCACTAGATGTTTTTCATCGCTTTTTTGAATTTTGTGTTGCATTTTAACATGGCAATTTCAACCCAGCAGATTGCCTCTGATGAGGCGGCCTGATTTTATTTCTGTTAATGAATAAACCGTGGAACATCCTGTCGTGGAACATCAGAGGGATTAACTCTGATAGCAAACTTTTGGCTCTTAGGAATGCTATCGACTCTAGTGGTTGTTCTGTTATATGCATTTAGGAAACCAAGTGGGAACATTTTGATTTAGTGTTGATAAATTTGTTTTCGCGCCATCGATTGGGGCCTCGGGTGGAATTATCACTATCTGGAACAGTTCTGTTTTCGTGGGCACACCTTGGCACGTGGAATCTTTTGCAGTGGGCGTTTCTTTTGTGGATAATCAGTCAAATGAGTCTTGAAATTTGGTCAATGTTTACAGCCCATGTACGGGTCAGAGACGGGTTGATTTTACCTCCTGGCTATTTGACCTCACAATACCAGATGATGAAAATTGGTTAATTTTGGGAGACTTCAATTATATACGATCCACTGAAAACAGAAATAAGCCAGGGGGAGATGCATCTGATATGTTGTTGTTCAATGAGCTTATACGTGCACAATCCTTAATGGAAATCCCAGTTAAGGGTAGAGCCTTCACGTGGAGTAATATGCAGGACGACCCGCTCCTAGAGCAGCTTGATTGGTTCTTCTCATCATCGAATTGGACCACATCTTTCCTAATACGATGGTTCTACCTCTGGGAAAACCAGTCTCTGACCATATTCCGTGCGTGATTTCAATCGAATCCAAAATCCCAAAATCAAACCTTTTCGGTTTGAGAACTTCTGGATCAATCACCCTGGTTTCTCTGATGTGGTGGCCAATTCTTGGAGTAAACCATGCCATGCCTCCAATTCTGCTGCTATCGTTTGTAAGAAGCTCAAAATGCTGCACTATGACCTCAAGCGTTGGAGTAGAGGTATCTCCAAGCTGAAGATCATGATTCAAAATAGCAACAATGCTCTAGCTGATCTCGATGCTTTAGAAGACAAGAGAGTCCTGTTTGTCCAGGAAGCTAACTTCAGATATATCCTGAAAAGACACTTCAACTGTCTCCTAAAGTATTAGAATGAGTATTGGAGGAAAAGATGCACCGGTAGATACTTCAGATTTGCTGACGAGAACACTAAGCTGTTCCAATCTCTTGCTACTGAATGCTTTAGGCATAACTCAATTGCCAGCTTGCAAGATAGAGATGTTGAGGTCACTGATCATGCTGGCAAGGAAGGGGTGTTGTTCAACACTTTCAAGGAACGTTTGGGGGCCTCTAAACCCACTAACATGCGCTTTGATCTCAACCGCATCATCAAAAGGGTGGATGGCCTGGATGTGCTCTCATCACCTTTCTCTAATAGTGAGATCGATGCTGTGATCAAAGAGATGCCTACTGACAGGGCTCCAGGTCCCGATGGTTTTAATGGCTGCTTCCTCAAAACTTGCTGGCACATTACAAAGGAAGATATCTACAAAATGTGTCACTATTTTCACGAAGGCAACCTTGATATATCCAGCATCAGTGAGGGTTATATCACTCTCATTCCAAAGATTCCCTCTCCGCTTACGGCTAATGATTTCAGGCCAATAACATTACTAAACTGTTGCCTGAAAATTATCACGAAAATCCTAGCCAACCGTCTGCAAAAAGTCATCCTGAAAATCATCCATAGGAACCAATATGGGTTCCTCAAGGGCTGTACCATCCAAGACTGCTTGGCGTGGTCGTTCGAATACATCCACCAATGTCAAACTTCTGTGAGAGAGATTGTGTTACTGAAACTCGATTTTGCCAAAGCTTTTGATACAATCGAACATGAACCGATGCTGCAGATCATGAAACACATGGGCTTTGATGACAGGTGGCTCGGCTGGATGAGGTCCATTTTTGCTTCCGGGGTTTCTTTGGTTCTTCTGAATGGAGTGCCTGGAAGAAAATTTCTGTGCAAATGTGGTGTGAGACAGGGCGACCCGTTGTCACCACTCATCTTTGTTTTGGCGGCTGACCTACTTCAAGCGGCTATCAATGATGCGTACACCCAAGGTTTAATTGAGCTACCCTTTCCATCCAACCGGAGAGGGGATTACCCAGTGATCCAATACGCCGACGACACAATCCTGGTCATGCCTGCTTGCCCGGACCAAGCTGCCCGTATGAAGTCCATTCTGGTTGATTATGCTGAGTTAGTTGGCCTGAAAATAAATTTTCACAAATCAACATTGATTCCAATCAACCTTGATCTGCAACAAGCCTCTGTTTTGGCTTCTATTTTTGGATGCAACGTGGGGTCGCTCCCTTTTACCTACCTCAGGCTTCCCATGGGAACCACCAAGGTAACGTTGCTTGAGCTAATGCCTTTGGTGTGTGGGGTTGAGCGGAAGTTGTCCACGACCCTGTCCCTGCTCTCAGCTGGCGCCAAACTCACGTTGGTCAACTCCACCATCACTTCCATGATGATATATGCTATGTGCACAATAAAATTACATCCAAAGGTGGTTGAGCACATCGACAAGTTGCGTAGATACTGTCTGTGGGCCAAAAACACCGAGGCAGGTGTGAAAAATAATTCTTTGGCTGCATGGGATCTGGTTTGCAGGCCAAAACACAAGGGTGGGCCGGGGGTGATTGACATCAAAACCCAAAACGTGGTGCTGCACCTAAAACATCTCTACAAATTCTACAACTGCCTTGATGTACCATGGGTGACATTGATCTGGGACACATATTATGTGAACATGGTACCTCATGTTGCTGACCCAATCGGATCCTTCTGGTGGCGCGATATCATGCAACTCAGCCACATTTTTTGAGGGATCTCAAAAGCTGCTATAGGTGATGGGACCTCTGTGCTATTCTGGAAGGACGTATGGCTTGCACACGACCAGGAATCCCCGCTCTCCGAGATCTACCCTAGAGCTTTCTCATTTGCCACAAATGAAGATGAATCCGTCTGCACTGCTTTGCAAGCGACAAACCCTGCCACGCTCTTTCATCTGCCACTCTCCGCGCAAGCGAGAGAGGAAGTAAGGGAGATTCAGAGAGGCTCCTCGCATGTTGTTCCTGTGAGGGGTGAAGCAGATGTTTGGATTAGTACCATCAATGCAAAATTCTCAGCCAAAAGTTACTACAACCACTGCTTTAGGGAGATGATCGCCGATGAGGCATTCACATGGCTCTGGAGATCCAAGAACCCCATCAAATTCAAAATGTTTGGCTGGTTGCTGCTGGTTGACCGCCTAAACACAAGAAACATGTTGAAGCGGAGGCACTATGTTGTGGCAAACAACAATTATGCCTGTTTGCTCTGCCAGAATCCTCCTGAGGAAACAGTTGAGCACCTGTTTTTCACCTGCCCCTTTAGCCAACGTTGTTGGGACAAGGTCGGTCTGACATGGCCGCATGATGGCAACAGAATTTCCATCTTGCATGAAGGTAAAAATCGTTGGAGGCAACCCTTGTTCATGGATATTTTTTTGATGGCCGCCTGGAGCATATGGAAGGAGAGGAACAATGAGCTCTTCAGGGGAGTGCCGCACTCTTTCGCTGCATGGCTTGATATATTCAAACATCTGTTGGGCCTCCTTGCTCATAATTGTAAAGAAGAGTTTCGTCCCTTCTTAAGCACTTTCACACGTAACTTGTAGGAGGCGCAAGTAGTTTACCTTTTTCTTTGTACATGTAGGGTGCTGAGGGACCCTGCTAAACCCCCATGTAAACATGTAACACCCATCTGTGAGTAATGCAAAGTCAGTGGGAGCCTCTCCCACTGTCGTTCATCGTCAAAAAAAACCTAGCACATTTTGCCATTGAACACATGGAAACTCATTTTTGTATGAGGACAGGGTGTGAGCTGCCACATTTTATGTTTGTGCAGTAGAAGATTTGTACCTTTCTTTCGTAATATCTTGTGCTAACATGGCAACTTCAACATTTTTTAAGTGCATTACGATCTGTACATTTTTCAAATGAAACCAATGTGTTTAATCGCCACATTTATGTTTTCGGCAATCATAGGGGGTGCATGTGTGTTCATGTGATATTTGCCTTCACTATTTGCCATTTGAATTGAGCCCATGTGGAAAGCACATTCTATTAGGTGGCAACTGCTTACTTCCTACATTTCATTTCCACCCTGACAATTTGGTTTGTTCTTACCTCAGCAGAATGGCTCGCGGCGATCATCAAAACGATGATGATGATTTCATGGATGCACCGCAGCGGAATCGGGCAACTGGACGGAGAAAAGACGGCAATGAGGTAACTATCCACACCCCTCCTCCTCTTGCATATGTTTTTGGATGCCACATCGAGCTTGTAGTCGTCTGTTATGAACTAAATTTTCATGACAATGAAAACATGGCAACAAATGATCATTTGTCTATTTTGTAGAAGAAGAAATGTACTCGCAATAGGGCCTCACATGAACGCCTGACTTCATTGACCGACAGATTTACCGACGATCAAAAGGGAGCTGCTGCTGAGATGGGTATGCAGGCTCTGATGGATGTTCGGTGCAAGAATCTAGTCAACCCTATATGCGACTAGCTTGGTGAGATTTACGACCCCGCCTCTAGGGAATTTTTGATTCCGGGACGTGGAAGACTGTCGTTGGACGAGGAATCCGTGTTCTGCACTTTGGGTGTGCCCCGTGGAGAAATCAAAGCCCCGTATGAGGTCAATAATAAGATCGAAGAAACGTTGTTCCCCCATTTGTTTCCTGGGTTGGAATCCATGCCGAACACGACTTTCCTGGCAGATTCGCTACAGGCCATGACAACCCATGGCGAGGTTTTTAAGATGAAGCTACTCATGTACCTCATCTCAGCTGTTTTCGTGCCGACCACTTCTCTTTGCCCAAGCAACAAATGCTTCCCCATCCTGGTGAATGATCTATCTATACTCCATTATTTCCTTCAATCTTTTGGCTCCAATGTCATGTGTAAGCTAGTCACTGCCAGTTTTTTTGATGTTTTTCCATTTGATTTCTGATGCGGCAACTTGTTGTCCTGAAAAATTGTGTCATGCAGGCGAAATTGAAAGATGTGAAGAACATGAATTGGTGTAATTTCATTGCCGACTTCCTGCATGATGTATTCTCAAACAAGATGTACCAGAAGGGTTGTCGACTGCATTTAATGGTATTTTTTTACCAGTCCTTTTTGGGAACACTCTTTAACACTTTTATTTATGCATGGCAACCATGATCATAACAAGATGGCAACTGCCATCATGACAAGATGGCAACTGCCATCTTACCATGATGGCAACTAGCACAGACAGATGGCAACTTCTTCTTTCTTTTTCATGCACTTCAACTTGATGATTGTAGGAACATATATTAGCTTGTTTTTGTAAAATACCATGATGGTAACTGATATTTTTTCCTTTTAAATGTACATCAGCTCATGTACATCGACTGTCTTGATCTATCCACCGTGGACTTCACCAGGACAGGAGGCCCGCCGCCTACACACAAGTTTGTTGTTTCTGCGTGGACTTACGATGCTGTCAAGGTTGTGCTTGCTGCAGACAGGGTAACTGGTACCAAATATGGGAAACTGCAGGTTAGTTCTGGTTTCTTTCTCTACACGACATTCTTACAATTTTTGCTACATAACATATGAAAAAATCCTCATGTGGCAACCGTCTGTGGCTAACAAGAGATGACTACCTTATTAGCCATGGCTGTCCGTGCATGGTATCCATGTCTCACTCCACATGGCAAGTCTGTCATCCGTGCTGAAACTTCTATTCTCGTCTTCTTTTTTTACTTTATTTGCAATACATGAACTGTTAGTCAGTGTTCATCATTTTCTCTCTTACATCCTAGCTATTTTTTGGTTATTTCCAGCTGATGGCCAAGCATGCTATAGACTACAGCGTGTTTGGGGGCCCTCAAAACTTTGGAAAGTGGATGGACGTGCACTCAGCTCCGTCTTGCCCTACTGAGGTAATCAAAGATATATATCTATGGTTGCTTTGAATTATTTTTGATCTTGTGCAAGTGACTCTAATATGGTTGGTTATTGCTGCTTCTTGTTTCATGCACAGGCGAGGGCACCTGTTGAGCATCTAATTGGGCAGTTTGCATCCGAAATGACCAGCTTGCTCGGGAAGTTGGTTGAGGGTTGGACGTCCCTTAATGGCTCTGACAGAGACGTGGTTGCGAGGCAGTTCACTACATTTGTTGCAGAACGGACACATCGGCCAACTGGTTGTCGTGGCCGGTACGACTACAATAGTTCCCAAGAGCTTGTTGACACACAAGATGAACTAGATGGAGATGCTGCTCTCAAGAAGGACGATGACGATGACATGGAGAACGTGCAGCACGACACCGATGATGATGAACATGTTGAAGTTCGTGCAGGTGGTAAGAAGGGCAAGGTTGCACCAGATGTCCCCTCACCGGAGAAAGTCAGAGAACATACAGCTGCGAGAGGTGAGGGGGTATTGCCCTCAAAGAGGGGGAGGGCTCCAGAGGATGTTGGGCAGGGTTCTCTAGGCAAGAGGTCTAGGACCGATCCCGTAGCTGCTAGGAGGAGATTCGACTTCTATTTTAGTGTTTTGTTTTGTCTATATTTTTTGAACAGACTGGCCCTTTTTGCATTTGTTTTGCTAAGCGCGACAATGAGTTTCCTGTCTGACACTTGCCACCTTTTTTTTGCCTCTATCTTATACGTGTAGTGAGGCGACAGCTAGTGGACGAGCAGTTACGAAGAAACAGGCACCAACACCAACCCATGTTTCTGCTCGATTGAACAAAGGTGCCCCCATTGCTGGTGACACCCCTTCCACCAGGTCATCTCCTCGTACGACGACGTCCAACACCGGGGATACTATCGTGCTGCCAGACATGAGAAAGCCAGTCAAGAAGTAGGTTTTCCCTGTTCTTTCATTGCCATAGTGCTATATTTTTTATTTTTGAATGCATCTGTTCAGCTTGCCACATGGGCTACTGTCATCAGTCCCACATGGCAACTGTTGTTTTTCCAATGAACTCATTCTTTTTTTAACTACATGGCAACTCTGCTTGTTTTTGCATGGCAACTGCTATCTAGGCCAAATGGCAACTCTTATTGTACCTACATGGCAACTGCCATCTTTCCATTGGCTTGTGTGCTCATCCCATACCTAGTTTTGAAATTGCATTCCTGGTAGATCAAACATTTTTATCATTCTTCGAGTTGGCTAGCATGGAAACTCTTGCTGGTTTTGCATGGCAACTGCTAACTATGACACATGGCAACTCTTATTCCACCGACATGGCAGTACCAGCTTTCCACCTACTTTTCATTTTTAAGATTTCTACCATGGCAAATTTTTGTTCATTTTTTAATACCTTTTTCATGTGCTTTCTTTTTTGCAGGGTGAAGAATACTACTACACGCGCGGCCAAGCATATCATTAGGGACCCACTCGAACGCCTTCATTCAAAGTTGTCAACAGGTGGCAACTCAGATGTTCATGAGGCGTCAGTCGACAAAACTGCTGCTGCACCGTCAACTATTCCCACTAACTCTGACGCAAGTGGCCGACCATCTCCGCTGGTTGCAGATGTGCAGGCTACAACAACAGGCATCCGTACATCGGGGAGTGACGAGTCGGTATCTACCAGGACTGCTGAAATATTGCCCACTCTGCTAGCAATGAAGGATGCTGCTGTGAGTCATGCCACCCCATCAGCAAGCGTTGAAGTGGATGCCCCCGAGACCAACCTAAGCAAGGAAGATTCCTTCTCATCTGACACGGATTCCAAGCGCGTGCGTGGTGGCACTCCTGTGTCCACGACAGAAGTGGCTGAGGCGGCAGTTCATGATGATATGCCATCTACAGGTAAGAGTCTTGGCACAACAGCTCCAGCTCCTGGTGGTGCAGAGATTGCTAAGGCGACTGTTTCGCGAGTTGGGCTTCCACCTAGGCATCGTAGCCCCCGCAAGCAATCAACAGACATACGCAATGCATCGGCTGTAGCTAGGAGCAGCAGAGATGAGTCTGGTTATGTTCCTGCATCCACACTGTTCCCACCACCTGCCAAAAGCAATGTTATGGAGAAACCGGAAGACCGGAGTACAACTGATGCAGGTGTCAAGCCGGGCACAAGTGATGGAGGTGAACGTCCGGAGCAGACTGCGTCTTTACCCGCAGTGGAAAACCCCAGCTTAAATCTGCGCACTTCCAAGCTCCCAGTCAATGTTGGTGTCCCCTACAGCCCAAACAAGAAGATTATCAAGAAAGTTGCGGCTGATACCGCTGACAACACGCCCCGCCCTACGAATAAGCCCGATGATTCTGTAGCGGCCGATTTAGATATGTTTTTTGATCTTTCACCCTTGGATTTCGCCCCGCAAGTTGTTCGCGGTCCGGCCAGTAGGCATGAGAGGCACCCAATGGCCTTCACCCACCGAGCTTTAGCCTTGGCATCAGTCAAGATCAACGAGTAGTGCAAGATCCTACGCCAGTTGCCTTTGCTTTCCCGGGAGGCATGGCCACAATGATGGCGCAGCCAATGGTCGAGGGCAGGAAGGCTGTCAAGTTCACAGAGCCGATCGTCCAAGGTACATTTCTTCTGCGCTTATCATTTTCTTGTATACATCTGTGTAGTCTGACTTTTGTCCCAAGCAATTTTTTTGGGGTTCTAACCTGTGATGGCAACTGGATTTGCTGCACCATGTCACCTACATTTTTGTTGCCATGCTGTATTTTTCCATTCGGCAATCACATAGCAACTGAAGTTGATACAACATGGCAACTATACTTGTTCTCACATGGCAACTACAATGCACTACACATGGCAACTGGATTTGCTGCAGCATGTCACCTGCAATTTTGTTTCCATGCTGCATTTTTCATTCGGCAACCACATGGCAACTGGAGTTGACACAACATGGCAACTGCAGTTGCTTTCACATGGCAATTACAGTGCAATACACATGGCAACTGGATTTGCCTCCACATGGCAACTCCCTACTTTTGTACCTACATTTCATATCATGCACCTTTTCTTTTCACACTACATTTGTTTTGTTTTCCAGGTATCCTAACCCATTTTTTGATCCTTGCAGGCACCCCTGAGAAGATTTCGCCGTCACTTGATGAAGTTTACCGCAGGATTGAGGAGGCAGCATTGCAGAGGAGGTCCTCGCGAGGTCAGGGGCAATCAAGTTCCAACATGCCTGCTGAGACGGTATCTGAGGATACCATTAGAAGTGCCACCTCTAGTTTTGTGAGGTGTAGAGGGTAGTTCACCCACCTCCCGCGGATGACTCCGAGCCCGAAGTCAAGGCCACAAAGGAGCAGAACCAGTTGTACGATATTGTCAAGCGATTTGGAAATGCGAGGGCCAGCAGCAAGCACATGAAGGAGCTGAAAGCGTAATGACCACACCACACAACCTCTCATTTTGCTTTGCTCTTTTTACCATTCATATTTTTTCTACTTTCTAGATATTATCCGTTTATGTTTTATTTCTCCTTTTTTTACTTAGTAGACATGATTCTTTCATGTTATATCATTTTCATACAACTCATGTTTGGACAGAACCAAGGTCATACAATGCGAAGCGACGTACGTCGACCTGGGTGATCTTGCTGAGTCCGTGAGGCCACTCGGTAAAATGTCGACGAATGTAGTTGCATGTGGGATTGACTTCATCAACAAGCATATGGATATGTCTCCCGACAAAACAATCATGCATTACAGTGTGACCTGCAAAATATGGGATGGTGACTTCCACCACAAAATCCTGAGGAAGCATTTTGCTGCGCAGGGTGAATTCAAGCTCACAATGAAGAAATGTGTGATTACTCCTTCCCTTTTTGCACATTTTTCCTCTCGTGGTATGTTTTTTGCTAGTAGCTACACCCTGTTTATGTGGCAGCTGTTTCATGTGGCAACAACTGCCATGTAAACTGACTTTTGATTTGCATCCCCGTACAAACTATGTGGCAACTTCAAAGTAAAATATAGGGCAACTTTGTTCATACATGGATGGCAACTTCTTTTAACTACCACCAATAACTAAATATTCTATGTGATTCTACTTTTTGTCCCCTTGCTGCTTTATGTCACTCATGTGCCTCTTACCGCAACCGGTGATATCCTTACACGTCATTTTCCCAATTACACCATTTTCTGTTCTTCATGTGAACTCTGCTTCTTCTTTCCTTCATTTTACTTGCAGGTCCTGTTCCCCATGTTCCAGGAGCTTGCACCACATGACCCGCACGACAAGTGTGGTCACCACTACGTGATCTGCCTTGACCTGAAGAACCAATGTTTTGAGGTGCTTGATTCAATGCGTTCGGCAGCTGATGCAGACCTTGCTACGCATGCTGAATACTTCATCAACAACCTCAAAGAGACATGGAACTGTCACTACGAACACTCAAAGGTCCATATCAGACATTTTCCAGTTGAGTACGTGGCGACTACGAAGCAAGGGAACAAGTAATTTCCCATCTCTTTCTTCATCTGTCCTCTACACCAATGCTAACCCTCTTTGTTACATCTGATTTGAAGTTTATCGTTGTTATCTCTATCCTTTGCGAGTTCACCTGATTCTTTTCTTGTACAGGACGGACTATGGCTTTCACACGTTGGAATACCTTGCAAAGTGGGAAGGTAGACTGGTTCCTGTTGTCACAGCTGCAATGGTCATCAAGCTCCGGAAACTTTACACATGGAACTGGTTGACGAATGAAGATTTCAACAAGCGGCCCGGAGCACGTGAGTTCGTAGAGGAAGCTGTCAAGAAAGTCACCAAGAAGTACAAGTGATCACGCGGTGCTCCATACTGAACGCCTACCTTACATTCTGTTGCCGAGGAATGTAAGGTACTACCTTTGTTCTTTTCAAAACTATGTCTGTGCGCTATGTTATGACTACAACCCCACGTAGCCTAGTATGTAGTGGTGGTGTGTGAGCTACATTTGAATATTTTCTGTAATATATGTGTGGATGTGAACCTATTTAGGCGTGACAGCAGATACGTTTATGTTTATCATTATTATTATGCTTCCATCATTGGTAGCACCAGTTTGGTGTTTCGAATGCGTCTACGATGTTTTAAAACATGGCAAATGTAGTTCATCAAACATGGTTAGTGAAAGTTATCGTCATTTTTCATTTGGCTGTTTGCTTCTTTTTTTCATCGCTAACTGTACCGGCTAGCATGGTAGTTTGATCATGTAGCTGTAACCTTTTTGCGGTTGCTGCACGTGACGCTTTTCAACTTGTTTCCCATAGATTGCACACAACACACTATGTGTGACTAAAATGCATTGAGTAAACATGGAAATATACGTGATGCAGAGTCATTACAAATAACATGGCATATTTCAGTAGAACTAACATGGCAGATTCAGTACAAACAACACGGCATATTCAGTATAAATAACATGGCAGATCCAGTATACTTAACATGGCAGATCCAGTATAAAATATCATGGCATATTTAGTATAAAATAGCATGGCAGATTCAGTATAAAATAGCATGGCAGATTAACTATACATAACATGGCAGATTAAGTACACATAACATGGCAAATTAAGTACCATACACGTGGCAACTGCAGTTATCCATTCAATGCATTTTCCTTCATCTTCTGATGCCCCTCAAGAGTCATTCTCCCATTTTAAAAAAAAAATAGAACATCTAGATTACAAAATAAAATGTCACCAAGGACAATGTCACAGTGCTCCAATGTTTCTTACGGATTGCCCGTCCCTTTCTTTGTTTTCTTGTGTTTTGCTTGAATCTCCAATCCCAATTTGTATCTTATCTCTTTTAGATGCCCCTTTGTGATGGAACGGGGCGGGTTCCTGACCTGGGTTTGTGTGCTTGTTGTTCCAGATCCTATCTCTGAGTTTTTAGATGATGGCCCCGTGGATGAAGGCACACTTGATGTGCGGGGGAACCTGTGTAAGGCTTCCTCAGCTTTCCTCTTCTTGATCTCATCAAGCTCTCTTTTCAGGGCCTTCCTGTGTTTTTCTACGACTGTCGCTGTCTCATCACTCTTGCACGCTTCATCAATTAGTTTAGCATAGTTCTTTGTCAACACAACGTGCCTCACGGCTTCCATGGTTGACTCCGGTCTCTCGTCATGCATAGCCAAAATTGTGTTTGTTATCTGCGGCGCCAATGCATCGTCAGCGTCCCAAGTCCATCGCCGCCTTATGAAATGGTAGGGCATCCGTGTCACCGCGTTCATATCCATTACTTTTAGTATGTGACAGCACACAATGTCGTCCCATTCAAATTTGCAGCATTAGCAGTAGTATTCGCCTTGGCCTATCGAGGCTTTCACGAAGTAGTTCCTTCCTTTGTCCGGGTCTTCAAGTTCTGAATCCGACATGCCCAAAATATAACACACCTTGAAAGTATGTTCATCCACCTGGAAAGCCGTGAACATGCTGGCACGCTTTATTTCTTCCTGGAATCTGCAAGTTTTGTGTGTTTTTTGTTAAACTATAGTGTGCTGTTTTTTGTAGCACCTTATGTTGTCGTGGCCAATAGAAGTACATTTCGTTTGAACATGTCAAATATAGTACATTTAAACATGGCAACTATAGTACATTAAACACGGCAACTGTAGTACATTAAACATGGCAACTGCAGTTCATTAAACATGGCAATTGTAGTTCAGTAAACATGGCAACTGCATAACATTTTCAACTGGCATTGGCATTTCCATACCAACATGCCCAATGGAAGTACAATGCATTAAACATGGCAACTGCATTTCATTAAACATGGCAACTGCAGTTGAGTAAACATGGCAATTGCAGTTCAGTAAACATGGCAACTGTAGTTCATTAAGCATGGCAATTGCAGTTCATTAAACATGGCAACTGCATAACATTTTCAATTGGCATTGGCATTTCCATACCAACATGCCCAATTTAAGTACAGTGCATTAAACATGGCAACTGCATTTCATTAAACATGGGAACTGCAGTTGAGTAAACATGGCAAACAGTAGTTCATTAAACATGGCATCTACATATCATGGTTACTCCGTACTCAATGACTAATTTTCAAGAAATCATCATTTTCAAATAAGCTTTTCAATTGCATTGCATTCTATATGGCACCTACTGCCTTCATGCTTGTGCAAATAAGATTGCAACACAACTAACTTACTTGTTAAAGATCTTGTTGGTGTATATCTTGCTCATTTGCCTCTCCATCGGTAAATACGTTAGCAATTTTAGCTGCTTTAGCGCAGTGTTTGCTTCTTGCTGTAGCTCAGATCCCAGTATTTTTTGTTGCAAAGCTGTGTATTGCTTGGCAAACTGTAGCAATGAGTTGCCAGGGCTCACGTACCGCTTCAAAACAGCATTGAACCCCTCGCTACGCTGCGTAGTCTGCAGAAACGGGAAGAAGCACTGCATGAAGTAGGCCGGCACCCAGTACATTCGCTTCTCCCACAGGCTAGCAAGAGTCTCGTTGTCTTGGACTTGATATGTTTCAATCATGGCCATCCAGCTCCTTTCAAACTCCTCCACCATCAAGCTGTGGTCCACGCACAGCTCTAATGCCTTGTGCAGCTCTGGACAGTCAGCAAAGAATGGTCCTAGCGTCTCCTCAGCCTTATTTATAATGTGCCACCTGCAGTGCCTGTGCACTGCCAACGGAAAGACCTCCTCTATGCCTACATGCATGCTAAAATCCTGGTCTGTTATTCTGTTCATCGGAGCAAGTCCATCCATGCACTCCAAGAAGGTCTTGAACAGCCAAGTGTACCCATCCGTGTCTTCATTCCGAACGAGCCCGCATCCGAACTGCAACGACTGATTGTGGTTATTTATTCCTATGAATGAAGCGCATGGAATCTTGTACATATTAGTGAGATATGTCGTGTCGAATGAAATGCAATCTCGAAAATGTTTGTAGGCTCTTCTTGCAGCACCATCCACCCAATACATGTTCCTGACACGGTCCTCATCGTCTAATCTTATCCTGTAGAGGAAATCTGGATCTTCCTTCGCTTTCTCATCGAAGTAGGCCATTATGGCCTCTATGTCAGCCAACTTGCTCTCTCTATGGTACTTTGCCTTTAGGTTTGTCATGTCAGCTGGTATGTAGGGCATGCTACTCAGAGTCCCTCTTTTGTTGTGGATGAGTGATAGTATCTCGACCATTCTTGATGGACCGACGTTACAATCATGTAACAGCTTTATGAATTTCTTCTCGAGGGGGGTGAATCCTATGTGTGCGGTCAGAAATTTTACCAAGTCGAACTTCTTTATGAGTTTGTGGTTGTGCTCGTCAAAATATTTAGTGACCACCCACTGTGCTCCATCTACGTTTAGCTTACACCAGACAGGGCATTCCGTCTTGAGAATGATACCTCTCTTTCGTTCCGGAACGACAGGCGCAACACCTTTCCCCTTCTTGTTCCTTCGTGCCTTGTAGCACCTCATCTCACCTCTGGTGTACTCGTTAGTTTTCTTAATTTTCCTATGGTATTCGGTGTTGACCGCAAACCCATGGAACTTTGCATATGTCTGGTAGAATTCCTTTGCTTCTACGAACGAATCAAATCTCTGCCCAACGTACGGTGGCTGAGGTATCATGATCTCTGATTGCCCACCATCTTCATCCCCTTGTGCTTCGTCATCAGTTTCATCATTCACTTTAGTATCGGCGGCAGTTTCATCTACTTGAGTGTTGCCAGTGCTTGTGTTCAAAGGTGTGCTTGTCGGCATTGCTGGAATGATTGCCATTTCCGACTCTGACTCGGCATTGTTTGCGGCATGATTGTTGGCTGTCTGGTGGAATGCGTCTTCCATGCGCTCAGAGCTCCCCGCAGTAGATGTCCTCGCGCTACTGTTGGTTGTAGTTGAAGGTCCTGTAATTAAAAAACAGGTACGAGCGTAAGATTTTGCTTGAATGACATGTTTATCGTAACGGAGTACATCAACTGCAAGTGATTTGGCATGACTTCATTCAAACAGCAAGCTGTGAGTCTGCATATGGACATGCATGGCAACTGTAGTTCTCCAGTCATGGCAGCTATAGTCCAACAAACATGGCAACTAGCTCCTTTCAGTACCAAAACTTGGATTCTATATCCATGGCAGCTGCAGTCCTACATACATGGCAAATACTGCTGCCAATACATGGCAACCAGTATATTCTAGCATCAAAACTTTGTATTCTTGGCTTGAGCTCACTAGGCAAATGCGATCAATCATTAGTGTTGCACACATGCTTTTAGCAATTGGCAAATCCCGAAGACAATACATGACTCATTGCACACGACCACTTGTTAGCATTTTCTGTTTGATTTTTTCCACCATCACTGTTACAAATCTTCTTTTCCTCGCATGTTATTCCCACAAAAACAAATGCAGTGTTGTTTTGTGGTTCAAATTTTCTTACCTTGTTGTGCCGCATGTGCCCATCTTGTGTGGTCTGTCACACCAATTTGACGTGCTCTATCTGCAATCTGTGAAGTTTGCCATGAGACGTTTGCCGATGTAGCACCACCGAAATAACCTGTAATCATGGTAGTAGTTGGTCAATGCATGGCAACTATAGTTTCTTCAACATGGAACATGCAGTGGTCCAACCATGCCACACAAATTTGTTCACACTTGCCATCCACGGTTGTTTATACATTGCAATCACATTTTGATCATACATGGCAACTGCAGTTGTCCAGGTATGGCAACTGCAGTTGTCCAGGGATGGCAACTATAGTTGTCCAGGGATGGCAACTATAGTTGTCCAGGGATGGCAAATGCAGTTGTTCAAGGATGGCAAAGCAATTGTTCAGTCATGGCAACTGTAGTTGTCAACTATGTTCATTCTGCTAATTCACCATCCGCAACTTCATTTTTTATGGACTCACCTGTATATGATGTCGATGGCAGGTACATGGGTGCCGCCTGATGCCACGTGCTGCATGAAGGTTCTGCATTTTTTTCGACATAACTCGTGAGTCTTTTGCCATCCTTTGCAAGTTTATTTTTAATGTCCACACCAGTATGTTTCTTTTTTCGTATGTGTTACCTTGATTTGCCACATTAGCTAGTTGAAGTTGGTTGCCCGTACATTTGTCAGTGTTAGCACCCTGTGACTGAACTTGCCATGGTGCCCCCTGAGTGTGTTTCGGTCATAAGAACCTGCGAAAAATGACATTGTAGGACATAAGTAGAATGTCATCTTCATCGTCGCGAACATGGCAAATGTTCTTTTCTTTGTTATCCATGCATCATACCAATGCCTGCGTACTGCTCTAGTAGTGGCAGCAACGGCCCTGCAGAAATGAGTTGACTGTACTCTGCTGCATCCCAAGGGGGTGTTTCTCGCCTTTGAGAAACCCAAGGATCAGTGCCATCTTCGTGATTCATTCTTTCCGCGTTTTGTTTCTGCCAATGTGTTCTCAATCACTGCATGGACAAGAACGCATCAACAATCCGCAAAAAATGTATTCTTCTACTGTTTGCACGTAGAAGATAACACGGCAGTCTTATCACATTTTCATGTGCAGGCAATCAACACATCATGGCAAGTAGGACATGCACATCCACTCTCTTTTCTAAAATCTGGGTGCCAGCTATCCTTTCGATTCGATGGCAACAACCACTACAATAGGATGGCAAGCAACAAGTTAACATGGTGGCAGTTAACAGCAACGATAGGTGGCAACTGACGTTAGACACAAGTGGCAACTAATTTTCCTACCCCCCCCCCTTTATGCCAAATTTCTCCTTTCTCTCCCTTTTTTAGGGATTCCTACGCATCCATTCATTACCAACTACTTGCACCAAGCGAACTGAGAACCTAAGCTCAACTCTAGCGTAGTACATGGCAGATCTGGTGTATGCTACTTGATAAATGCGAAGACACACAAAACCATGTAGTATTTTGCCCCGATAGCGTGGATCCAGTCGCCACCTTCGTTGGTAAATTTGCAATTTCTGGCCAGAAGAAGGATGAGAAGCAGTAGGAGATCGGAGATTCACCTGCTTTTAGCTGGTCGTCTTTGGAGGGCGGGGGGTGGGGGGGAGGGGGTGTGGTTAGCGGTGGGAAGGCCCTACGGATCTGCTCTGGTTGCCATGGCAACCAGAGAAGACCGACGATGGAGGTAGGGGATCGAGAGGTGGGAGACGATGACGGCAGTCGGGACTGGGGATCGAAAGGAGGCCGGGACGGCTGGGTCGTGCGGGCAGCGCGGTCGTCTGGCCCGGACGTGTGGGCGGGTTTGGCACACACCGGACGTGCGGGCTGTGGCTTTACGCGCCCGGACGCGGTCGTGCGGGCGGGTTCCTCTCCATGCCATACAAGGCGTGCAGCACAATCACCCGATACATTACACGTGTGGCAGTTATCGGGACCCTAGATTTTAAGTATGGTAAAATTTGAAGGCCATATCGGCCTCAACAAACTAATCCTTTGCCAGTTCAAAAAAAAAGGAAAAACTAATCCTTAGGCACCACCAACTTTGACCCCCAAAAAGGGGAACATCGCTAGCGCATCTACGCAGCATAGTCTGTTGTAGGTAGCTCAAACTGGCAGGAATGTACCACGGGCCATGTCCACATGGTGGTTGGAGACAAGTTGGCATCATTTTGTGCGGTGAGAAAACGTTTTCTTCTTGATCAAACGTGCGCGCGTTTTAGTGCACTGAATCGATGTTCAGTGCGAGGTATGCGCGGAGAGATCCACCCTCTCCTGTGAGTAACTAGTAGCCGTGAAATGCTAGTCCATTGCAAAAGCCATTCACCGCACTGTAGCAAAAGTTGCAGCTAAAATCTGTACTGTTTGGATTTGGATACATCCCAATCTATCAGGGATTTTCGTCGCCAAATGTAGTGCAATCTGTATGTCTGTTTTCCCTTTTATACGAATAAATACAAAATGGTCTACATTGAAATTCAGAGAGAAATGCCTATATGTACTGTAGCATGTGAAGTTTCATCATCATCAAAAAGCAAAAGAGAGAAAGAGTAGAGGTGGACATGGTGGCAAACCATACCCGGGCAGGAGCGGCAGTGGAGTAGCGGAGACGCAAAGGCAAAATGTACGAGAGCTCACCGACTTGCTTAGCTGTCACCACGCATGGCCACATGGGCATCCATGTTACTGCCATGTTCATGTTGCAGCCTCCACGATCACATGCGCGCACACATAAGTACAATATGCAATATACAATCATCAACCAGAGCACCGGGGGAGTTCTTGTTCAATTCACACTTAAAATCTTTAATTTGGCACCTCGACTACAACCATCGACCAGACACCATTCGGATCAAAATCGACAAAATAAGAAAAAGGAAAATGGAACAATCAAGCGCACAAGAACCAATGTTTAAGCTTAACCAAGGAGGAGGGGGAGGAATAAATTAACAGAGAAGAGAAAATCTGACAAGATCTGAGCCAAACTGGACTTAATGGAGAACGGAATTGCAAGCCAGATCAACTGATCAGAGCATCCTGAGTAGCATGGCCGCGGCGCCCACGGCGGCGGCGAGGGGAGCGGCGTTGCGGGCGGCGATGGGGGGGGCGGCGGATTTGGAGGATGACTTGGCGGCCGGCGAGGAGGAGGAGGAGGAGGATGAGCCGGAGTCGGGGGAGGAAGAGGCGGGGCCCTTCTTGGCGGTGACGGCGAGCTTCATGCCGGAGTAGCAGTAGCCGTAGCTGCAGATGAAGAAGTAGTCCTTGGCCTCCTTGAGCTGGAACGCGTAGCTGGTCCCCTTGCTGTGGCTGCTGATGGCGCTCTCCTTGTCGCAGTTGTCGTACCCGACCTCGTCCACCTGCACCACGTCCGACCGCCCATTCTGGTACTCGAACACTGCAGCCAACCAAACAACCAAGCTCAGTTAGCTTCTTCCCCCATCAATGGTGCGTACGTGGCTGAAGCAGATCGGGAGGGAGGAGAAATGTGGAGCTTACGGAGCCAGTCGCCCTTGTAGAAGGGGCGGTGCTTCTTCACCCAGGAGGTGTAGTCCACCTTGGGGTTCCACCCCTTCTCGTCGCCCACCGTGTAGTTGGTCGCCACCGCCGCCGACGGCAGCGACGCCAGCACCACCGCCGCCAAGACGGCCATCACCGGCAGCAGCATCTTCCCTCCTCTCCCTGCCCGGTGGCACACCTCCCGATCTGGATTGGCAGCCATGGCAAGCTCCAGGCGCTTCTTGTCTTGGATGTGGGATGGGGGTGTGCTGGACTTTGCTCCAAGTAGTCTATATTACCCGTGGGGAGTGAGTGAGGGAGTGAGGTTGTTGGTGGCTCAAGGTGAAGATGAAGAATGGGACCGTCGTCGGTCGGCGTCTTGTCTGTCACGGTGGTGTACTGTACTACTGTCTGAAGGATTGCTTGCACAGTTGCACTGAGATTCATCTGCCTGGCCTGTAAGATCTGGTGGTAATTTTTCTTGCTACAAAGTACAGCAGAGCCATATGCATCCATTATGATTCTCCAGAGCTTGCATAACTGCACATAAATCTACCTGGGCAGCACTGATCTAATGTACATTAATCAACTAACTCATGTGAATTCACCTCCCGACTCTGTAGTGTTATTTGCTAAAGAATGCACTTCATTTTACAACGAAAATCCTGATTCGTGTCTAGGTCGAGCTGCTAGATTGCTAAATATTTAAATCTGGTTTAGCATTTCATTTCTTTGCAGGGTGATTGCTGTTTGGTCTAATCATTGTGTGCTTTATGGCAGGGGCCAGGGGGGATCTCGGGACTTGTATGATGCATGGTTTATGGGATCTTTGCATGGGTGGGGGTGCATCATCTATCATTGTTCATTTTAGGTTTATTGTCCAGTACAAAGCAAACTTCTTTTTTTGTATCATGGTTTATCATTGGGCATTTTCTATTTGATAAGCAAAGACTTTCAAGTTCCCTTTGCAGTGAAGCAAAGAGTTTTTATAAGCTAACTACTGGTGGTTGTGGAATAAATTATTCCTCCTAATTGCAACTTTTCCAGAAATAAAAATACCCCCTGGTTGCAACTCATGGAGAGGGAAACACCAACGATACATTTTTTTTTTGAAATGGAGGTATACCCCCGGCCTCTGCATCATGATGATGCATGCGGCCTTTTTATTAAAAATTCAGAAATAGTCATTACAAAGGTCTTACAGCTCGCAAACGGAGCAAAATAAAGCACAAAAGACAACCGGTATGGTGATAGTAAGGACAAGCTCTCTAGACTCCTATCCTGTTATGCGACCGCCATCCGAACCGGTTGAATATAACCCGAGCCACCATCTCCCATTGGTTGCATCCAGTAACCAAAGGCTCCCTGAAGTCCGTAGGAGTAAGTAAGGACCACGTACGGATCCAAGTTGTAGCTCTGAAGATAACCTGCAAAAAAGTTAAATTGTGTTGTCTGTTAAAAATCATATCATTTCTGCAGTTCCATATAGCCCATAATAGCGCACATATTCGAATCCGAATACGAGCTGTCGTGATCTTTTCAACCCCAGCTAACCACGTCCCAAACAAAGACGCAATATCTACTGGAGGATTGTGTGACGCCCGGATAATCAAGCTACAGTAACCTCTGTTGATGATGCCACATCACCACTCTTACTGTTGCTAACCTCGCAATGATTCGAAACATTTTCAAATTCAAATTCAAATTAATGTCAAGCGACAAAGTTTTCAAAATATTAAACTAAAATGTTGGAGTGTGCAGTTAAATGCCTAGGTGATTATAGTGCAACAAACACCCTTTTTGAAAATGTCTAAATATATTAAAATGAAATAAAATAGAAAAGTGAAATAAATAAAAGGAAAAGACAAATCTAACTAAAAATAAAAAGAGGCACCCCCGCCACTGGGCCATCTGTGGCCCAGCTGGCCAGCCCAACTGGGCAAAGGCCCAGCCGACTGGCCTAGCCGGCCGACCCAGCCCCCTCCATATCCCCACCAGGGAGGAAACCCTAACCCACGACCCACCTCACTCCCCCCCGACGCCACCTCTCCCCCCTCCCGATCCAGATTGGATCGGGATCGAACCACCCCACTCCCCTGATGACGCCCGCTTCTCCGGACCTCCACCCCGTCGAACGCCGCCCCCTGCCTCCTCCCAGGCGCCCCCCCCCACTCGACTGGATCGAGGAGGGGCTAGATCCCGTGCCCCCCCAACGCGCCTCGGCGCCGCCCGTCACCGTCGGACTGCCTCGTCCCCGCCTCTCCCTCGCGCAACTCCCTCCCCGAGTTGGACATCGTCGCCGTCGCCCCGCTACTCCGGCCCTTCCCCGAGCGCGCCTTTGCACATCTACAGGGCTATGTGAGCCCCCTTCTCTTCCCCTCTTCTTCCCTGGCGGATCCGCCGTCGCGTCCGCACGCGCACACTCGCCGCTCGTGCTGCTTCCGCTCCCTGCGCGCCACGCCAGACCGCGCCCGCGGCTGACGCCGTCGGTGCTCTCTGCTACGCCCGTGCGTCACCTGCGCGCCGGACCTCCCCTGACCCGCACTCCCCCCCCCCGCAGCTTCGTGCCTCGCCCCGGCTCCCGCGCACCCGCGTCCGACGACCCAACCACGGCGCCCCTCGCCTTGCGCCCCACCTCGTCGCCTCGTCGCTCCACCAGCGGTGCTGCAACTCCGGCGTCGTCCTTGCGCTGCCCCGCGCCCGCCGTTCCCCCATGCGCCCTCTCCAGCCACGGCCAGCGGGCCGCCCTGCTCCCCTCGCCCCGTGCTGTCGCTGCCTTGGCCGCCGGCGCCCAGGCGCGCCGATGGCCACCCCTGAGCCAGCGTCCGGGCTCGCCCCTGACGGGCGCCCACGCACCCGTTAGCTCCCGTGCCTGTTAAGGCCCTGTGTGCCACTGACTAGGGGGGCCCACCCCTCAGAACAAAAAAAAGAATTCTAATAATAATAATAATAATAATAATAAAATTAATAAATTTAATTAATTAATTAATTAACTAACTAAATTAATTAAGTTAATTAATCCTACTTAGATAATCTAATTGACCAGTTAGTTTAGTTAAACAGTGTTTTGTTTAACCTAAACCCTAATCAACCTATGAGAGTATGACAGGTGGTTCCCACTGGGCCCACACGTCAGTTTGACCCAGTCAACCTCTGTTGACTGCTGATGTCATGCTGACGTCAGCAAACACTATTCTGGATAATGTTAGTTTAAATTAATTAAATAAATTCTAAAAATGATTTAAAACTTTAGAAAATCATATAAAATAAACCGTAGCTCAGATGAAAATACTTTCTACATGAAAGTTGCTCAGAACAACGAGACGAATCCGGATACGCAACCCGTTCATCCGCCACACACCCCTAGCATACCGAACACGCAACTTTTCCCCTCCGGCTCCTCTGTCCGAAAATGCGAAACACCGGGGATACTTTCCCGGTTGTTCCCCCCCCTTCACCGGTATCACCTCATACCGCGTTAGGGCACACCTAGCATCGTTACTTGTCATGTCATCCATCGATATGCATTTGTTTGCATTGTATTCATTGTTTCTTCCCCCTCTTCTCTCCGGTAGACTACGAGACCGACGCTGCTGCTGCCCAGTTCGACTACGGAGTTGACGACCCCTCCTTCTTGCCAGAGCAACCAGGCAAGCCCCCCCTTTGATCACCAGATATCGCCTATTCTACCCTCTACTGCTTGCATTAGAGTAGTGTAGCATGTTACTGTTTCGATTAATCCTATTCTGTTGCATAGCCTGACATTGTTGCTACATCTGTTGATACCTTACCTGCAATCCTAAATGCTTAGTATAGGATGCTAGTTTATCATCATTGGCCCTACATTCTTGTCAGTCTGCCTTGCTATACTATTGGGCCGTGGTCACTCGGGAGGTGATCACGGGTATATACTATATACTTTGTACATGATACATGTGGAGGCTAAAGTCGGGTCGGCTGGTGGAGCACCCGCGAGTGGATCTTTGAGGCGGAGCGGCAGGGCAGGTTGAGACCGCCTAGGAGAGAGGTGGGCCTGGCCCTGTTCGGCGTTCGCGGATACTTAACACGCTTAACGAGATCTTGGTATTTGATCTGAGTTGGCTACGAGCCTATACGCACTAACCATCTACGCGGGAGTAGTTATGGGTATCCCGACATCGTGGTATCAGCCGAAGCACTTCAGACGTCAGCGACGGAGCGGCGCGCGCCGGATTGGAACGTAAGCCTGCTCTTGTATTAAGGGGGCTAGTTCTGCTTCCGGCCGCCCTCGCAACGTGCAGGTGTGCTATGGGCGATGGGCCCAGACCCCTGTGCGCTTAGGTTTAGACCGGCGTGCTGGCCTCTCTGTTTTGCCTAGGTGGGGCTGCGACGTGTTGATCTTCCGCGGCCGGGCATGACCCAGGAAAGTGTGTCCGGCCAAATGGGATCAAGCATGTTGGGTTATGTGGTGCACCCCTGCAGGGAAGTTAATCTATTCGAATAGCCGTGATCTTCGGTAACAGGACGACTTGGAGTTGTACCTTGACCTTATGACAACTAGAACCAGATACTTAATAAAACACACCCTTCCAAGTGCCAGATACAACCGGTGGTCGCTCTCTCTCAGGGATACGAGGAGGGGATCGCCGGGTAGGATTATGCTACTGGAGATGTTACTTGGAGATGCTACTTGGAGATGCTATTTGGAGGACTTCGACCTACCCTCTTCTGCCTGTTGCAAGATGAAGGTGACCAGAAGCGTAGTCTTTGATAAGACTAGCTATCCCCCTCTTATTCTGGCATTCTGCAGTTCAGTCCACTGATATGGCCCTTTACACATATACCCATGCATATGTAGTGTAGTTCCTTGCTTGCGAGTACTTTGGATGAGTACTCACGGTTGCTTTCTCCCCCCTTTTTTCCCCCTTTCCTTTCTTTCTGGTTGTCGCAACCAGATGCTGGAGCCCTGGAGCCAGACGCCACCGTCGACGACGACCCCTACTACACTGGAGGTGCCTACTACTACGTGCTGCCCGCTGATGACGACCTGGAGTAGTTTAGGAGGATCCCAGGCAGGAGGCCTGCGCCTCTTTCGATCTGTATCCCAGTTTGTGCTAGCCTTCTTAAGGCAAACTTGTTTAACTTATGTCTGTACTCAGATATTGTTGCTTCCGCTGACTCGTCTATGATCGAGCACTTGTATTCGAGCCCTCGAGGCCCCTAGCTTGTATTATGATGCTTGTATGACTTATTTATGTTTTAGAGTTGTGTTGTGATATCTTCCCGTGAGTCCCTGATCTTGATCGTACACGTTTGCGTGCCTGATTAGTGTACGATTGAATCGGGGGCGTCACAAGTTGGTATCAGAGCCGACTGCCTGTAGGAATCCCCCTTCCCAACTCCTTGGCCGAAGTTGAGTTTAGACATTGCAAAACTTTTACTAACATGGCTGTGTGTCTTACGGGCACACGTCGCCATTGGGTGGTAGTAGGATCTTTTATTCCTCGACCTATACTCTGGGACTCTGACATCTCTCCTATTCGGGTTAAACAATTTTATTGACTCGGACTCTAGGTTCTCGATAATACTTTCTCCCGGAGAGCCCCTTCAGTCCAGATGATCGCCGGCTGCACCAGAAGATTTCGAAGATACTCTCCGATTTTCTCTCAAGACCTTGTGCTTGTTGCTTTTGCAATTCCCTTCCACCGAAATATCCTTATGTTTAATACATACACTTGTCGTTCTTACTTTTATTCCCAGTTGATCTTGTTATTACAAGATACCTTGAAATCCTTTCTATTGTTCCGAGAATATTTTGTGCCTACTGCCTTGCAGTTCCTTGCCACCTGAATACCCTTACGGATAATTTCTCGCCCTTATCGAGTATCCGTTCATACCTAGTTCATGTGTTTCACATTGGTCTTCGAAATACTATTCGACCCTCCAAAAATCCTTAGTAGCTTATTGCTCTGCAATACTTGTCTGCTTGCATTATGGATGCTTTCCCTATGTCTGACAATACTTGTCAGTATCCTTAGGCACCGTCATTTTGATCCTATTGAATCAACATGAGTGTGAATGCACACAATCATCAGTTGATCCTTTTAAATTATCTTTCCGGCTCATACACCATTGTAAACATGAGCTGGATCTCGACCAATCAAATTGCCATCGATTGTACCCCTAAGGCTATTCAACTTATACGTCCGTAATCAGAGTATTGCTTTTGATCCCTTGTCTTGGAATTCATAATTCCTTTGCAATTGAGCCTTGAAGTAGTCAGTTGTTTCTATCATCTGATCTCCTTGCATGCTTTCTTCTTCTGGTTGAGTACCGATGCTCACATCAGATCCCTTATGGACCACCAGATCCATTGTTGGAATGTTATCCGACGGTGTCCTTCATAGTCAATCACCTTGTGAGTTCTTCCCCTGATACATAGTGCCTTTGGTAAATTGTATCATCTGCTTGGCTAACCATGCTCTGCTTTCGAGCTGGTGGTATTTACTATTGAAGCTTGTGGTATATGTTTCCACGATACCCTGACGGGTTGAACCTATACCTTCCTTAATATGTGTGAACTAGAAAGTTTTCACGAGTCATACACTCCTGGTATTTTGCCAGATAAAATTTCAACACTACAACCTCCTCGAAAGTGAGAAGTGAATGAAAGGTTATGCATTGGAGAAGTGGGAGTCGACCTTGAACTTGTGTTCATGCCCATGGACACGATGTAGATCTTATCATTAAAGCTTCTCTTAAATTAATTATCCCTTTGGTATAAGTTCATCTTATATCTGGGATCTGGCCTTTTGCAATCGTGGTTCCGACCATGTTCTCTTTTAAATACCATTTCTCGTGCAAGTTTAAGCACTGGTCTTCTGTAGAGTAATAGCCTAGTCCAACCTCTACTTTGATCTATCATCGAGTATTACCCCCTGGTATCTCGAGATTATCATGGAACTGTGTAACTTCATGAGTTCTTCATCAAGTGCTACATTCCCATTAATTCCAATTTTTCACGGGCTCTGAGTTTTTAAACACTCAAAGACACCAATAACTGAACCGAGTCCGCACTACGATTCAACAACTCTTCAGTAAGCTTCTGCAAGTACGAGTTTGTACCCGATCACGCCATTCCTAGCCTGTTTGACTATATCATTGTCGTGATGATTCTAACTGTGCTACCTGGTCCTTATTCTCGAAGCACAATTTTCGACGTTGAGCTAAGCTTACATCAACTTTCCTTCTCATATCATTTTGCCTTGAACAACAAGCTTGATTTTGAATTGGCGTCGTACCCTTGGTTCCAATAACATTTCACTTCATCATTCCTTTGATTAGATGTCAATTGTGTTCATGATGAGAAATACCCTCCTTGCCCTGGATGATTTTTATTATCATCGACAACACCCTTGACTTCCTTTTATCGCGAACTTGTCCACATTCTGGATACAACTTGCTCCAGCTAGTGTTGTGTTCTGCCTTGAAGTATTACTGTCTTTTATGTCGTGAATGTTGTGGGGATTGCTCCACCTCTTAGAAATTCTCGATATGATGATACTTCTCACCATCACCATTCTTCCTTGGTCCCGGTGTTGTTTTTAACCAGCATATCAATAGATGATGTTTGAGTTCTGTACTTCTAGCAACCCTATTGCTTTGAAGTTAACGATCGACAGTTCGTTCTTGGACCGTTGATTATTGAATCGTCACTCTAACATTGATCTTGCCGCCTAAGGTCATATTTCAGGCACACCTTTCAACTAATGATTGATGGTGTATGTTTTCCTAGAGCATACAACATTATATCATTTGAATCGACAAGTGTCATCTTCTTGTTCACATTATTGTGGAAATCCATCCGTTTGGAATTCTCGATGAATTGTCGCTGAGCCCATCAGCCACCTTCTCATCCCCTCCTTGGTTTATTGATGAACTTTTGTTAATGGAAATCACTTCATAGTTCATTTCCCGAGAATCTTACAATGTCATCTCGTCAATTTGTTTTGCACCTTTTCTTCTTAGCCATTCCGAGCCTGAGGTATCCTGACACCAATCAGATCTAAATCTCGGGTCAGATATGATGGTTTGAACATATTTCCAGGAGTTTTAACATTGGTCTTTATAAGACCCGGTAAGGTGATGTCATGCCTAGCACACCTGGCTGGGGAACCCAATGTTATAATACCCCCCTCTTTTCAGCAAGGTTAGCCATTCTTCCATAAGGAAATTGTAAGACTTATTCTATAAGATGTTCCTGATGGATCCTTTGTGAATACAAAGTCTGACCTTTGCTTGCAAACCATGTTAGTGCTATCTCGAAGCATGTCCATGGTACTCCGATTTTCAACAAAAACATTTGAAGCCCAATGCTAAATGTTCCTGCTCGATTATCCAAACACCGTTGTTTCAGTAATGTCATGAACTTCCTCTCTCCTAACCTAATGGTTATCTACGTTATATCCTGTCATGGATATCATGCTCTGTTTGTCCTTGGGAAGGAAATACCCCTGAAATATGTGTTTTAACACATTTTCCTTTCCATTGTTCTGTTTAATCTGATAATCATATTTTCCTTTCCATTGTTTGGTTTAACCTTTCTTGTGATCTACATGACCTAAGCGGTAATATTCTCCTGCTTATGTAAACACCTCGTGGTACCGCTCTGTCAGTAAGACCTTGTTACTATTGTTGATGACATTCCGGTAGCCACCGATGGACGAGAACCTTGCCTATTGGCCCGCCTCGTTCAACGAGCAGGAAAATGGTTCTCTTCGTCCCTCGCCCTTGGTATCGATGTTGTTGCCGACATAACTGATAGGCTACCCTTTGACACGCCTTACTATCGTGACCATGCAAGATGACGGCCCCCTTCCTACTTTCAACCACATGGTGGGCCCATAACCCACAGTTCCACAGGATCGAAACCTAACTCTCCTGTGCTTCCCTGATGCCAAAGTTGTTCCTCGCTCTTGGCGTCGTATGTAACTCATGAGGCACCTTCCTAGTGATCAATTCTGGTATCCTACGCAATACTTATTCCCGTTGCTTGAACCCCTTTCAGACTTTGTTTCAGGCATCGAATGATTGCCTACCCACTTGAAACTTACCATAATAACTCCTTACTTTGCTCTCGATATTTTCGGAGGTTTCAATTCGAGAGTTACTTTCCGCCTCCCTCCCCGATGTTATCTACCAAATAGTCAACCTTGCCGAGGCCCGTTCTCCCGGAATACTCCCCCTTTATTCTTTCGTTAGTACGATGGAGTTTCCAAAGAAAGGATGCCGACTTCATCTTAATGACCTGAAGCAGAAAAATGAAGACATCAATGTAATGGATCGACCACTTCGAGAAGAGCAACCAAGACCGAGAAGATTCGTTAGAATTTCGTAACCCAAACCTTTCCCCTTTACTCCCCTCTTAAATCTCGGGACGAGATTTCTTGTAGTGGAGGAGAATTGTGACGCCCGGATAATCAAGCTACAGTAACCTCTGTTAATGATGCCACATCACCACTCTTACTGTTGCTAACCTCGCAATGATTCGAAACATTTTCAAATTCAAATTCAAATTAATGTCAAGCGACAAAGTTTTCAAAATATTAAACTAAAATGTTGGAGTGTGCAGTTAAATGCCTAGGTGATTATAGTGCAACAAACACCCTTTTTGAAAATGTCTAAATATATTAAAATGAAATAAAATAGAAAAGTGAAATAAATAAAAGGAAAAGACAAATCTAACTAAAAATAAAAAGAGGCACCCCCGCCACTGGGCCATCTGTGGCCCAGCTGCCAGCCAACTGGGCAAAGGCCCAGCCGACTGGCCCAGCCGGCCGACCCAGCCCCCTCCATATCCCCACCAGGGAGGAAACCCTAACCCACGACCCACCTCACTCCCCCCCCCGACGCCACCTCTCCCCCCTCCCGATCCAGATTGGATCGGGATCGAACCACCCCGCTCCCCTGATGACGCCCGCTTCTCCGGACCTCCACCCCGTCGAACGCCGCCCCCTGCCTCCTCCCAGGCGCCCCCCCACTCGACTGGATCGAGGAGGGGCTAGATCCCGTGCCCCCCCAACGCGCCTCGGCGCCGCCCGTCACCGTCGAACTGCCTCGTCCCCGCCTCTCCCTCGCGCAACTCCCTCCCCGAGTTGGACATCGTCGCCGTCGCCCCGCTACTCCGGCCCTTCCCCGAGCGCGCCTTTGCACATCTACAGGGCTATGTGAGCCCCCTTCTCTTCCCCTCTTCTTCCCTGGCGGATCCGCCGTCGCGTCCGCACGCGCACACTCGCCGCCCGTGCTGCTTCCGCTCCCTGCGCGCCACGCCAGACCGCGCCCGCGGCTGACGCCGTCGGTGCTCTCTGCTGCGCCCGTGCGTCACCTGCGCGCCGGACCTCCCCTGACCCGCACTCCCCCCCCCCCGCAGCTTCGTGCCTCGCCCCGGCTCCCGCGCACCCGCGTCCGACGACCCAACCACGGCACCCCTCGCCTTGCGCCCCACCTCGTCGCCTCGTCGCTCCACCAGCGGTGCTGCAACTCCGGCGTCGTCCTTGCGCTGCCCCGCGCCCGCCGTTCCCCCATGCGCCCTCTCCAGCCACGGCCAGCGGGCCGCCCTGCTCCCCTCGCCCCGTGCTGTCGCTGCCTTGGCCGCCGGCGCCCAGGCGCGCCGATGGCCACCCCTGAGCCAGCGTCCGGGCTCGCCCCTGACGGGCGCCCACGCACCCGTTAGCTCCCGTGCCTGTTAAGGCCCTGTGTGCCACTGACTAGGGGGGCCCACCCCTCAGAACAAAAAAAAAGAATTCTAATAATAATAAAAGAAATTAATAAATTTAATTAATTAATTAATTAATTAACTAAATTAATTAAGTTAATTAATCCTACTTAGATAATCTAATTGACCAGTTAGTTTAGTTAAACAGTGTTTTGTTTAACCTAAACCCTAATCAACCTATGAGAGTATGACAGGTGGGTCCCACTGGGCCCACACGTCAGTTTGACCCAGTCAACCTCTGTTGACTGCTGATGTCATGCTGACGTCAGCAAACACTATTCTGGATAATGTTAGTTTAAATTAATTAAATAAATTCTAAAAATGATTTAAAACTTTAGAAAATCATATAAAATAAACCGTAGCTCAGATGAAAATACTTTCTACATGAAAGTTGCTCAGAACAACGAGACGAATCCGGATACGCAACCCGTTCATCCGCCACACACCCCTAGCATACCGAACACGCAACTTTTCCCCTCCGGCTCCTCTGTCCGAAAATGCGAAACACTGGGGATACTTTCCCGGTTGTTCCCCCCCTTCACCGGTATCACCTCATACCGCGTTAGGGCACACCTAGCATCGTTACTTGTCATGTCATGCATCGATATGCATTTGTTTGCATTGTATTCATTGTTTCTTCCCCCTCTTCTCTCCGGTAGACTACGAGACCGACGCTGCTGCTGCCCAGTTCGACTACGGAGTTGACGACCCCTCCTTCTTGCCAGAGCAACCAGGCAAGCCCCCCCTTTTATCACCAGATATCGCCTATTCTACCCTCTACTGCTTGCATTAGAGTAGTGTAGCATGTTACTGTTTCGATTAATCCTATTCTGTTGCATAGCCTGACATTGTTGCTACATCTGTTGATACCTTACCTGCAATCCTAAATGCTTAGTATAGGATGCTAGTTTATCATCATTGGCCCTACATTCTTGTCAGTCTGCCTTGCTATACTATTGGGCCGTGGTCACTCGGGAGGTGATCACGGGTATATACTATATACTTTGTACATGATACATGTGGAGGCTAAAGTCGGGTCGGCTGGTGGAGCACCCGCGAGTGGATCTTTGAGGCGGAGCGGCAGGGCAGGTTGAGACCGCCTAGGAGAGAGGTGGGCCTGGCCCTGTTCGGCGTTCGCGGATCCTTAACACGCTTAACGAGATCTTGGTATTTGATCTGAGTTGGCTACGAGCCTATACGCACTAACCATCTACGCGGGAGTAGTTATGGGTATCCCGACGTCGTGGTATCAGCCGAAGCACTTCAGACGTCAGCGACGGAGCGGCGCGCGCCGGATTGGAACGTAAGCCTGCTCTTGTATTAAGGGGGCTAGTTCTGCTTCCGGCCGCCCTCGCAACGTGCAGGTGTGCTATGGGCGATGGGCCCAGACCCCTGTGCGCTTAGGTTTAGACCGGCGTGCTGGCCTCTCTGTTTTGCCTAGGTGGGGCTGCGACGTGTTGATCTTCCGCGGCCGGGCATGACCCAGGAAAGTGTGTCCGGCCAAATGGGATCAAGCGTGTTGGGTTATGTGGTGCACCCCTGCAGGGAAGTTAATCTATTCGAATAGCCGTGATCTTCGGTAACAGGACGACTTGGAGTTGTACCTTGACCTTATGACAACTAGAACCGGATACTTAATAAAACACACCCTTCCAAGTGCCAGATACAACCGGTGGTCGCTCTCTCTCAGGGATACGAGGAGGGGATCGCCGGGTAGGATTATGCTACTGGAGATGTTACTTGGAGATGCTACTTGGAGATGCTATTTGGAGGACTTCGACCTACCCTCTTCTGCCTGTTGCAAGATGAAGGTGACCAGAAGCGTAGTCTTCGATAAGACTAGCTATCCCCCTCTTATTCTGGCATTCTGCAGTTCAGTCCACTGATATGGCCCTTTACACATATACCCATGCATATGTAGTGTAGTTCCTTGCTTGCGAGTACTTTGGATGAGTACTCACGGTTGCTTTCTCCCCCCTTTTTCCCCCTTTCCTTTCTTTCTGGTTGTCGCAACCAGATGCTGGAGCCCTGGAGCCAGACGCCACCGTCGACGACGACCCCTACTACACTGGAGGTGCCTACTACTACGTGCTGCCCGCTGATGACGACCTGGAGTAGTTTAGGAGGATCCCAGGCAGGAGGCCTGCGCCTCTTTCGATCTGTATCCCAGTTTGTGCTAGCCTTCTTAAGGCAAACTTGTTTAACTTATGTCTGTACTCAGATATTGTTGCTTCCGCTGACTCGTCTATGATCGAGCACTTGTATTCGAGCCCTCGAGGCCCCTGGCTTGTATTATGATGCTTGTATGACTTATTTATGTTTTAGAGTTGTGTTGTGATATCTTCCCGTGAGTCCCTGATCTTGATCGTACACGTTTGCGTGCCTGATTAGTGTACGATTGAATCGGGGGCGTCACAGATTGATATTAAAAGCTATATGAATTGTCCTCCAAAGTAACTTTGCAAGTGGGCATTCGATAAATAAATGTTGTATTGTCTCATCCTGAGTACAAAAACAACACCGCGAGTTACCTACCCATCTCCTCTTAAGTAAGTTGTCCTTTGTGAGTATTACTTGCTTGTGGACAAACCACATGAATATTTTGATCCGCAAAGGAACTTTAACCTTCCATATATGAAGGGACCTCGGGACGGGGCCGGAATTAATCAGATCCGCATAAAAAGATTTCACCGTAAATATCCCATTTTTAGTTAACTTCCATTTTGTGGAGTCAGGCACATCGGAGAGTCGAACTTCAATCAATCTCCGAATCAAGTGCATCCAGGCTGTCCATCTCTCACCTACTAACGTACGTCTGAATTGGATATTCAAGGGAATAGTCTGAAGGACGATACCTACGTAATCTCCCTTCCGTTGCACAATATTGTAAAGGGTAGGATATTGTAGGGCCAGTGGTGTCTCTCCTAGCCACGTATCTTCCCAAAATCTTGTTGACATCCCGTTGTCAATCAAGAATTTGACCCTACGAAAGAACATATCCTTTGTTCTCATAAGTCCCTTCCAGAACGGTGAATCAGACGGTCTGATGGTAACCTGGGCTAGCATTTTCGAGTGCAAATACTTATTGCGCGGGATTTGAGCCCACATGCCCTCCGGCTCTGTCTCTAACCTGTACAACCATTTGCTCATCAGGCATTTATTCTTAATCTCCAAGTTCTCAATACCGAGACCCCCTTGGTCTTTAGGTCGACAAAGGATATCCCAACGCGCGAGACGGTATTTCCTCTTGGCCTCATCAGACTGCCAAAAGAAACGAGATCTAAAGAAATCAAGTCGTTTTCGGACTCCTTTCGGGATTTCGAAGAACAAAAGTAAAAACATTGGCATGCTAGTCAACACTGAGTTAATCAAAACTAATCGACCTCCATAAGACATCAACTTGCCTTTCCAGCAGCTAAGTTTTTTTTTGATTCGTTCTTCAATACACTTCCATTCCTTATTGGATAACTTACAGTGATGAATCGGAATACCCAAGTAACTGAATGGTAAAGCACCTAATTCACATCCAAACAATTGTCTGTAGGTATGTTCGTCGTCTTTGGCTTTCCCAAAACAGAACACCTCACTCTTATGAAAATTAATTTTTAATCCAGACAATTGTTCGAACAAACACAAGATAAGTTTCATGTTACGTGCTTTAGCCATGTCATGTTCCATGAAAATGATAGTGTCATCAGCATATTGTAGAATGGACACCCCTCCATCAACCAGATGAGGAACTAGACCCTCTACATGACCGTGTTGCTTGGCCCTGCCAATAATGATGGCCAACATATCTACCACAATATTGAACAAAAGAGGTGACATGGAATCCCCTTGTCTCAACCCCTTATGCGTCTAGAAGTAGTGACCGATATCATCGTTCACCTTAATTTCGACACTAACTTTCTGGACTTGAGTATCGACCTGATGCCTCCAGGTTTCACTAAACCCCTTCATACGCATTTCATGCTGAAGAAAAGGCCATTTGACTTTATCATAGGCCTTCTCAAAATCCACTTTTAAGATAACCCTGTCTAGTTTGTTAGAGTGAATCTCATGAAGCGTTTCATGTAATACGACCACTTCTTCTAGTATGTGTCGTCCAGGCATGAAAGCTGTCTGACTAGGTTGAACCACTGAGTGAGCAATTTGTGTCAATCTATTTGGTTCCTACCTTTGTGAATATTTTCAAACTCACATTCAGCAGGCAAATTGGTCTAAATTGTTCTATCCGGACCGCCTCATTCTTCTTTGGTAATAATGTTATCGTACCAAAGTTGAGGTGGAATAACACCAACGATACATGAAAATTCAACATTAAATTGTCTACATCTACCGATTAATAAGTTATTTACAGGGGTTTAATTAATCCGAGGAGCAACAATACAGGGAATACTTCGAGGTAATTCATCTAGCAGAATACTTGCATTACAAAATTTGCTCTATTTCACGACGTTTCACTTGTGTCACCTATAACCGTTTTTCGTCACGGAAAATACACGGATGACATTTCCCAACCATCACCACCACCGTCACAGAAGCGCCGTGATAAAAAAAATTAACTGCATCATTTTTCACCACGCAAGATCGCATTTTAGGTAACGAACCAAAAAAGTCACTGGTGGCCGTTTTCGACGGCCCAGAATGTCACCTATGATAGCCCAATCTGTCGCCTAAGATCTTTTTTGCGACGATAATCCATCACCGGTGTTCGGTCTGTGGGTTTGACCGGTCAAAGATTCTGACAGGTGGGCCCAGCAGTTGCTGACGTGGCTTCTTTCATGTGGGTCCACCTATTGCCCTAGAGGCAATGATAAAATAGTTATTATCATATTTTCCGTTCATGATAAATGTTTATTATTCATGCTAGAATTGTATTGACTAAAAATTTAAATACATGTGTGAATACATAAACTACACTGTGTCCCTAGTACGCCTCTACTAGACTAGCTCGTTGATCAAAGATGGTTAAGGTTTTCTAACCATAGACATGAGGTGTCATTTGATAACGGGGTCACATCATTAGAAGAATGATGTGATGGACTAGACCCAACCATAAACTTAGCATATGATCGTTTAAGTTATTTGTTATAGCTTTCTTCATGTCAAGTATCTGTTCCTTCGACCATGAGATCATGCAACTCCCGAGTACCGAAGGAATACCTTGTGTGATATCAAATGCCACTTCATAATTGGGTCATAAAGATGCTCTACAGGTATCTCAGAAGGTGTTTGTTGGGTTGGCATGGATTGAGACTGAGATTTGTCACTCCGTGCGATGAAGAGATATCTCTGGGCCCTCTCGGTACTACAACATCGTAAATAGCTTGCAAGCAATGTGCCTAATGAGTTAGTCATGGGATCTTGTATTATAGAACGAGTAAAGAGACTTGCCAGTAACGAGATTAAACTAGGTATGGAGATACCGAGGACAGAATCTCGGGCAAGTAACATATCAGCCAAACAAAGGGAATTGCATATGGGATTGACTGAATCCTTGACGTCGTGGTTCAACCGATAAAGATTTTCATGGAATTTGTAGGAACCAATATGGGCATCCAGGTCCCGCTATTGTTTATTGGCCGGAGAGGTGTCTCGGTCATGTCTACATGATTCTCAAACCCGTAGGGTTAGCACACTTAACGTTCGATGACGCTAGAGTAGTATTGGGATATGTGCATTGGTAACCAAATGTTGTTTGAAGTCCCGGATGAGATCTCAGACATCACGAGGAGCTCCGAAATGGTCTGGAGGTAAAGATTCATATATAGGAAGTCCTGTTTTGGTTGCCGGAAAAGTTTCGGGCATTATCGGTTTGTACTGGGAGTGCCAAAAGGGGTCCGGGGGCCCACCGTGGGGGTCCACTTGCCCCGGGGGCCCACATGGGTTATAGGGGTTGTGCCCCCGACCTACATGGGCCAGGGGCACCAGCTCCAAGAGGCCCATGCGCCTAGAACAAGGAAAAGGGGAAGAGTCCTAAGGGGGGGAAGGCACCCCCTAGGTGCCTTGGGGGTGGGGTTCCTCCCTAGGCCGGCGCCCCCTCCCTTGGAGGGGCCAGGGCTGCGCCCCATCCCTCCCTCTTGCCTCCTATAAATAGTGGGGAGAGGGAGGAGCTGCACACACCAAATCCCACGCCCCGGCAGCAGCCCTACCTCTCCCAAAACTCCAATTTCTCCTCAGATTGATGCCGATAGTGTTTGGCGAAGCCCTGCCAGGATTGCACCATCACTATCTCCACCATTCCGTCATGCTGGTTGAGATCCCATCTACTTCTCCTCTCTTGCTTGCTGGATCAAGAAGGAGGAGACGTCATCAACCCGCATGTGTGCTAGACGCGGAGGTGCCGTCCGTTCGGCGCTAGATCGGATTGGATCGTGATTGGATTGCGAAGAGTATGACTACTTCAGCTGCGTTATATATGCTTCCTCTTTCGGTCTACAAGGGTATGTAGACACACTCCCCTCTCGTTGCTATGCCTCTCCTAGATTAGATCTTGGGTGTTTCATAGGATTTTTTTTTTGATTTTGATGCTCTGTTCCCCATCAGTGGCATCATGAGCTAGGTCTATGCGTAGATGTATACGCACGAGTAGAGCACAAAGAAGTTGTGGGCGTTGATGTTCAGATTTCTTACCTCTATTGTCTTATTTGGATTCGGTGATATTGTGGGATGAAGCGGCTTGGACCAACCTTACATGTCCACGCACATGAGACCGGTTCCACTATTTGACATGCAACTTGTATTGCATAAAAGTGGCTTTGCGGGTGTCTGTCTCTCCTACTTTAGTTGAATCTGATTTGACAAAGGTGATCCTTGTAGAAGGTTAAAAGGCAACTTGTATATCATCGTTGTGGTTTTGCGTAGATAAGAACGGTTCTTATAGTTTGCCCTAGCAGCCATGTAAAAATTGCAACAACAAAGTAGAGGACGTCTAACTTGTTTTTGCAGGGCATGTTGTGATGTGGTATGGCCAAAATGTGATGTGATATATGTTGATGTATGAGATGATCATGTTTTGTAATAGGTCCATGATTTTCATGTCGATGAGTATGGCAACCGGCAGAAGCCATAGGGTTGTCTTTAATTTATTGTATGACCCGCATGTCAACAAATAATGCCCTGTAATTGCTTTACTTTATCGCTAGGCGTTAGCAATTGTTGTAGAAGCAATAAGTGGCGAGACGACCACGTGACGACACGATGATGGATATCATGGTGTCATGCCGGTGACGATGGAGATCATGCCGGTGATTTGAAGATGGAGATCAAAAGCACAAGATGATGATGGTCGTATCATGTCGCATATTTTGATTGCATGTGATGTTTATCTTTTATGCATGTTATTTTGCTTAGGACGATGGTAGCATTATAAGATGATCCCTTCACTTAATTTCAAGATAAATGTGTTCTCCCAAAGTATGCACCATTGCAAAATTTCGTCGTTTTGAAGCACCTCGTGATGATCGGGTGTGATAGACTCTACGTTCACATACAACAGGTGTAAGCCAGTTTTTACACATGCATACTACTTGGGTCAAACTTGACGAGTCTAGCATGTACAGACATGGCCTCGGAACACAAGAGACCGAAAGGTCAAACATGAGTCATATAGTAGATATGATCAACATGGAGATGTTCACCATTGATGACCACCCCATCTCACGTGATGATTGGACATGGGTTTGTTTATATGGATCATGTAAACACTAAGACAACTTGAGAGATGTTGATTTAAGTGGGAGTTCATTAGTAATTTGATCAACTGAACTAATTATCATGAACTTAGTCTAAATTTTCTTTGCAAATTTTGTGGTAGATCAATACCTCACGTTGTAGCTCCGTGTTTAATACGTTCCTAGAGAAAGACTAAGTTGAAAGATATTGTAAGAATTTATGCGGACTAGGTCCGTAGTCTGAAGATTTTCCTCACTACTACATAGAAGGCTTATGTCCTTGATGCACCGCTAGGTGTGCCAACCCCCTAGCATCGTCTGTGGATGTTGTGAACATTTGGCAGGCAAGTTCTGATAACTACTCGATAGTTCAATGCGCCATGCTTTACGACTTAGAAATTAGGGCCCCAAAGATGTTTTGAACGACATGGAGCATATGAGATGTTCCAAGAGCGGAAACTGATTTCAGGCTCATGCCCATGTTGAGAGGTATAAGACCTATGTAAAAGTGCGTTATATCGACTAGAGGGGGGGTGAATAGGCGATTTTTATGAATTCTTCACTGAGGAATTTGTCGGTGAGGAAATTCCTTAGCAAAGAACTACTTGCAGCGGAATAAGTACTCAAAAGTAAGCATGACAGAATACACACATAGTCATCATGATGAAATGAAGACAAATACAGAGTATAGAAAGCGTAAACACAGGATAACACAAGATGAAGACAAACAGACTGAAGAAATTGAACTGAGGAAATTGAGAAAGTCTTCAGTCAAAGTCTTCAAACACAGATATGAACAATCACTCAACACAGTAATGAAGAAATGAAAGAGTTGAGGAAATAGAACCAGTAAGGTTGGTGAAGACAATGATTTGGTAGACCAGTTCCAACTGTTGTCTCAGTTGTACGTCTGGTTGGAGCGGCTGAGTATTTAAACTCGAGGACACACAATCCCGGACACCCAGTCGCTGAGCACGCAGCTCAGGACACCAAGTCCTCACCGTATTCTCCTTGAACTAAGGTCACACAGACCTCGTCCAATCACTCGTGGTAAGTCTTCAGGCAACTTCCAAACCTTCACAGACTTCGGTCACTCGGCGATCCACAATTCCTCTTGGATGCTCTAGACCATGACGCCTAACCGTCTGGAAGAAGCACAGTCTTCAAAGGTAACAAGCGTCGGATCCACGCAGGATCAATCTCTTCAGTGATGCTCAATCACTTTGGGTTTGTAGGTGTTTGGGTTTGGGTTTTTCCTCACTCGATGATTTTCGCTCAAAGTCCTCGGAGGATGGGTTGCTCTCAAATGACAAGTGTCAGTTTCTCTCGGAGCAGCCAACCAGCTAGTGGTTGTAGGGGGCGGCTATTTATAGCCTAGGGAGCAGCCCGACATGATAAGACATAAATGCCCTTCAATGATATGACCGTTAGGTGGATAAGATATTTTGGGACAGCTGGCGCGCAACACAGCAACGGTCGGAAATTTGACTCTCAAATTCCTCAGGGCTATCATGTTCCTCACTGTGTAGGCAATCCGCACTGGCGAATTCCTAACTCCTCAGTCAGAACAAATTCCTCAGCGACCAGAAGAACTTCGTCTCTGTCACTGAAGAAATAGACAGAACTGTATGAGATTTCCAATGGCTTCACTCGAAGGGATTGGTAGGTGTAGGATTTTGAGTTGAGCATCACATGGAAATTTTTCCTTAGTATTTCCTCGACCCCCTTTAACAGTATGGTGTTTCCTATGACTCAAGAAAGAGAAAAACAAAACTATGAAAACTAAAGTCTTCAAGCTTCATATTCCTTGCATGAATATCAAGTCTTCACGGACACACCAATTTCTTCACTTTCAAAGTCTTCACGAAAGTCTTCAGGAATACCAAAATCTTCAGTCGAAGATATTCATTTTTAGGGGTCGACTTTCTCTGTAAATATCAAACTCCTCATAGACTTATAGACCTGTGTACACTCATAAACACATTAGTCCCTTAACCTATAAGTCTTCAATACACCAAAATCACTAAGGGGCACTAGATGCACTTACAATCTCCCCCTTTTTGGTGATTGATGACAATATAGGTTAAGTTTTCAACGGGGATAAACATATGAAGTGTAAGTACTGATATTGAGGAATTTGATTGCAAGATATAGAAGAACTCCCCCTGAAGATGTGCATAGTGAGGAATTTGCTTTTGAAGCAATGCACACTTGAAGAGTTGAATCATGGAGATCTCCCCCTATATCTTGTAATTCATACATGCATTTGACATATAATATGAAGAATTTGAAATGCATGATGAAATATGGTGCCTGAAGAAATTCAGCATGCGTGCAATAATATTAACGAGGAACAAGCATGCAGAATAACGCATCAAAAGTATCAGAGCACAGTGCATCAAAAGTATCAGAGCACCATCGGGTTTAAGATTACAACTCGATCCAATAAAAGTTTCAGAAGAGCGAGAGTTGTAACTTAGCAAAAAAACGCCCATATAATAGACCCGCTTGAAGACTAACTCAGATTTCTCCCCCTTTGTCATCGAATGACCAAAAGGATCGAAACTGAGGACTAACGCCCCTGAAGAATATCAAGTTGATGGAGGAGCGTCAGCGTTGTTGGGGTCGGTTGTCGTAGTAGGGCCTGCCGCAGTGTCGTCCAAGTCTTCATTTTCATCAGTGTCGCGCGATGAAGAATAGGAGCTGGCCACCAAGGAAGGAACCTTGACCTTCTTGAATTTCTTCGGTGGAGGTGCAGACCAGTCAAATTCTTCCTTGAGACCCATTCTCTTCAGATCTTCTGCGCTGTAGACATGAGATAGAACAGCCCAGGTACGGTTGAAGGTTTCATGGAGGTAGTAGAGGTTTTTCTTCACTACATTGTGTGTTGAGGTCATGTTGTGAAGAATTGAACCAAACTGACGCTTGACCCATTTATGATTGCGATCAACTTTCTGATGAAGACTGAGGAGTAACTCACGATCAGTCATCACCCTGGGTGCTGTGGCTTGAGGAATTTGCTTGGCAGAGGTGTTGGCGGCAGAGTCATGTGTGGCAGAGTCATCATTGGTGGAGTAGGATGCAGCCTTGCGAAATTGACCATCCAATGGACGAATGCCTTCATCTATCACAGCAGTTGCCTTGCCTTTGTCATCAGCTGAGGAAAATGTCCGTTTGAGGACTTCAATTGGAGGCAAGTAGCTGCCGTGGTTCAGAGTATCAGCCTTGTAATTGAGTGAAGACCTTGTCCTGATGAACCTCATAATCCATGGTGCATAAGGCTTCAGCTCAAATGGTGACATAGCAATATTTGCCAGAGTCCTCATGAAGAAATCATGGAAGTTGACGGGAACGCCATGAATGATATTGAAAAGCATATTCTTCATGATGCCAACGACTTCTTCATCATTTGAGTCGTGGCCTTTGATAGGACTCATTGTCTTCGTCAGAATGCGATAGACAGTCCGTGGCACATACAGTAATTCCTTGACGAGGAATTTGGTTCGAGGGGCTTGCCCTGGCTTCAAGGGCTTCATCAACACTTGCATGTAATGATTTGTAAGCTCAGGTTCGTTGTAGATGCAACGAGCACCGTGAAGGGGAGGACTGAGTGGGAGGGCACGAATCAATTCAGTTGCTGGTGCCTTGTAGTGAGTATTTTCTGACATCCAGTCCAGCACCCATGAGTTCACATCTTCAGAATTTCCTGTGATGTGTAGCATTGCATAGAATTGAAGAATGAGTTCTTCATTCCAATCACAGATGTCAGTGCAGAAATTCAGCAATCCGGCATCGTGAAGAACACCGAGGACTGGCTTGAAGCACGGCAAAGATTCCATGTCCACGTGAGGAATGTGTGCATGATCGAAGACTTTGTCTTTGTCGAATAGCATTGAGGAATAGAAATTGGCTTGACTAGCAGTCCAGAAATGCCTCTTCCTTATGCGAGCAGAATCATAGGGATTGTAGTCTATGAAGAACACATGCTCGTTGAAGAAATGTTCAGCCTTGAACTTTTGCTTCTTTGAGAATGGATCCTTTGGCTTGGGCAGAGGAGTGTCAATGAGTTGCATCACAACCTCAGGAATTGCAATCTCCGGTTCTTCAGGCTGAGGAATTTCTAGTTCCTCTTCAGTGGCAGTCTGCGTGTTCAAAGGATCAGCAGCAGCAGTTTCTTCAGCACTAGTGGTTGGAATTTCTTCATGTACAGACGAGGTGGGATGAGTTTCTTCAGAGCTCATCTGAACGGTTGGTGCAGGGGACTGAGGTATTTGTTGTATTGGGGTGAAGAGTGGAGAATTGGGATGCTGACTTTCCCAAAAGTCATCATTCATCACAGGAGTAGTGCATCCAATATCCACGTCTTCATCTTCAATTTCTTCAACGCCAGCCTCTTCAGCTGTGAACTGAGGCATTGGCGAGGAAGCAACAGGCGTTGAAGGGATCGCATCCACTTCAATTTCTTCATCAATCTGCTCTGACGAAGCAGCAGAATGATTTTCTTCATCAGATCCGCTAGGGATCACATATTCTTCACCAAAAGGAACAAGGTCCTTTGATGGCATGGTGGAAATCGGAACAGCATCAATTGGATTTTCAAGTGAGCTGGTCATAGGCTTCATTTTCTTCGGAGCTGAAGAATCTGAAGCAGATGATGCTTTCCTTTTCTTCACTGCAGCTCTCTCTGCAGCCTTGGTCTTCCTCACATCTGATGCAGATGGAAGGGTAGGAGTTGGTGTAGGCGCAGGAGGAGCTGAGGAATCTGTTTGAATTTCCTCAGGCGCAACTGATGCAGTTGCCCTGACTTCTTCATTTTCTTCAGGCGCACCACTAGTGGATGCCCTGGCAATGTCTTCAGCGGCTGGAATGGAGTCATCAGCCCTGGAACTAGCATTTTCATCAGCAGCCTGAAAGTCATCAGCGGTGCTGGCATGTTCTTCAGTTTGCTGAGTAGAAGCTTCAGCTTGAGGAATTTCTTGTTGCGATGGGGCTGCAACATTGGTGAACTTCTCAGTCAGTTTAACGAACCTGACTTTGGCTCCTTGCCAATCAGCATAATAAGCATTGAAATCATCGCTGAGGGCTTTGATTTCAGACTGGATCTTGAGGAGTTCATCAGTTGTCATTTTGACAATGTTTTTCCTCAGGAACTTCTCTTTCCTGAACTGAGCCTTCTTGATTTGCCTAGCCTTCTCAAATTTCCATTTCTCTTCAGTGATGAAATGGGTCAGCATGTGACTTTGGCCAGGAGTCAAATGAAAATCAGGCATAGGAGTGTTTGGGTCCTTGTGCCAGAGATCAATGTAGTCGAGGATCGCCTTTGGATCCAAAAGCAGTGGCACATTTGTGCCTTTGGCTCTAGCGGCCCTTTCTTGCCTGTCTCTGATGATTTCTGCAAGTTCATCATCATCAGCTTCATCGTCAGATGGCACTTGGAAGGCAACCTGTTTCTTCTTCAGATTGGCCGAGGACCTCGACCAGCTGTTGCCTTTGTCTTCAGCAGAGTGGGGCCTGATGAAGAGTTTGGTGCAGCTGAGGAACTCGCTGAGACACCAGAGGCAATAGAGATGCCTGCAGTCCTTTGGCACGTGGCCAGATGTACAGGTGTTGAGGACTTTGCCGGAGCAACTGAGGACTTTGGGGAGGAGCTGAGGACTTTGGAGGAGCAGGAGCAGCATGAGGAACTGGCCGTGAGGGCTTTGAAGATTCTGGCCGTGAGGGCATTGCTGAGGAACTTGGCCGTGAGGGCACAGTTGGTGAAGCACTTGGCTTGTGAGCGGGCTTCTTTGCCATTGATTTTCTAGGCCTGACAGAGGCCTCAGTGGCAGCAGCAGTAGCAGAGTCTTCATTGAATTTCCTCACTGCTTCTTTGGCTTGTCTTGCCAACTTGGCTTGGCGTTTGGCCCATTCTTCAGGGAAATCCTCACCACGCTTGATGCTGGTGGGGTCAGCTTCTTGGCCAGGTGCCAATGGAGCTCTTGGGCATGGAGGATTTAGTGCGAATTTCTTCATATACTTTGGAGTTACATATCTGTACTCCCTCCATTCTCTTGCCCATCTCCTTTCAATCCTCTGTATGCGCACCTTGCGCTGATTTTTGTTCTCCTTTCCGAACTTAGCCTCATCAGGTGTGCAATAGTCAGCATAGATGTCCTCAGGTATTTCAAACGCAGTCATGACCTCAGGCCTCTTTCCTCCTTTCTGTGGTTTCTTACCGTCTGCCATATTCTTCAGTTGAGGGATTTGAACAATCGAATTCTCTGAAGAAGTATGCAACTTTTCTTCGAGGAACGCTGCAAATGAGTTAAGTTGATGAGAACCTAGTGATTCAGCAGCGGATATGAGTACCTGTGAACAGAGTATGGTTGCGAGGAATTTGAAAAGGTCATATGCGTTCTCAGAAGGTTTTCAAAAAGAACAAGTTTGAGGAACTTGACCAGATGAGTCTTGAAGAATTTCACTAAGCATTCTTTGTCTTAGGTTCCATAGTTGTATAGATTGAGGATCCACACAATTGAGGAATCTTGAAGAAAAATGATGCTTAGAGAAACGAACCAAGAGCAGATGACTAGTGAGGTGTTTTGTGTGTGAGGATTTGAAGAATAAAACACCTTTGAAGATTTTGTTGAGAAAATTTGAATCAAAGAGGGAAGTAAAAGTAACTTTTAATTACCCTTGATGAAGAACACGACGAACTGAGAAGTGTAGATTTGAAGCTCGTCAGTTCCGATCTTCCACGCCCTAACTTGGCGGAGGAAGACAACTACGACGGCGACAGAGTGAAGACTTCCGCGGATGTCGTGAGTACGACGGTGACCAGGTCGAGGCAGTGAAGCTCTTCCTCATCGGTGATGATGGACTAGCGGCGGCGCTAGGGTTTGAGAAGCTCGAGCGAGAGAGAGAGCGGTCGAGCGGAGTAAAGGAAGTGAGGAAGGGGAGAGGGGTATTTATAGTCGCAGTGAAAAATTGTTCGCCCGAAGATTTAGGACGAACGTGCCCCTGACCCTTCTCATTCGCTTGACATGTGTCACCCACGTACTGAAAAGTGGAGATCGTGTTAGATCGTGGGTGAATAGATAAGTCCATCGTGGGATGCGGAACAGTTTGAGCGGCAAAACCAAAAGTTTGGATAAGATTCGTTTTTAAGTTTCGTTCACAATTTCTTCAGCTGACAAGGACACAATGAAGATTTTGAACGAGTTTCAAATAGAATGCACATGAAGAATTTGTGTATAGACTGGGTTGAGTATAGCATAGAGGGGGAAGGGTCCGATCACATTCACTTAGCAAAAGATGCAACTTGAAGAAATAGCCATAAGTGAATGCTGTAGAGGACATAAACTCATATATATATATATATATAGCCAATGAAGAAAAACGACGGAAACAGTGAAGATTTTGCAAAGTTGAAGAATTTGAAAAACTGAAGAATTTCAACACTGAGGAAAACTCAAATTGAAGATTTTCAACTTTTGGTGGTGGCGTGACCCACCGTATAAGAATGATGATTTCAGACACCGCGTACAATTGTCGTAGGGTTCTGAGAATCAAATTCTTCATTAATTTCTTCACACTTAGAGTGTTATTCTTCATTGATTGAAGAAAAACGTTTCTTCATGTGTTGCACATCTAAGTCATCAATTTTGCATAAGTGTTAGGATGTGTGTCCTTTTCAAAGAACATTCGAAGACTCTAAGATATTTAGCTCACACCGCAACTTGCTAAATCTCTTCTCATCCAAGGGCTTTGTGAAGATATCGGCTAGCTGTTCTTCAGTCTTCACATGATCAATAGAGATGTCGCCCTTCAACACATGATCGCGAAGAAAATGATGACGAATCTGAATGTGCTTTGTCTTCGAGTGCTGAACTGGGTTGTGAGCAATCTTGATGGCACTCTCATTGTCACAGTAGAGAGGCACATTCTTCACGTTAATGCCGTAGTCCTTGAGAGTTTGCTTCATCCACAGCAATTGAGCACAGCAAGAACCAGCAGCAATGTACTCAGCTTCCGCAGTAGACAGTGATACGCAGTTCTGTTTCTTCGAGGACCAACAGACCAAAGATCGTCCGAGGAAATGACAAGTACCAGATGTTGACTTGCGGTCCACACGATCACCAGCATAGTCAGAGTCAGAATATCCAATGAGATCAAAAGTAGAGCCCTTGGGGTACCATAGTCCTAGTGTTGGTGTGTGAGCTAGATATCGAAGAATATGCTTCACAGCCTTATGGTGTGATTCCTTCGGTGTAGCTTGAAATCGGGCACACATGCAAACACTAAGCATTATATCTGGCCTAGATGCACATAAGTACAATAAAGAACCAATCATGGAGCGGTATACCTTGTGATCGAAGTCAATACCATTTTCATCAGTGCATAGATGGCCATTTGTGGGCATAGGAATTTTGACTCCTTTGCAATCTTGCATGCCGAATTTCCTCAGAACATCCTTGAGGTATTTCTCCTGAGATATGAATATGCCATTGTGCTGTTGACGAATTTGAAGACCTAAGAAGAATTTCAACTCTCCCATCATAGACATTTGATATTCTTCACTCATCATATAGGCAAATTCATCACTATAACGTTGGTCAGTACAGCCAAAGATAATATCATCAACGTATATTTGGCACACAAACAGTTCACCATCATAAGATTTAGTAAAGAGAGTAGGGTCGAGTGAACCGGGTGTGAAGCCATTCTTCACGAAGAATTCCTTCAAAGTATCATACCACGCCCGAGGGGCCTGCTTGAGGCCATAGAGGGCCTTGTTGAGTCTGAAGACTTTGTCAGGATTCTTTGGATCTTCAAAACCTGGGGGTTGAGCAACATATACTTCTTCCTCAAGCTTACCATTGAGGAATGCACTTTTCACATCCATTTGATATAAAGTGATATTATGATGGTTAGCATAAGCAAGTAATATGCGAATAGCCTCAAGTCTAGCAACAGGTGCAAAAGTTTCATCGAAATCAATTCCTTCAACCTGTGTGTAGCCTTGAGCTACAAGTCGTGCCTTATTCCTCACCACAAGGCCATTTTCATCTTGCTTGTTGCGGTAGATCCACTTTGTGCCAATGATATTATGCTTGCGAGGATCTGGACGTTTGACCAGTTCCCAGACATTGTTGAGCTCGAACTGATGTAATTCTTCTTGCATGGCCTGAATCCACTCAGGCTCCAGAAATGCTTCATCTACCTTAGTGGGATCTGTGATGGAGACAAAAGCATAGTGCCCACAAAAGTTAGATAAATGTGAAGCTTTTGAGCGGGTGAGAGGACCTGGTGCTTCAATGTCATCGATGATCTTTTCAACTTGCACTTCTTTTGCAACGCGAGGATGAGCTGGTTGTCGTCGAGGAACTTGATCAGCATTTTCTTCAGCACCATTTTCTTCAGCATTTTCCTCAGGTGCATTAGCTCGACGATCTTCGCGTTCTGGAATGAATTCTTCAGTAGATTCTTCGGTAGGAATGACATTCTCAGTAGCCTTGAACTTGATAGAATCCTCAGGTGCTGGTTCATCTATCACAGAAGGTAGGTGCTCTCTTTGCGAGCCATTAGTTTCATCGAACCGCACATCTACAGTTTCAACAATCTTGTGAAGAGCGTTGTTGAAGACTCTGTAGGTGTGCGAGTCCTTTCCGTAACCAAGCATAAAACCTTCATGTGCTTTCGGTGCAAATTTAGCATTGTGACGAGGATCTCTAATCCAACATTTACCACCGAAGACTTTGAAATAACTCAGATTGGGTTTCTTGTCAGTGAGGAGTTCATAGGCAGTCTTCTTGAAGAATTTGTGAAGATATACTCTGTTGATGATGTGGCACGCGGTATCAATTGCATCAATCCAAAAACGACGAGGCGTTTTGTATTCATCAAGCATAGTGCGAGCCATCTCAACAAGAGTTCTGTTCTTGCGCTCCACGACGCCATTTTGCTGAGGAGTATAAGGAGCAGATAACTCATGAGTAATACCAAGTTCATCAAGATAGCCAGACCGGAATTCTTGAACTCAGTCCCATTGTCACTCCTGATGTGCTTGATCTTCACACCAAAGTTGGTTGAAGCCCTCGAGGAAAATCGTTTGAAGACTTCCTGCACTTCATGTTTGTAAGTGACAATGTGTACCCATGTGTAACGAGAATAATCATCAACAATAACAAAGCCATATAGAGATGCATCATTAGTGATAGCAGAATAATGATTAGGACCAAAGAGATCCATGTGAAGCAATTCGAATGGACGAGTAGTGGTCATGATAGTCTTCGCTGGATGCTTGGCCTTGGTCATTTTTCCAGCTTCACAGGCACCACACAAGTGATCCTTGAGGAATTTGACATTCTCAATGCCAATGACATGCTTCTTCTTCGCAAGCGTGTGCAAATTCCTCATGCCTGCGTGACCAAGTCGTCGATGCCATAGCCAGCCTTCTGAAGCTTTTGCCAGTAAGCACACGGCTGGTTGTGGTCCTGTAGAGAAATCAACAATATACAGATCTCCTCTCCTAAAGCCTTCGAAGACTTTGGAATGGTCAGCTTCCATGATCACAACACAACGATATCTTCCAAAGACAACAACCATATCGAGATCACAAAGCATTGAGACAGACATGAGGTTGTATCCTAAGGACTCGACAAGCATGACTTTGTCCATGTGTCGATCCTTTGAGATCGCAACCTTACCTAGACCCAATACCTGACTTTTGCCTTTGTCAGCGAAGATGATATGCTTCAGATGTGACGGTGTTAAGGGAGCATCCATCAATAGGTTCTTGTCACCAGTCATGTGATTTGTACATCCACTATCGAGGACCCACTCGTTTGCTTTGGGCTGATCATCCTGCAGATGAATTAGTGCATCTTACGAACTCATATACTTCATCAGTGAAGAATATGACGTAAATTCATTAGTTCAATTTCATCAAGCAATAGCATAGATAATCAGTGTGAGGACATGTCAAATGAAGGTTCATTTCATCATGATTCGCCTGCATCCTTTCAGGCATTTTGTCAGGCCCCCAACAAATTCTTCAGACGTTAAAGCACGTCTGGAGACCTGACCCTGCGGAAGAAGTTAGTTCTTTTTCTTCACCACCCACATCTGAAGGGGTGGCAAAGAATTCATCACTCTGCGAGCACCATATGAGAAAGGTGGCATAGAAGCTAGTCCACTTCGCTTCACATAAGAGGGGTTAGGGTAAGCATATGAATAAGCAGAGAAATTCTTCGAGGACTTATGAACATAATGATTTGAAGAATAATGCACATATTCATAGCCCTTAGCTCTACCCTGCGAAACAGAAGTGTTAGCACGATGATATCATATGAGGACTTTGATCCTTTTGAGGAATTTGATCCACGTGAGGAATTTGGTCCGTATGAGGACTTGGATCCATATGAAGAATTTGGTCCATATGAAGAGTTTGATCTGGGGTTCCTATTCTTCACTGGTGGTGTCATGAGGACATTCACCTGAAGACTTTCAACATAACTTTTGGGAACCCAGATTTTCTTCATAGGGGAACCGTTCCTGCAGTTAGTGCCAACATATCTAGCAAATACTTCACCATTCTGATTTTTGAACAGTTTATAGTTGGAGTCAAATGACTCATCAGAAGAATGAGGAGATTCACATGTAAAGCCAGATAAGTTAGATGGATCAACTGGAGGTCCCTTTGCAGCAACCCATGAGGTTTTGGGGTACTACTCAGGCTTCCAATATGTTCCATCAGCATTGAGTTTCCTCTCAAAGGCAATACCCTCTTTCCTAGGGTTTCTGTTGAGGATCTGCTTTTTAAGCACATCACAAAGAGTCTGATGCCCTTTGAGGCTTTTGTACATGCCTGTCATATACAATTCCTTCAGCCCTGCATCGTCAGTGATACTAGCAATGTCCTCAGATGAGGAATTAGTGATAGCAGAGGCAGGTGAAGAATTTGTAACATTTGAAGCATTTGAACATTCAGGTGAAGAATTAGCAGATTCACGTTCAATGCACTTTAAGCATGGAGGATCAAATTCTTCCTGAGTAGCGCTGATTTGTTGAGCAAGTAATGAATCGCGCTCCTTCTGAAGATCTTCATAACTCACTCTTAGCTTCTCAAGATCTTGCTTTCTTTGAAGAAATTCATAAGAAAGCTTCTCGTGATCAGATAAGAGAGTTTTATGATGACTTTGAAGGTTGTCAAACTTAGACTGAAGTCTCTGAAGATTTTCAGTTAAGTCTTTAGTGCGGTCCATTTCATCACCCAACATATCATCACTTTTGTCTAGCATGTTTTGAAGTTTTTCAATAGCCTTTTGTTGTTTCACAGCAATCTTAGCAAGTTTAGAGTAGCTAGGCTTAAGATTTTCATCAGATTCATCCTCACTTGATTCAGAGGAGGGGTATTTAGTTACCTTAGCAGCCTTTGCCATGAAGCAATAGGTGGGAGCGTAGTCGTCATTGCCTTCATCAGCGTTGTTGGTGTTGCCATTTTCTTCAGAGTTGAAGATAGACTTGCTGACAAATGCGGTAGCAAGAGCTAGACTTGCCACACCTGACTCAGACTCCTCGGATGCCTCCTCTTCCTCATGATCCTCAGATTCAGCCTCAGAATCCATTTCCTTGCCAATGAATGCCCGAGCCTTCTTGGAGCTGCTCTTCTTGTGGGATGAAGACTTTGAGGATTTTGATGATGAAGACTTTGAAGATTTCTTCTTCTTCTTGGCATCATCAGAACTATAATCCTTGTATTTCTTCTTCTTTAATTCCTTGTCCCACTGAGGACAATCTTGAATGTAGTGACCAGGCTTCTTGCATTTGTGGCATAGCCTTCTCTTATAGTCACTTGATGAGGAATCACTGCTCCTTGAAGATTTTCCAAAGCGACCACGTCTTGAGAATTTCTGGAACTTCTTCACGAGCAGTGCTAGCTCCTGGCTCAATTCTTCAGGATCACCAAGGCTACTACCAGAATCTTCACATTCAGATTCAGACACTGCCTTGGCCTTCAGGGCACGTGTTTTGCCATAGCTTGAACCATAGAGATCTCTCTTTTCAGCAAGCTGGAACTCATGAGTATTTAGCCTCTCGAGGATATCAGCGGGATCTAGTGACTTGTAATCAGCACGCTCTTGAATCATCAGTGCCAGAGTGTCAAATGAAGAATCGAGTGATCTCAGCAATTTCTTCACCACCTCATGGTCGGTGATGTCAGTGGCACCGAGCGCTTGAAGCTCATTTGAGATATCAGTGAGGCGATCGAAGGTTTGCTGAACATTTTCATTGTCGAGTCTTTTGAAGCGGTTGAAGAGATTGCGAAGAACGTCAACACGAGAGTCACGTTGAGTTGAGACTCCTTCGTTTACTTTGGAGAGCCTATCCCAGATAAGCTTAGCAGTTTCCAAAGCACTCACTCTACCATACTGCCCTTTACTCAGATGACCACATATGATATTCTTCGCTTGAGAATCGAGTTGCTTGAATCTCTTCACATCAGCAGCATTCAGGGAAGGTGTGACTGAGGGAACACCATTTTCCACAACGTACCAGAGATCGTTGTCAATTGCTTCAAGATGCATTCGCATCTTATTCTTCCAGTAGGGGTAGTCCGTGCCATCGAAGGTAGGACACCCAGCAGAGACCTTGATCATACCTGCGGTCGACATAACTAGAACTCCAGGTGGTTAAACCAAAATCACACAGAACAAGGGAGTACCTTGCTCTGATACCAATTGAAAGTGCGTTATATCGACTAGAGGGGGGTGAATAGGCGATTTTTATGAATTCTTCACTGAGGAATTTGCCGGTGAGGAAATTCCTTAGCGAAGAACTACTTGCAGCGGAATAAGTACTCAGAAGTAAGCATGACAGAATACACACATAGTCATCATGATGAAATGAAGACAAACACAGAGTACAGAAAGCGTAAACACAGGATAACACAAGATGAAGACAAACAGACTGAAGAAATTGAACTGAGGAAATTGAGAAAGTCTTCAGTCAAAGTCTTCAAACACAGATATGAACAATCACTCAACACAGTAATGAAGAAATGAAAGAGTTGAGGAAATAGAACCAGTAAGGTTGGTGAAGACAATGATTTGGTAGACCAGTTCCAACTGCTGTCTCAGTTGTACGTCTGGTTGGAGCGGCTGAGTATTTAAACTCGAGGACACACAGTCCCGGACACCCAGTCGCTGAGCACGCAGCTCAGGACACCAAGTCCTCACCGTATTCTCCTTGAACTAAGGTCACACAGACCTCGTCCAATCACTCGTGGTAAGTCTTCAGGCGACTTCCAAACCTTCACAGACTTCGGTCACTCGGCGATCCACAATTCCTCTTGGATGCTCTAGACCATGACGCCTAACCGTCTGGAAGAAGCACAGTCTTCAAAGGTAACAAGCGTCGGATCCACGCAGGATCAATCTCTTCAGTGATGCTCAATCACTTTGGGTTTGTAGGTGTTTGGGTTTGGGTTTTTCCTCACTCGATGATTTTCGCTCAAAGTCCTCGGAGGATGGGTTGCTCTCAAATGACAAGTGTCAGTTTCTCTCGGAGCAGCCAACCAGCTAGTGGTTGTAGGGGGCGGCTATTTATAGCCTAGGGAGCAGCCCGACATGATAAGACATAAATGCCCTTCGATGATATGACCGTTAGGTGGATAAGATATTTTGGGACAGCTGGCGCGCAGCACAGCAACGGTCGGAATTTTGACTCTCAAATTCCTCAGGGCTATCATGTTCCTCACTGTGTAGGCAATCCGCACTGGCGAATTCCTAACTCCTCAGTCAGAACAAATTCCTCAGCGACCAGAAGAACTTCGTCTCTGTCACTGAAGAAATTGACTGAACTGTATGAGATTTCCAATGGCTTCACTCGAAGGGATTGGTAGGTGTAGGATTTTGAGTTGAGCATCACATGGAAATTTTTCCTTAGTATTTCCTCGACCCCCTTTAATAGTACGGTGTTTCCTATGACTCAAGAAAGAGAAAAGCAAAACTATGAAAACAAAAATCTTCAAGCTTCATATTCCTTGCATGAATATCAAGTCTTCACAGACACACCAATTTCTTCACTTTCAAAGTCTTCATGAAAGTCTTCAGGAATACCAAAATCTTCAGTCGAAGATATTCATTTTTAGGGGTCGACTTTCTCTGTAAATATCAAACTCCTCATAGACTTATAGACCTGTGTACACTCATAAACACATTAGTCCCTTAACCTATAAGTCTTCAATACACCAAAATCACTAAGGGGCACTAGATGCACTTACACTATGACAAGTTCTTTGCTTGCAAGATGGAGGAGAATGGCTCCGTAGTGAGCGTGTACTCAGAATGTCTGGGTACTACAAACCGTTTGAATCAGTTGGGACTTAATCTTTCGTATGAAGTAGCGATTGATAGATTTTTCCAGTTACCGCCACCAAGCTACAAAAGCTTCATGATGAACTATAATGTGCAAGGGATGGAGAAAATGATCCCTGAGCTCTTCGCAATGCTTAAGGCCGCGTAGGTAGAAATCAAGAAAGAGCATCAAGTGTTGATGGTAAATAAGACCGCCAGTTTCAAGAGGGGTAAGGGAAAGAAAGGGTACTTCAAGAAGAATGGCAAGGCAGTTGCCGCTCCCATGAAGAAACCCAAGGATGGACCCAAACCCGAGACTGAGTGCTTCTATTACAAGGGGAAAGGCCACTGGAAGCGGAAATGCCCCAAGTACTTGGCAGATAAGAAGGCTGGCAATGTCAACAAAGGTATAATTGATAGACATGTTATTGATGTGTAGCTCACTAGTACTCGTAGTAGCGTCTGGGTATTTGATACCGATTCAGTTGCTAATATTAGTAACTCAGAGCAGGAGCTACAGAGTAACGGAGACTAGCTGAGGGTGAGGTGACGAAGAGTGTCGGAAGTGTCTCCAAGATTGATATAATCACCATCGACACGCTCGTAATACCTTAGGGATTAGTATTAAAGCTAAACAATGGTTATTTGGTGCTTGCCTTGAGCATAAAACATTATATCTAGATATTGTTTATTGCAAGATGGTTATTCATTTAAGTCGGAGAATAATGGTTAATCCATTTATATGAGTAATTGTAGCGACTAGACCTCAAACAGTCAAGTCTCTGTGCATCAGTGTCATCCCTGGATCGGTAATGCTGACACGCACAGTACTCGAGGAATTATAGCAGAGTTTCAATCACAAACTTATTACATCGATTCCTCATAAAGAGTATGTTTACACAAAAAAATATCATGGCCGAAGGCCATCTAAACTAAATAACTGCGGAAGCTTCGAAGGTAAATGAGTCCATCAACTCCAATGGCATAGCTGAGTGCAAAACAATGACCTATCGCACCTTATTCGTCATCTCAGTAGTCTGCAACATGAGGCATTGCAGTCGTGTAGGTCAGCACATTGAATATGCTGGCAGAGTTACACTGTAAAGTAATGAAATGCAAGACCTATATCTACATGCAATATTTGGCTAGTGGAGGCTGTAAGTTTATGATTTTGCATAAAGCTAGTTTTTCCCAACAACAAAGGAATAAATTTCTTTAACTACTCCCAAGTTGCCCAATATTTGAGAAGGTAACTCCAACTCAAATCCCAATTAGAAGTATCATCGTTAACCCAAATCAAATTAATTTAAGTAAATGATGAGATCACATCAATAGATACAAGTACTAGATACTCAAGATGTCCATAATCAGGGACACGGCTAACCATGATTAGTTTATACACTCTGCAGAGGTTTGTGCACTTTTCCCCACAAGACTCGACCGCATCCATGATCGGATGATCGAGACATAGTCTTTCTGAAGCATTAACTCTCTACTCCGGGCGGACCGGTACACCTATTTTCCCCTACATCTGCTAGTCCACCTCTTCAAGAGCTCAGACAACTTACTCAACTATGCCAGAGCCCATAATGGCTTGTGGCTGCACACGGAAGTTTCTAGCATGAATAATCTTATGATCCCTTTCAGCCTGGGTGGCATTCCATAGGAAAAATCACACGGGTTCTCCGGGATTTCCAAAAACAGGTAATACTGGGTTCCCCAGGTGCCTCAACCAATCCACCCAGATGTATATTAAAGTTGCCACCTTAATGTTATCCATGATTAAAATAACTCTCAAACTTCCATGTGTCAATCATGATCCAATCCCCGTCTACGAGTATGGCTAAGCAATAATAAGCATAATGTATATTCTTGGGGTGATCAAAAGGTATTAGGTTCCTACCTCAAACACTACAACCAAACCTACATGTTCCCAATCCTACTCATGCAAATATTTGAGGGCAAAACTAATGTATAGTAAAAACTGGGTATAAAAGAGTATGATCAAAGTGTAACTTGCCTTGCTGACGATCTACAAACTCTAGAGATTCGTAGTAACAAGCTTCACACTCCGGGTAATCTAGCATAGACAAACAATAGCATACATAAGCAATCACTCAAACGAAACACGAGAAAAACCGAGAAAAGATCCAAATCGAACACGAAACAAGCAAACGGCTTAACTAACAAAAGTCAAACCTAACAGCAATATTACCATGTGGATTAGATCTTAACAGTAGGTACATGTGATTAGCTATGATTTGCAAAAAAAATCAACTCAAACAGAGAAACGAAACTCAAATTACGAACGAAACATGATCGTTTACTAATCTGAACTAAACTCGAATTTTACAGTACCAAAATCATGTTCAAGTTGGTTAACTAGAAAGAACAGAATGATACGAAGATTTAGGCGTTGGTTTCATCTAATTTGGATAAATGATTAAAAAGTTATACTAGTTTAAAGATCATGGGCTAAATCGCGATAAAACTATTCGCGGATAGGTCCCTGGCCGAAAAATAAACTAAAAAGAAAAATCCTATTGTGCGAATGTTCGCTAACAGAACCAATCTAACGAAACTCGTTCGTTAAAACGAACAAACGAACGTATGTTCGTTAAATAAATAAAATCGAAACTAAATAGATCGAAATCTACCAAACTAAAAAAACCGGGATTAAACCGAAGCGGGTCGACAGTTTACCGGTTAACCGAAAAAAACCGGTCGACGGCGGCGGCGGTGAGCGGTGGCGTCGGCGGGATGCGGGCGAGGCGGCACAACTCCTGGCGACGGGATTCGGCGCCGGCAGCGCAAGGCGGCGGTGGCGGCGCTCGGTGGCGGGGCTGATGAGGGGATCGGAAGGGGCGGCGGCTCCTTATAAAGGACCCCCCCCCCCCCCCGAGGTCTCCGACTTGGAGTAGGGGGTGCGGGGGCGAGGCGGTGGCAGACTCCGGCAGGAGTCCATCTCCCGCACGACGGCGGAGGCGGTGGCACAGCGGGCCGGCCTGCTCGGCTCGGCCTTCGGCCCAGTCGGGCGAATAGGAACTTTAAAAAAATCGCCCGAAAGAAAAATCCTAAATAAAATATAAAAAATATTCTAAAAACTCCAGAAACAATTTTCACCGTCCAAACCTAATATTTAGGACAAGATAAACATTTTACTGGACTAAGATGCAATTTTAGAAAATGCAATATTTTTCTAATTCAAATAAAATACCAATAAAATCATAATTTGATTTTAAAATTCTTTCTCCAATATTCTCTCAGGTTGAAGAAGTCATATTATCTTATCTCATATATTTTTATTATTGGAAATAATTGGAGAGAAAAACAATAAAATCAAATTGATCCTTTCTTCAAATTTGAAATAAATTCAAATATGATTTTTGTGAAACCTCCAACTCTCTCCTGTGGTCCTTGATTTGCTTAAGATTTCTAGGATCTCAACCAAATGCAAGAATAAATATGATATGCGTATGATGATCTATGTATAACATCCAAATTGAAAATTGGGATGTTACAAACCTACCCCCCTTAAGATGAATCTCGCCCTCGAGATTCGGGTTGGTCAGCAAAAAGGTTTGGGTGGTCTCTAGGGAGATCTTCTTCTCGCTCCCAGGTGGCTTCCTCCTCGGTATGGTGGCTCCACTGAACTTTGCAAAACTTTATAACCTTGCTATGAGTAACTCGACTGGAAAACTCGAGAATCTTGATTGGCTTCTCTTCATAGGTCAAATCACTGCCTAACTGAATTACTTCCAGTGGCACTGTATCTCTCAGAGGAATATCGGCCATCTCTGCATGGCACTTCTTTAACTGGGAAACGTGAAACACGTCATGAACTCCTGACAATCCTTCTGGCAATTCCAGTTTGTATGCAACTTCTCCCATGCGTTCCAAAACTCTGTATGGTCCCACAAAATGTGGTGCTAGTTTTCCCTTGACTCCAAAACGCTTAACTCCTCGAAGTGGGGACACCCGAAAATATGCTCTGTCTCCGACTTCGTAAACTATCTCTTTGCGTTTAGTATCCACATAACTCTTCTGCCTGGACTGGACTACCTTGAGTTTATCGCGAATCAACTTAACCTTCTCTTCAGAGTCTTTAATTAAGTCTGGTCTGAACAACTGTCGATCTCCAACTTCATCCCACGATAACGGTGTTCTGCACCTCCTTCCGTACAAGGCTTCGAAAGGGGCCATCTTCAAACTGGCTTGATAACTGTTGTTATAAGAAAACTGTGCATATGGCAAATTTTCATCCCAACTAGATTCATAATCTAGTGCACAAGCTCTTAACATGTCCTCCAGAATTTGATTGACTCTCTCAGTTTGTCCATCTGTCTGTGGATGAAAGGTTGTACTGAACTCTAGCCTGGTACCCAAAGTTTCATGCAACTGATTCCAAAACTTTGAAGTAAACTGGGTTCCTCTATCTGATACAGTGGTCCTCTGAACTCCATGCAGACATAAGATCCTGGTCATGTATATCTTTGCCAACTTAGCACTCGTATAAGTTGTCTTCACCGGAATGAAATGAGCTACTTTCGTCAAACGACCGACTACAACCCAGATAAAGTCATAGCCTGAACGGGTTCTGGGTAATGCAGTGATAAAATCCATGCCAAGCTTATCCCACTTCCATTCGGGTATCGGCAATGGTTGTAGCAATCCGGCTGGCTTCTGATGCTCTGCCTTAACTCTCTGACATAAATCACATACTGCTACATACTCGGCTATATCCTTCTTCATTCCTGTCCACCAGAAACTTTCCTTCAAATCCAGATACATCTTAGTATTTCCTGGGTGAATCGAGTATGGTGAATCATGGGCCTCCTGCAGAATCAAGTTCCTGATCTCGGGGTCATTAAGCACATATATGCGATCCTCAAACCATAAAGTGTCGTGCCCATCCTCACGAAATCCTTTAGCCTTTCCTTTACTCATCCTTTCCTTTATCTCGGCAATCTCCTTGTCAGTCTTCTGGGCTTCTCTGATCTTACCCAAAAGAGTTGACTGAATTTCCAATGTTGCAACATAACCTCTCGGAACTATCTCCAAGCATAACTCTCGAAGATCATCTGCTAGCTCCTTAGGTAATCCTCTGGTTATGAGCGTGTTAACACAACTCTTGCGGCTCAATGCGTATGGCCTTTCCGGGATGATAGTGCAATTTCATATCATAATCCTTGATGAGCTCCAACCATCTCCTTTGCCTGAGGTTCAACTCCTTCTGCGTGAAGATGTATTTCAAACTCTTATGATCCGTGTATACATCACAATGGTTTCCGATGAGAAAATGCCTCCATGTCTTCAACGCATGCACTACGGTTGCTAACTTCAAATCATGCGTAGTATAAATCAGCTCATGAGGTTTAAGCTGTCGTGAGGCATATGAAACAACTCTTCCTTCCTACATAAGTACAGCTCCAAGTCCTCTTCGTGAACCGCACAATATACTTGGTAATCCTTACGTTGGTCTGGGAGAATCAACACTGGGGTTGTAACCAAATGTTTCTTCAACTCCTGAAAACTAGCTTCACACTCCTCAGTCCATTTAAACTTGGTGTCCTTCTTCAATAACTCTATCATGGGCTTTGCAATCCTGGAGAAATTCTCAATAAACCACCGATAATAACCTACGAGTCCAAGAAAACTTCTGATCTCTCCAACTGACGTGGGTGCCAACCATTTAGTGACAGAAGCAACCTTGGTAGGGTCTACTGCTATTCCTTTTCCGGATATAACATGTCCGAGAAATCCAACTTCCTTTAACCAAAACTCACATTTGCTGAACTTGGCATACAACTGATGTTCTCTGAGCTTCTCAAGAACCAAACGCAAATGCTCCTTATGCTCCTCTTCATTCTTTGAGTAGACCAATATATCATCAATGAACACCACGACGAACTTATCCAAAAACTCCATAAACACTTTGTTCATCATATTCATACAATAGGCAGGTGCGTTAGTCAGACCAAATGACATAACGGTATACTCATATAGCCCATACCTTGTGGTAAAAGCTGTCTTAGGTATATCCTGCTCTCGAATCTTCAATTGGTGATAACCTGATCGAAGATCGATCTTAGAGAAAACTTTAGCTCCTTGCAACTGGTCAAAAAAATCATTGATCATTGATAGAGGGCATTTGTTATTGATCGTCACCTCATTCAGCGCACGATAATCAACAGCCATCCTCAAAGATCCATCCTTCTTCTCCACTGGAAGCACTGGGGCTCCCCAAGGGGATGAACTTGGTCGAATGTAACCTTTCTCCAGTAACTCGTTTATCTGCGTCTTAATTTCCTCTAGATCCTTTGCGGGCATCAGATACGGTCTCTTTGATATTGGCCCGGTGCCTGGCAATAGCTCAATCAAAAACTCAATGTCTCGATCCGATGGCATGCCTGGTAACTCTTCCGGAAATACGTCGGGGTAATCCTTCACCACTGGTACTTCCTCCTGTACAACTCCTGATAAGGAATTCACTTGAGTCCTCCTCGGCGCATGCCGGGATACATACTAGATCCTCTTTCCTTCTGGGGTGGTGAGAAGAATTGATTTACTGGCGCAATTGATGTTTCCTTCAAACTTGGATAGCCAATCCATTCCTAGTATCACATCCAATCCTTGTGACTCTAGAACAATTAGGTCGGTGGGGAAAACATGTCTACCTATGGTTAGTGGCAACTGATAGCATCCCCTACTAGCCATATACTCCGCTCCTGGGGAACTTACTAACATAGGTGACGTAAGGGCTATGGTTGGCAGGTTATACTTATCCACAAATCCCCTTGATATGTATGAATGTGATGCACCGGTATCAAAAGAACAAGTGCGGTAAAAGCATTAATAAAAACTTACCGATAACTGCGTCGGGTTGATCCTCAATCTCCTCCACGCTGACGTGGTGCACCTGACCTTTGGTGAAGGGGTTGGGCTTCTTGGCAGAACCTCCATTGTCATTTCCATTGTGGCATAATGTCCGGTCTTCTGGCACTTGAAGCAGGTAATGTGGCTCAGATCCCATTGCCATTCTTGGGGCCACAATGGTTACGCGAACTTGCTCCATTGTGCGTATGTCCTCCATGGTTATGGCCTCCATGGTTGTGGTTATGTCCTCCAGAGTACGGGGAATAGCGGGGCTTCTGCTGAGCTCTTGAAGTGTACCTCCCCTGTCCATACTTCCTCTTGCGATTATCAATCTGTTACTACTTTCCTTCAATCATGAGATCCCTGTCTACCAACTCCTGGTAGTTTTTGAATGTTGCCACCATCAACTGCATGCTCAGCTCATCATTTAGTCCCTCTAGAAACTTCTCCTACTTAGCGGCATTTGTGGCTAAGTCATTTGGGGCATACCATGCTAACTTGCTAAACTCATCCATGTATTGGCCCACTATATGTCCTCCTTGGCGCAAGTTGCGAAACTCGCGCTTCTTCATGCTCATAGCTCCTGCTGAAACATGGGCAGTGCGAAAAAGCCTGCTGGAACTGATCCCATGTAATAGTGTCAATTGGCTAAGTGGCAGTGAGGTTCTCCCACCAAGATGTTGCGGGTCCATCATGCTGATGTGCGGCAAAACGCACTCTCTCCGCATCTGTGCATCCTGCAGTGGTCATCTCTCTTCCCATCTTGCGGAGCCATTCATCTGCAACAATCGGCTCGGTGCTGCTAGAGAACACCGGCGGATTCAACCTTAGAAAGCGGGCTAGGTGATCAACAGGGGGTGGTGGTGGTGGGTTGTTTGTTGTTGTTGCCTTGGTTCTGTTTCCGAACTAGTATCTGCATCAAGGCATTCTGCTGCTGGATCAACTGAGTGAGATCCGGTGGGAAGGCAAATCTATTGTCACGTCTCGGAGGCATTTGATGGGTTAGAAGGGGTGAGATAACAGAATAGAATGAGGTCTAAGAGAGATTCACTACCCATATGCTCATGAGACAAACACAATCAATTTTCACTTCATTCAATAGCACACAAGATCACAATATCGGTCTAACCTATGATTACAAACTCGATCGTTGCTAACTACTTGGAGGGAAATACTACTAGGTACAATGGTGGTCATCTAGAGATTTTCATCAGAGAAAGACTCCATGATATCTGCTCCATCTTCATCAATGTAGTCATCATCGCTATCATCATTTGCATCACTATCCGTGTTGGTGTCGTCCAGGATGATGTAGTCCTCCAAATGGATCTCCATTGCTCGCTTGATATTCTCCACTGATATTCCCATCTTCCTCTTCGGGTCTTCATGCTTCTACAGTAGTACAACAATCTCTTCCTTGTATCCATTGCGTGTAGACTTGAGTTCCTCTTCTAGCTCGTTGGTTTTCTTCACCAATTTCTTGATCATCTTCATGTTGATAATTTGTTGATTCTCCTGTCGACGAATATGATCTCCCATCTCTTGAATGTAGGTTGCAATTGATCCATCCCTCATGGTAAGAATCATCTCCCATTTGTCATCTCGGCGGCCACATATCTGGTAAATGGTATTCTCCAGCTCCTTGTGATACACTTCACATATGCGTCCAATGGTGATATGTGTCGCAAAGTAACGTGATGAGATCACATCAATAGATTCAAGTACTAGATACTCAAGATGTCCATAACCGAGGACACAGCTAACCATGATTAGTTTATACACTCTGCAAAGGTTTGCGCACTTTTCCCCACAAGACTCGACCACATCCATGATTGGATGATCGTGACATAGTCTTTCTGAAGCATTAACTGTCTACTCCGGGTGGACCGGTACACCTACTTCCCCCTACATCTTCTAGTCCACCTCTTCAAGAGCTCAAACAACTTACTCAACTATGCCAGAGCCCATAATGGCATGTGGCCGCACACGGAAGTTTCTAGCATGAATAATCTTATGATCCCTTTGAGCCTGGGTGGCATTCCATAGGAAAAATCACACAGGTACTCCGAGATTTCCAAAAACAGGCAACACCGGGTTCCCCAGGTGCCTCAACCAATCCACCCAGATATATATGAAAGTTGCCACCTTAATGTTATCCATGATTAAAATAACTATCAAACTTCCATGTGTCTGTGATGCCCAGATAATTAATCCACAGTAATCCCATGTTAATGGTGCCATGTCATCACATTACTGTTGCTAATCCTTAGTCGATCCAAATCTCTATTCTTTTTCAAATTCAAATTAAAGTCCTAAATTCAAAATTCTCAAACATTAAATCTAAAATGTTCAAGTTGTGGCAAATAATCCCTGGTTATTTGTCATATGGAAACTATATTTTATAAAGTATATAAATGCCCTTTAATGAATAAAACAGTAAAGAAATAAAGGGCAAAAGAAAATACAATTTTAAAAAAAGCCCCCTAGGCCTAGCCCACGTGGGTGGCCCAACCAGCCCAACCCCCACCATGGTCGCTCGTCCTGTTCCTCCGACCGCGTCGCTACAGGGGAGGGGTCGCCCCCGACCACCTCACCGGCACCGACGTCGGGAGGGGATAAGGGCAACGCCTCGGGCTCCCCTCATCTGCCCTCACCCACTTGCCCCTCTCCACTTTCCCCCTCGCTCTCTCTCTCTCTCTCTCTCTCTCTCTCTCTCTCTCTCTCTCTCGCCCACGCGCTCGCCTCCCTCCTCCAGATCCGCCACACCAAGCGGAATCGCCATCGTCCTCCATCGCCACCGCGGCCACCAGCGCCGCTCCGACCGCTCGTGTTATCCAGGAGAGCCACCATTGTCCGCCCGTTCGCCTGGAGCCTTCAAGTGGAGCCGGTGACCTCTACAGCTGCTGAACACCGCCGCCCCCTTCCGTCTCTACTCTGACGCGCGTCGGCGACCTCAAGCACCTCTGCTGGTCCTAAATCTTTCGCCGAGCCACCGTGTGCCTCCCCGGTGAGCACCCCCCTTCCTCCATTCCTCTCCTCCCACCGTGCTTTCCGCCGTAGCTAGCTCGCCCGCAAACCGAGCTCCGCCGTCCGCCATTGCCGTCGTCGGGCTCGCCTTCGAGCTCCTCCGCTCGAGCCAGTAGCTCCGAGGAGCTCCTGGAGCGCCATAGACCTCGCCTAGCCCTTTACTTCGCTTGCACGCGCTCTGTAGCACCAATCTCGAACTCTGGCCGAACGCGCCACCCGTCGCCGTCGATACAACGCTCCACTCCGGCCGAGTTAGCCCACTGGACCGCCATAGATCGATGCAGCGTCGGACACCCGATCGAAAGCGCCTAGCTGCACCTCTCCTCGTGTCCCATAGCATTTTTCTGGCAAAGTCCAGCAATGCTCCACCGTAGAAATGGTCGTCGGTGCGTCTCCGACACCGCTCGCCAACGTGGCCCTCCGGGCCGCACCTCACAGCCACTGACCGCGGGCCCTACGGGCCCCAAATGGCTGGGTTGACCCAGTTAACTACTGACTGGGCACCCGTGGGCCACTGACGTGTGGATCCTGCCCGTAATTAACCTTTTTTGAAATTAAAAGTTTATTTTAGTAATTAGGTTAGTCTAGTGTCTCACTGAACTATTGGGCCCACACCCCTAATTTGTTTAGTTAGATTAGTTAATTCACTGTTATAGCCACTCTCACTAACCAGTGGGTCCCGCTGGACCCACAGGTCAGGTTTGACCTGGTCAACCGACCAGCTAGCTGCTGACGTCATCCTCTAGTCATGCTGATGTCATAATTCCATTTTTGTTAATTTAGATAATTTCATAATATTGTTTAAAATCTTTGAAAAATCATAGAAAATAATCTGTAGCTCGGATGAAAAAGTTTTCTACATGAAAGTTACTCAGAACGACGAGACAAATTCGAATAAGCGGTTCGTTCGTCTGCCACATGTCCCTAGCATAGCAACATGCAACCTTTCCCCTCCGGTTCATCTGTCTGACAGATGTCCGGAACCGGGAAAACTTTCCCGGATGTTTCCCCCTTCGCCAGTATCGCCTAGCGCTGCGTTAGAACACTTCTAGCCCCGCTTATTGTCTTGTTATGCATATGTTTGCATGTATTTACTGTTTCTTCCCCCTCTTCTCTCCGTTAGACCCCAAGACCGATGTTGATGTCCCTGTGATCGACCACGTCGACGACGACCCTTCTACCCCTTTCAACGGAGCTTCCAAGCAAGACCCCCTTTGATCATCTCAATATCGCCCATTCCATTCTCTCATGCTTGCATTAGATTTTGCTACTATATTTGATTGCTCCTATTCTGAATCATAGCCTACTTTTGTACCTGCTATTGTTACCTACCTGCTTATCCTAAACTGCTTAGTATAGGTTGGCTAGTGATCCATCAGTGACACCCACTTGTCCTTGTTGCCCCTGCTTCATCATCGACGCATCGATCGACGTGATCAATGACCAGAGCCCGACACCTCAGATCACATCATGCCCCTTTTTGTTGCTCGACTCTGTAGAGTTACCATCGAGTGTCGAGGGTGGAACCTCATACATCACTCTCGATGAGATCTCTGTAGTGTAGCTATTCGGTCGTGGTCATCGAGGGTGGTTCCTCCTTCACCATTCCTGATACGGCTCTGTCGTGCAACACCTCAAGTGTGAACCTCGAGGGTGGTTCCTCTTACGTTCACCTTGATGATTACATCGAGTGGAATCCACTGGGGGTGATTCCTCAGGTTTTCCCCTTGATGTTTGGACACATGGTTACCTTGACTTTACTTGAGACCATTGATAAAGTCGGGTCGACCCTGAGGGGTACCCGCGAGTTGATGTGAAAGTTGGGCGGGCCCGTAGAGCACCCGCGAGTTTTCCACGTGGCATGGCCGGGCAGTCTAGGCCCTTGTCGTAAGTCCACGAGACGGAGCGACGGGGTCACATTATCGTGAGTCTATGCTCGTCTCCGCGAGCCCCCAATGCACTAACAGGTTTGGGTATTTGTTCTGAGTTGGCCTCTGGCCTTTACGCACTAACCACCGCGCGAGAATAGATATGGGCCTCGACATTGCAGTATTAGTCGAAGCTTTGTCAGACGTCCAGTTCAGCATGGCGGCACGGTCGGATCATGCTGGCCATCCGAGGTGGTGCTGGTATCCACCCTGTGCGCAATGACCCGGAGTGCTGCGGACGATGGGCCCAAGACCCCAGAGTTCTTAGGATGTAGACCGGCGGGGACCTCTCTGCTGAGCCTAGGTAGGGCTGCGACGTGTTGATCTTCCAAGGCTGGGCATTGACCCAGAAAAGTGTGTCCGGCCAGAGTGATCAAGCATGTTGGGTAATGTGGTGCACCCCTGCAGGGAAGAAAATATATTCGAATACCGTGTCCATGGTAATGGACGTTCAGACTTGTATCCTGATCTTATATAACTAGAAATGGATACTTGAGATATGTGTTGGATATGTGGCTCCGAGATTGCTTTCCTGCAGGGAGTTGGGAAAGGATCTCTCGGCGTTGATGTTACAACATGCTTGTTAAATATTAAAATGCTACTCTTTACTCTTCTACATGCTGCAAGATGCTTGGAGCTGCTTGAAGATGCTAGTCTTCGATAGGCTAGGCCTTCCCCCTCTATTCTGGCATTCTGCAGTTCAGTCCACAGATACAACCCTTCCATTTGATACCAATGCATACATAGTATAGATCTAATGCTTGCGAGTACTTTGGATGAGTAGTCACGGTTGCTTTGATACCCCCTTTTCGCCCTTCTTTCTTCTTTCCGGTTGTTGCAACCAGATGGTGGATCCCTGGAGCCAGATGCCACTCCCGATGGATGCTACCGCATGGAGACCGCCGACGACCAGGAGTAGTTAGGAGGTCCCAGGCAGGAGGCCTTGCCTCTTCGATCGTGTTGCTTTTGGGCTAGCCTTCTTAAGGCAGTCTTGTTTAACTTATGTCTGTACTCAGATATTGTTGCTTCCGCTGACTCTTGTGTATCGAGCTTGTATTCGAGCCCTCGAGGCCCCTGGCTTGTAATATGAAGCTTGTATTATTTTATTTGTGACTAGAGTTGTGTTGTGATATCTTCCCATGAGTCCCTGATCTTGATCGTACACATTTGCGTGTATGATTAGTGTACGATTGAATCGAGGGCGTCACAAGTTGGTATCAGAGCCGACTGCCTATAGGAATCCCCCTTTCCAACTCCTTGGCTGAAGTTGAGTCTAGTCTTTGAAAAACTGTTTTACTAACATGGATGTGTGGCTTTCGGGCCCACATCACCATTGGGTGGTATTAGGATTTTTTACTCCTCGACCTTTACTCTGGGACTCTAATCTCTCTTCTATTCAGGTCAAATGATTTTGTAAATTCTAACCCTAGGTTCTCGTAAATACTTTCTATCGGAGAGCCCCTCACTCCAGATGATTGCTTAGTGACTAGAAGATTCTGAAGATTCTCCCCAATGCTTTCCCGAGACCCTTGTACCCTTCCATCATTGCGATCCCTATCACCGATAAATCCCTATGGGTAACTATATACATTGTCATTCATACCTTCATCCCCAGTTGCCCTTGTTATTACAAAATGTCCTGAAATACTCTCTGATGTTCCGACAATCCTCTATGCTTACTGCCCTGCAGTTTTTTTGGAGAATACCCAACTGAGGCCTACTTGCTTTTTTCAGCCATGCTGAGCTGCAAATCTTTCAAGACGAGGAGGGATGTAAGTAGTAATAAATGGGTTCCCTAGAAAATGGGCTATAAGTTAGTAAGAAACGGGCTATAAATTTTTAAACCAAAGCCAACCGGCAATTATATTCAAATATTGTTTTTTCTGGATTTCTCTACTCTTATAAAAAAACAGAAAATGGTGGAAGGAGGAGCTTGGCCGGCGTCCTGCTCCTGAACGAACGTGTGTGGCCGGAGTGGGTTTCTCGCATTCCACGCAGGTTTCTCTATCTCTATCTCTACTCTCTACTATTATAAAAAACAGAGTTGGTGATGATGGTGTGCCTGCCATCCTGCAATATAGGTCGTCCGATCTATATCTAACGGATAGGAAGGAAACTCTGACAATTTACCCACACTCCTCTCCACATTTGCAGATAAGGCCTTCCCTCGTTCATCCTTTTTCTCCCACAAGATAAACTACTCATACAAATGCATCTTGATGTTCCGTGCAACGCACAGGCATCTTGCTAGTCAAGGTTTTAAATTTTAATCATTTTTAGGGGAGATTTTTTTAATTTTATTTTGATATAAGTTTTTAAAAAATATTTTTAACGTGACTCAAAATTTCGTGATTAAAAGAGTCCAGACCCCACCAAAATATGCAAAATTACATTGAGTTTTTAGCAGTGCCCAAAATATGGTCTATAATGTTAATAAAAAGAATATGGGCTTCAAAATATTCTTAAGAATTAGCAAATGGGCTATAAATTATTGAAAATAATGGCTAATGGGTTGTATGATGTTTTCCACAGATTTGGAGGCTGATTTCTGGGCCTACTTGGTTGACGATGACGCTGTCCTAAAGAAAATTTGACGCGTACGCAAGGCTTTGTCAACTTAGTCAAGACAGAGCAGTGACTGTTGGATGTCCATCCAACGGCCGTCGTGCTTCTTCAATCTCTGATTTTCCTGCTCCAGCCACCCAAACCAGCGCCGGCGGGACTGCCTGCTCCCCTCCTCCAGTGGTCGGCTGTCCTGCCGCCAGGCCATCCCTCTACCCACCCGCACATCCTGTTATTTTCTGGCGACGTCAGCCTCACCCCGCAGCCGACCAGTCAGCCCTCATACCCCCCTCAGCATGGGCATCTGTTGTTGTGGCTTCACCGGCTCCGGGTTGTTCCCTTCCCGAGCCTTGCCCACGACCACCGCGTTTGTGCTCTTGGCGCGGCATGGTCAACATGGTCAACAAACAACAACCATCAGAAGTGGGATGTAAGTGGAGAGGCTAATAGTAGGGACCCACACAAGCAAGTGCTTCCTTATTACGCAAAAATAGTGGGGCTTCTCCGTGTCATTCCAGTCTGGGGCCTCGCCGTAGTCCATCGCCCTGGTTCTCTCGGTGGCGTGGTCAACCTGGTCAATGAACGACATCCAATGGAAGACGACTGTACATGGAGAGGCTGACAGCTGGGTCCACGGCTGCATGTAAGAAAGTGCCTCCTTATTATGCGCAAAATAATGATTCCTTCACCTGACAGCTGGGACCCACCGGAAGGCCTCTGAATTTCGCGAAAAAAAACGTTCCTCCCACTGACAGATCGGACCCACCAGCTATATCTTCGCACGCAAGAAAGTGCCTCCTTATTACGCACACAAAAAAGAATACTCCCCCTGCTAGCTGGGACCCACCATAGTGGGAGGCTGACTTGTGGGCCTACTAAGTTGACGCGGATGGAGGGCTTTGTCAACTTAGTCAATATGAACGACTCTAACTCCAGTGACCGTACGATGCCCATCCAATGGCCGTAGTGCTTCTTCAACCTCTGGTATTCTTGCTCTAGACGCCCAAACCAACGCCGGTCATGCCGCCTGCTCCTGCCTCCTGTGGTCGGAGCCCTCACCGCCCCCTACTACTCCCACCGCTGACCAGGCCATCCCTCTACTCACCCACACCCCCTGTTATTCTGCGGTGACGGCAGCCTCACACCACAGCCGAACTAGTCAACCCTCGTACTCCTCTCTGTGTGGGCATCCACTGCCGCGTCTCCCCAGGCTCCGCGTCGTCCCCTTCCTAGGCCTCGCCATCGTCCACCGTCCTGGTGCTCTCGGTGCAGCGTGGTCAATGTGGTTAAGGAACGACTTCCATCAGAAGAGTACTGTACGTGGAGAGGCTGATAACTGGGTCCACGACCGCAGCAAGGAAGTGCAACCTTAGTACGTGTAAAAAAATTATTCCTCCACCTGACAGCGGGGACCCACGGGACGGGCCACCGTATTTTGTGAAAAAAACATTTCCCACCTGACTGCTGGGACCCACTAGCTACATCTTCGCACACAAGGAAGTGCGGCCATATTACGGGCAAAAAAATGATTATCCCCGTGACAGCTAGGACCCACCAGCAATAACTTCGCATGCAAGGAAGTGCCTTCTTATCCTCCTTGATAGTCGGGACCCACCTGGTCGAAGCGTACATAGCGTTGTCATTCTGGTCGCGAACATGTACGTACATACTGGTCGACCGGTTTGTTTGCAGGCTGCAACAATGAACCGTGGCTGAGTAAGGAAGGGCACGTGTCGTAGTAGAGGCGCGGACTTGCATGTCACGCAGTCCCGTCAATATCGTGTACACGTACGTACAGCCAGGGTGCAAGAAAGTAAATACGGCACGTACATTATATAGGCGGGGTCTCGAACGCCTAATCCCGCATATGTACGGTCAGGGCTCATGTACATGGGGAGGCAGCGGAGGGCAGCACCGACATCCTGTTCATCGAGAGCCAACCGGTTGGGTCGGAACGGAGAAACTGCGTCGTTGTGTTCATCAGGAGGCAACGGAATGCGTCGTGTTCATCGGGAGCCAACCGTCTTGAACGAAACAGCCGAAACAAGGCCTGGCGTACCGCAGAACAGAGGAAACGGCCTTCTGTTCAACCGCCTATGGTCGAAACGGGGTCCTGTTCATCGGGAAGGGTCTCGCGTACTGTAAAATGGAGGAAACAGACTTGTGTTCGAGCTCCTACGGTCTAAACGGGGTGCTATTGATCGGGTGTGGCGTACCGCAAAACAGAGGAAACGGACTTCTCTTCGACCTCCTACGGTCGAAACGGGGGTCCTGTTCATTGGGAGGGGTGTGGCGTACCACAAAACGGGACTACATGGGTTACTGTTCATCCACCATCTACTGCCTCGCTCCAGCCTCCACGGGCTACTATTCAACCACCGTCGACCTCCTCCAGCCTCCACCTGCGACTATTTATCCATGGCGTCTCCCACCTGCCTCCACCAGCTAGTGTTCGTCCACTGGCTCCTGTTCATCCAGCCTCCACCGCGTGCTACTCCACCGGCTACTGTTCAACCACCCCTCTCCATGGGCTCCTGTTCAACCACCCCTCCACGGGCTACAGTTCATCCAGCCCTCCACCGGTTACTGTTCAACCAGCCCTCCACGGAGTCCTATTCATCCGCCCCAACTGGCTCGATCGGGGTCCTGTTCATCCAGCGGCAACGGCCTCTACCCCACGGGGTCCTGTTCATCCAACCCCCACTAGGAACTGTTCATCCAACCCCCAACAACGCTCACTGTTTATCAAGAGGCAGCAGGTTCGATCCGCTTCTGTTAGCAGCAGTAGCGAAGGAATCGCTCGATCGGGTTCAGTTAACAGCCAAGGATCGATCAATCGCTCGGGTTCAGTAACGCGTAGCCAGTGCAATCGCTCAGGTTCAGTAGGCGAACGCCTCACTCGGGTTCAGTTAGAGCCCAACGCCTCGCACCCATGCGCATACGTGTACGAGAGAAACGCGCAATCCCTTCGTGCATCGCTCGGCCCGACCACCCACCGTAACCAGGAACTCCCCGATATTTTCCTCGCCCTCGCTTCTACCATGGTTTTTTCTGTCATGGACGACCCAAAGAATGTCATGCAGCTGCGTCTCCGGCCCGCCCAGGATGAAAATCTTATTTTTTGTCATGATTTTTGTCATAGAAGTAGGAGCCCACCACATCTATGATGATACTGGGTTTTGTCACAATTATCGTCATAGAAGTGTCATAAGCATGACAGGAAAAAAATTCGTTCGGCCCAAAATGTCACGGATGTGTCTTTTTTTTTGTAGTGTCTGCTCCAGCCACTTCCTTCCCTTCCATGAGTATCTCCTTCTCCCACACATTCTTGACAATCTCCCGACACCCCTCCTCTTGTAACCACCCGCTTCAAAATGTGGATTTGATGCCGGAACAGAGGATCGCCTGACCGCTCTAGGCCCCGCCATATCAATGATAACCAGTCTATGGTCTGAGTGGCGCGGACCACCATTAGTGACTCGGTATGCAATAAATCTGTTACACCACGACTGGGTGCGACGCCTCTATGGAGCCTCTCCTTGACATTTTTTACAGCCGTGTGGCTATTGTTTCTCCAGGTAAAGGTGTCACCAACAAAGCCGAGATCCCCAACTCACGTACTTCCAACGCTGCTTTAAATCGATCCATGCATGCTTGACTCCTAGGCACCCCACCCTCCTTCTCCAATGAGTGCAATGATAACCCACAAGCGTAGAGGATCGCAACAGCTTTCGAGGGTAGAGTATTCAACCCAAATTTATTGATTCGACACAAGGGGAGCCAAAGAATATTCTTAAGTATTAGCAGTTGAGTTGTCAATTCAACCACACCTAGATAACTTAGTATCTGCAGCAAAGTATTTAGTAGCAAAGTAGTATGATAATAAAGGTAACAGTAGCAAAAGTAAAGATAATAGTTTTGTAGTAGTTGTAACAGTAGTAACGGAAAAGTAAATAAGCAAAGCATAATATGTGAAAAGCTCATAGGCATTGGATCAGTGATGGATGATTATGTAGGATGTGATTCGTCATGTAATAGCTATAACATAGGGTGACACAGAACTAGCTGCAGTTCATCAATGTAATGTAGGCATGTATTCCGTATATAGTCATACGTGCTTATGGAAAATAACTTGCATGACATCTTTTGTCCTACCCTCCCGTGGCAGTGGGGTTCTAGCGGAAACTAAGAGATATTAAGGCCTCCTTTTAATAGAGAACCGGAACAAAGCATTAGCACATAGTGAATACATGAACTCCTCAAACTACGGTCATCACCGAGAAGTATCCTGATTATTTTCACTTCGGGGTTGTCGGATCATAACACATAATAGGTGACTATAGACTTGCAAGATAGGATCAAGAACACACATATATTCATGAAAACATAATAGGTTCAGATCTGAAATCATGGCACTCGGGCCCTAGTGACAAGCATTAAGCATAGCAAAGTCATAGCAACATCAATCTCAGAACATAGTGGAAACTAGGGATCAAACCCTAACAAAACTAACTTGATTACATGGTAAATATCATCCAACCCATCACCGTCCAGCAAGCCTACGATGGAATTACTCACACACGGCGGTGAGCATCATGAAATTGGTGATGGAGGATGGTTGATGATGACGACGGCGACGAATCCCCCTCTCCGGAGCCCCGAACGGACTCCAGATCGGCCCTCCCGAGAGAGATTAGGGCATGGCGGCGGCTTCGTATCGTAAAACGCGATGAAACTTTCTCTCTGTTTTTTTCTCTGCGAAACGGAATATATGGAGTTGGAGTTGAGGTCGGTGGAGCATCAGGGGGCCCATGAGACAGGGGGGCGCGCCCAGGGGGGAGGGTGCGCCCCCACCCTCGTGGACAGGATGTGGGCCCCCTGGCCTTGATTCTTTTGCCAATATTTTTTATATTTTCCAAAACTTATCTCCGTGGATTTTCAGGTCATTCCGAGAACTTATGTTTTCTGCACATTAAACAACATCATGGCAGTTCTGCTAAAAACAGCGTCAGTCCGGGTTAGTTTCATTCAAATCATGCAAGTTAGAGTCCAAAACAAGGGCAAAAGTGTTTGGAAAAGTAGATACGTTGGAGACGTATCAACTCCCCCAAGCTTAAACCTTTGCTTGTCCTCAAGCAATTCAGTTGATAAACTGAAAGTGATAAAGAAAAACTTTTACAAACTCTATTTGCTCTTGTTGTTGTAAATATGTAAAGCCAGCATTCAAGTTTTCAGCAAGTATTATGAACTAACCATACTCACAATAACACTTAGGTCTCACAATTACTCATATCAATGGCATAATTAGCTAGCGAGCAATAATAATAAAACTCGAATGACAACACTTTCTCAAAACAATCATAATAAGATATAACAAAATGGTATCTCGCTAGCCCTTTCTGAGACCGCAAAACATAAATGCAGATCACCTTTAAAGATCAAGGACTGACTAAACATTGTAATTCATGGTAAAAGAGATCCAGTCAAGTCATACCCAATATAAACCAATAGTAATGAATGCAAATGACAATGTGCTCTCCAGCTGGTGCTTTTTAATAAGAAGGATGATGACTCAACATAAAAGTAAATAGATAGGCCCTTTGCAGAGGGAAGCAGGGATTTGTAGAGGTGCCAGAGCTCGATTTTAAAATAGATATGAATAACATTTTGAGTGGCATACTTTCACTGTCAACGCAACAATTATGAGATGGTTGTATCTTCCATACTACATGCATTATAGGCAGTTCCCAAACAGAATGGTAAAAGTTTATACTCCCCCTCCACCAACAAGCATCAATCCATGGCTTGCTCGAAACAACAAGTGCCTCCAACTAACAACAACCATGGGGGAGTTTTGTTTAATTAATTTGATTTGCTTTGATCTTTTTGGATCATGTGACTGGGCATCTCGGTTACATGCCCTTTCTCGTGAATGAGGAGCGGAGTCCACTCCTCTTCAGAATAACCCACCTAGCATGGAAGATATAGGCAGCCCTAGTTGAAACATGAGCTGCTCGAGCATACAAAACAGAATTTCATTTGAAGGTTTAGAGTTTGGCACATACAAATTTACTTGGAACGGCAGGTAAATACCGCATATAGGAAGGTATGGTGGACTCATATGGAACAACTTTGGGGTTTAAGGAGTTTGGATGCACAAGCAGTATTCCCGCTTAGTACAGGTGAAGGCTAGCAAAAGACTGGGAACGACCAACTGAGAGAGCGACAATAGTCATGAATATGCATTAAAATTAATTCACACCAAGTACAAGCATGAGTAGGATATAATCCACCATGAACATAAATATCATGAAGACTATGCTGATTTGTTTCAACTACATGCGTGAACATGTGCCAAGTCGAGTCACTCAATTCATTAAAAGGAGGATACCATCCCATCATACCACATCATAATCATTTTAATAGCATGTTGGCACGCAAGGTAAACCATTATAACTCATAGCTAATCAAGCATGGCACAAGCAACTATAATCTCTAAATGTCATTGCAAATATGTTTACTTCATAATAAGCTGAATCAGGAATGATGAACTCATCATATTTACAAAAACAAAAGAGGTCGAGTTCATACCAGCTTTTCTCATCTCAATCAGTCCATCATATATCGTCATTATTGCCTTTCACTTAAACGACCGAACGATGTGTATAATAATAATAGTGCACGTGCATTGGACTAAGTTGGAATCAGCAAGCATTCAACTCAAGAGAGAAGACAAGATAATATGGGCTCTAAGTTAAATAAACAATCATGCGTATGAGAGCCACTAAACATTTTCAATATGGTCTTCTACTCTTGACCCCCAAAGAAAAGAAAAGAAAAGAAAACTATTTACACGGGAAAGCTCCCAACAAGCAAGAAGAAGAATGAGAAATCTTTTTGGGTTATCGTTTTAATTACTACTACAAGCATAGAAATTAAACTAACTATTTTTTTTGGTTTTTCTTAAGGTTTATCGAACACACAAGAAGAAAGCTTAGAAAAAGAAATTAAACTAGCATGGATAATACAATGAAAGAGTATGAGCACCGACAACTAGAATGGTGTGTGAACATGAATGTAAAGTCGGTGAGAAATACGTACTCCCCCAAGGTTAGACTTTTGGCCTAAATGGGTCTAAGGCCAAGGATAGCCTGGCTGATATCCGTAGTTATAACTGGGGTCGTACTAAGATGCAGTAGCAAATGCATCCTGAGCTGCAGCATGTTGACGAGCCGCCTCTGCTCTCCCCTCGTGTTCAGCTGCCTCCTCCCTGGTAACAACATATCTTCATTTTACCTGGTAATCAAAAAGGAAAGGAGTAGGGAGAGTAACATGGACAGAGCTATGTCTGTCAAAGATTAGTCGATACTAGAGGAATTGTTCAGTCTTCAAAAGAAAATGATGTTTAACCATCGCATCATAATCTAAATAAGCAGGAGGCAACACCATATCCCCCTCTCGTGGGGCTATACCAAGATAATTAGCCACACGGGTTGCATAAATTCCTCCAAATAAATCTCCGGCCCTACCATTATTATGCAACCTACGTGCAACTATTGCCCCCAAGTTGTAATCTTTATTACCTAACACAACACTCTTGAGGACACAAAGATCAGGGACACACATGTGACATGCTTCATCTTTACCGTTAATGCATCTACCAATGAAGAGAGGAAAATAATGTATAGCAGGGAAATGAATGCTCCCTATGGTAGCTTGTGCTATATCCCTAGATTCTCCTACGGTAATACTAGCAAGAAAATCTCTAAATTCAGATTGGTAGGGATCATTAACATTGCCCCACTGAGGAAGTTTGCAAGCAGTTGTAAAATCCTCTAAGTCCATGGTATAAGATTTATCATAAATATCAAACAGGACACTCTGAGAATTACGTGAACATTTATATTTAAACCTTCTCACAAATGAATCAGTCAATTGATAGTACTGAGGACACTTATCTTGTAAGAAGTCCTCAAGATCAGCATTACGCACATATGCGTCAAATTCATCCTTAATGCCTGCATTGACCATAAAATCGTCTGATGGCCACTCACAAGCTCGTACTTCTGCGTCCCTCGGTAGTTCATCGTCTTGCTCACGCATAGCAAGCCTAGGTCCTTTCTTTATTGAGGAACCACCTTGATACATTCTCCTAGACATATTTCTTTTTCTGAATTTTTTTTGAAATTTTAGTAACTTCAAAATAAAAGTGAATAAAACTAAACAAGATTGGTAGCAACTACTCCTACAAGTGCCTAGAGCCTATATGATGCATTAGAATTACTTGGGACCTCATAAATTTAACATGCAAGCTCAAGAACAAGGTCACCTATGCAGCAAAAAATTTGCAATGAATAAAGCACTAGAACAAAAACTAATTGGAACAATGGAGGAGTCACATACCAAGTAACAATCTCACAAAGCAGGTTTGTGAATGGAGCTTTTGAGCAAGGAGATCGAAAATCGCAGCAAGATGAGCTAGAACTCGTGCTTGAGCTGGATGGGGATTTTTTTGGAAAAAAGATGGAGTGTGTGGGTGCAGGAATAAGTGGAGGGGGGCCACCATGGGCCCATGAGACAGGGGGTCACGCCCAGGGGGTGTGGGCGCGCCCTCCACCCTCGTGGCCTGGTGCTTGCCGCTCCTGCAGTGTTTTCAGTGCCTAAAATCCTCAAATATTCCATAACAAATCATACTAAATTTGCAGGGCATTTGGAGCACTTTTATTTTCGGGAATTTTTTTTGCACGGATATTTCAAAAAACAGATAGATAATACTATTTTTGCTTTATTTATTCTAAATAACAGAAAGTAAAAAGAGGGTACAGAAGGTTGTGCCTTCTAGTTTCATCCATCTCATGATCATAAAAAATGAATCCACTAACAAGGTTGATCAAGTCTTGTTAACAAACTCATTCCGAATAACACGGAACCAGAGAAATTTCAAATAACACTAAGTTACCTCAACGGGAATATGAACATCCCCAACAATAAGAATATCATACTTTTTCTTGATAGTAGGAGGAGGAAATTCAAAACCTCCAATAATGATAGTTGGAACTTTTCCAATAGAATTGATGCTATGAACTTGAGGTTGTTTCCTCAGAAAGTGTACCGTATGCTCATTACCATTAAGATGAAAAGTGACATTGCCTTTGTTGCAATCAATAACAGCCCCTGCAGTATTCAAAAAGGGTCTACCAAGGATAATCGACATACTATCGTCCTCGGGAATATCAAGAATAACAAAGTCGGTCAAGATAGTGACATTTGCAACCACAACAGGCACATCCTCACAAATACCGAGAGGTATGACAGTTGATTTATCGGCCATTTGCAAAGATATTTTAGTAGGTGTCAACTTATTCAATTCAAGTCTACGATACAAAGAGAGAGGCATAACACTAACACCGGCTCCAAGATCACATAAAGCAGTTTTGGCATAGTTTCTTTTAATGGAGCATGGTATAGTTGGTACCCCAGGATCTCCAAGTTTCTTTGGTATTCCACCCTTAAAAGTATAATTAGCAAGCATGGTGGAAATTTCAGCTTCCGTTATCTTTCTTTTATTTGTAATGATATCCTTCATATACTTAGCATAAGGATTCACTTTAAGCATATCAGTTAAGCGCATACGTAAGAAGATAGGTCTAATCATTTCAGCAAAGCGCTCAAAATCCTCATTATCCTTTGTCTTGGATGGTTTAGGAGGAAAGGGCATGGGTTTCTGAACCCATGGTTCTCTTTCCCTACCGTGCTTCCTAGCAACAAAATCTCTCTTATCATAACGTTGATTCTTTGATTGTGGGTTATCAAGATCAACAGCAGGTTCAACCTCTACTTCATTATTTTTGCTAGTTTGAGCATCAACATGAAAATTATCATTAACATTATCAAAAGGTTCATGTTCGTCACCTGATTGTGTTTCAGCATCAGAAATAGAAATATCATTGGGATTCTCAGGTGTGTCTACAACTGGTTCACTAGAAGCATGCAAAGTCCTATCATTTTTCTTTTTCTTCTTTTTAGAAGAACTAGGTGCCTCTAAATTATTTCTCTGAGAATCCTGCTCGATTCTCTTAGGGTGGCCTTCAGGATACAAAGGTTCCTGAGTCATTCTACCAGTTCTAGTAGCCACTCTAACAGCAAAGTCATGTTTATTGTTTAATTCATCAAGCAAATCACTTTGAGCTTTAAGTACTTGCTCAGCTTGAGTGGTAACCATAGAAGCATATTTGCTAATGAGTTTAATTTCACCTTTAACTCTAGCCATATAATCACTCAAGCGTCCTATCTCGAAAGCATTATTCTTTAATTCTCTACCAACATAAGCATTAAAACTTTCTTCTCTAGCCATAAAGTCATCAAATTCATCTAAGCATGGGCTATGAAATTTAGTAGAGGGAATTTCAACTTTATCATATCTATAGAGAGAATTTACCTTTACTACTTGTGTTAGGTTATCAAGACGATGTGTTTCTTCAACAGGCGGTAAATTAAGACCATGTATTTCTTCAATAGGTGGTAAATTCTTAACATCTTCAGCTTTAATACCTTTTTCTTTAATTGATTTCTTTGCCTCTTGCATATCTTCAGGACTGAGAAATAGAACGCCCCTCTTCTTTGGAGTAGGTTTAGGAATAGGATCAGGAGTTGGCTCAATTGGTTTAGGAATTGCCTCAGGAATTGGCCCAGGAAGAGTCCAATTATTTTCATTAGTCAACATATTATTCAATAGTAATTTAGCTTCGTCGACTGTTCTTTCCCTGAAAGGACAACCAACACAACTATCCAAGTAGTCCTTGGAAGCATCGGTTAGTCCATTATAAAAGATATCAAGTATTTCATTTTTCTTAAGAGGATGATCAGGCAAAGCATTAAGTAATCGGAGAAGCCTCCCCTAAGATTGTGGGAGACTCTCTTCTTCGATTTGCACAAAATTATATATTTCCCGCAAGGCAGCTTATTTCCTATGAGCAGGGAAATATTTAGCAAAGAAGTAATAAATCATATCCTGGGGACTATGCACACAACCAGGATCAAGAGAATTAAACCAATTCTTAGCATCACCCTTTAATGAGAATGGAAATATCTTAAGGATATAATAATAGCGAGACTTCTCATTATTAGTAAACAGGGTGGCTATATCATTTAACTTGGTAAGATGTGCCACAACAGTTACATATTCAAGGCCATAAAAAGGATCAGATTCAACCAAAGTAATAATCTCAGGATCAACAAAGAATTCCTAATCCTTATTAGTAACACAGATATGTGAAGTAGCAAAAGCAGGGTCAGGTTTCATTCTAGCATTAAGAGATTGCTGCTTCCATTTAGCTAGCAACTTTTTAAGATCATATCTATCTTTGCAAGCAAAGATAGCTCTAGCCGCTTCCTCATCCATAACATAACCCTCAGGAACAACAGGTAATTCATAATCAGGGGGAGAACTTTCATCATCACTATCATCAATAATAGCATCTTCAATAATTTCATTCTCTCTAACCCTAGCAAGTTGTTCATCAAGAAATTCACCTAATGGCACAGTAGTATCACACACAGAAGTAGTTTCATCATAAGTATCATGCATAGCGGAAGTGGCATCATCAATAACATGCGACATATCAGAATTCGTAGCAGTAGCAGGTTTAGGTGTCGCAAGCTTACTCAAAACAGAAGGAGAATCTAGTGCATAGCATCTTTCAAGTTCTTCATAGTGATGAACATATATAAATCCCAAGTGACACAAAGAATAGAGCTATGCTGTCTGGCAACGGCACCATAAATTAGTCTTGATAACCCACAAGTGTAGGGGATCGCAACAGCTTTCGAGGGTAGAGTATTCAACCCAAATTTATTGATTCGACACAAGGGGAGCCAAAGAATATTCTTAAGTATTAGCAGTTGAGTTGTCAATTCAACCACACCTGGATAACTTAGTATCTGCAGCAAAGTATTTAGTAGCAAAGTAGTATGATAATAAAGGTAACAGTAGCAAAAGTAAAGATAATAGTTTTGTAGTAGTTGTAACAGTAGTAACGGAAAAGTAAATAAGCAAAGCATAATATGTGAAAAGCTCGTAGGCATTGGATCAGTGATGGATGATTATGTCGGATGTGATTCCTCATGTAATAGCTATAACATAGGGTGACACAGAACTAGCTCCAGTTCATCAATGTAATGTAGGCATGTATTCCGTATATAGTCATACGTGCTTATGGAAAATAACTTGCATGACATCTTTTGTCCTACCCTCCCGTGGAAGCGGGATCCTAGCGGAAACTAAGGGATATTAAGGCCTCCTTTTAATAGAGAATCGGAACAAAGCATTAGCACATAGTGAATACATGAACTCCTTAAACTACGGTCATCACCGAGAAGTATCCCGATTATTGTCACTTCGGGGTTGTCGGATCATAACACATAATAGGTGACTATAGACTTGCAAGATAGGATCAAGAACACACATATATTCATGAAATCATAATAGGTTCAGATCTGAAATCATGGCACTCGGGCCCTAGTGACAAGCATTAAGCATAGCAAAGTCATAGCAACATCAATCTCAGAACATAGTGGATACTAGGGATCAAACCCTAACAAAACTAACTTGATTACATGGTAAATCTCATCCAACCCATCACCGTCCAGCAAGCCTACGATGGAATTACTCACGCATGGCGGTGAGCATCATGAAATTGGTGATGGAGGATGGTTGATGATGACGACGACGACGAATCCCCCTCTCTGGAGCCCCGAACGAACTCCAGATCAGCCCTCCCGAGAGAGATTAGGGCTTGGTGGCGGCTCCGTATCGTAAAACGTGATGAAACTTTCTCTCTGATTTTTTTCTCCGCGAAACGGAATATATGGAGTTGGAGTTGAGGTCGGTGGAGCATTAGGGGGCCCACGAGACAGGGGGCGCGCCCCCCACCCTCGTGGACAGGATGTGGGCCCCCTGGTCTTGATTCTTTTGCCAATATTTTTTATATTTTCCAAAACTTATCTCCGTGGATTTTCAGGTCATTCCGAGAACTTTTGTTTTCTGCACATTAAACAACATCATGGCAGTTCTGCTGAGAACAGCGTCAGTCCGAGTTAGTTTCATTCAAATCATCCAAGTTAGAGTCCAAAACAAGGGCAAAAGTGTTTGGAAAAGTAGATACGTTGGAGACATATCATGCAACACCTTGTTAAAATTCCCCGCACATAACCATGGCTTATTATTTTGGTATTTTAGGTTCCTTAACAGCCTCCAAGTTTTCTCTTTTTCCTTCATCTTTGGCTCACCATAGATACCTGTAAACCTCCACTTAAACACATCATCCTCAGTGATCTCAGCGTCTATGTGATATTTAGATATGAAACCAACAATCTCAAGTTCACTTCCTTCTTCGAAAACATCGCTAGCCCACCACTTTGTCCCCCGCTGTTCTTGACCATCATACATGTCATATTAATTTTCCATCGCAACCGCTCCAGCCTATGCTGCTCCATCTTCGTCTCCAACAAAAATAGAACATCGGGGTCCTCATTCTTTTGGAGCTCCAGAAGGTCGTGAATTGCCAGGCCGTTCCAGAACCCCCGGCAATTCCAAGCTATAAGCCTCATTGTCTCTCGCGGAGCTGTTCCGACAACCCCTCGTTCACATTTACAGAATTTCCCTCCTTCGTACAAGTGGCCTCCATAAGCCGGCTGAAGGAAATATGCCCTAGAGGCAATAATAAAGTTATTATTTATTTCCTTAATTCAGGATAAATGTTTATTATTCATGCTAGAATTTTATTAACCGGAAACTTAGTACATGTGTGAATACATAGACAAAACCTATAGTCCCTAGTATGCCTCCACTTGACTAGCTCGTTAATCAAAGATGGTTATGTTTCCTAACCATAGACATGTGTTGTCATTTGATAAATGGGATCACGTCATTAGGAGAATGATGTGATGGACATGACCCATCCATTAGCTTAGCATTATGATCGTGTTAGTTTCATTGCTACTGCTTTCTTCATGACTTATACAAGTTCCTCAGACTATGAGATTATGCAACTCCCGAATACTGGAGGAACACTTTGTGTGCTACCAAACATCACAACGTAAATGGGTGATTACAAAGGTTCTCTACAGGTGTCTCCGAAGGTGTTTTCTGGGTTGGCATAGATAGAGATTAGGATTGTTCACTTCGTGTTTCGGAGAGGTATCTCTGGGCCCTCTCCGTAATGCACATCACTATAAGCCTTGCAAGCAATGTGACTAATGAGTTAGTTACGGGATGATGCATTATGAAACGAGTAAAGAGACTTGCTGGTAACGAGATTGAACTAGGTATTGAGATACCGACGATCGAATCTCGGGCAAATAACATACCGATGACAAAGGGAACAACGTATGTTGTTATGCGTTTGACCGATAAAGATCTTCGTAGAATATGTAGGAATCAATATGAGCATCCAGGTTCCACTATTGGTTATTGACCAGAGATGAGTCTCGGTCATGTGTACATAGTTCTCGAACCCGTAGGGTCCGCACGCTTAACGTTCGGTGACGTTCGGTATTATGAGTTTAGGTGTTTTGATGTACTGAAGGTAGTTTGAAGTCCCGGATATGATCACAGACATGACGAGGAGTCTCGAAATGGTCGAGACATAAAGATCGATATATCGGAAGACTATGTTTGGACATCAGAATGGTTCCGGGTGAGTTCAGGCATTTACCGGAGTACTGGGGGGTTATCGAAACCCCTCGGGGAGTGTATGGGCCTTATTGGGCCTTAGTGGGAGAGAGGAGGAGGCGCATAGGTATAGGGTACCCCCCCCCAAGCGCAATCCAAATTGGGTGGGGGCCGGCCCCCCTTTTCTTCCCTCTCTCTCCCCTTCCTTCCTCTCCTACTCCAACTAGGGAAGGGGAATCCCTACTCCCACCAGGAGTAGGACTCCCCCCTTGAGCGTGCCATGAGAGGGTTGCCCCCCCCTCCTACACTCCTTTATATACGGGGGAGGGGGCAACCCATAGACACACAAGTTGATTGTTTAGCCACGTGCGGTGCCCCCCTCCACAGATTTCCACCTCAGTCATATCGTTGCAGTCCTTAGGCAAAGCCCTGCACTGGTAGCTTCATCATCATCGTCATCACACCGTCGTGCTGAAGAAACTCTCCCTCGACCTACAGCTGGATCTAGAGTTCGTGGGACGTCATCGAGCTGAACGTGTGCAGATCACGGAGATACCGTACCTTCGGTGCTAGGATCGTGAAGACATACGACTACATCAACCGCGTTGTCATAACGCTTCCGCTTTCGGTCTACGAGGGTACATGGACAACACTCTCCCCTCTCATTGCTATGCATCTCCTAGATAGATCTTGCGTGATCGTAGGATTTTTTTTGAAATTACCGTGTTCCCCAACTGTGGCATCCGAGGCAGGTCTATGTGTAGATGTTATATGCACGAGTAGAACACAAAGAGTTGCGGGTGATAATAGTCATACTGCTTACCAGCATGTCATACTTTGATTCGGCGGTATTGTTGGATGAAGCGGGTCAGACCGACATTACGCGTACTGATACGTCTCCAACGTATCTATAATTTTTAATTGTTCCATGCTATTATATTATCCGTTTTGGATATTTATGGGCTTTACTTTACACTTTTATGTCATTTTTGGGACTAACCTACTAATCGGACGCCCAACCCGAATTGCTGTTTTTTTTGCCTATTTCAGTGTTTCTAAGAAAAAGAATATCAAACGGAGTCCAAACAGAATGAAACCTTCGGGAGCGATCTTTTTGGAAGAAATGCAATCCAGGAGACTTGGAGTGGACGTCAAGAAGCAGCCGAGGTGGCCACGAGGCAGGAGGACGCGCCCCCACCCTCGTGGGCTCCTCGTGGCTCCCCTGACCTACCTCCTTCGCCTATATATATCTACGTACCCCGAAAACATCCAGGAGCATCACGAAAAACTATTTCCACCGCCGCAATGATAACCCACAAGTGTAGGGGATCGCAACAGCTTTCGAGGGTAAAGTATTCAACCCAAATTTATTGATTCGACACAAGGGGAGCCAAAGAATATTATTGAATATTAGCAGTTGAGTTGTCAATTCAACCACACCTGGATAACTTAGTATATGCAGCAAAATATTTAGTAGCAAAGTAATATGATAATAAAGGTAACAGTAGCAAAAGTAATATTTTTGGGTTTTGTAGTGATTGTAACAATAGCAACGGAAAAGTAAATAAGCGAAGCACAAGATGTGAAAAGCTCGTAGGCAATGGATCAGTGATGGATAATTATGTTGGATGCGATTCCTCATGTAATAGCTATAACATAGAGTGATACATAACTAGCTCCAGTTCATCAATGTAATGTAGGCATGTATTCCGAATATAATCATACGTGCTTATGGAAAAGAACTTGCATGACATATTTTGTCCTACCCTCCCGTGGCAGCGGGGTCCTAGTGGAAACTAAGGGATATTAAGGCCTCCTTTTAATAGAGAACCGGAACAAAGCATTAGCACATAGTGAATACATGAACTCCTCAAACTATGGTCAACACCGAGAAGTATCCCGATTATTGTCACTTCGGGGTTGTCGGATCATAACACATAATAGGTGACTATAGACTTGCAAGATAGGATCAAGAACTCACATATATTCATGAAAACATAATAGGTTTAGATCTAAAATCATGGCACTCGGGCCCTAGTGACAAGCATTAAGCATAGCAAAGTCATAGCAACATCAATCTCAGAACATAGTGGATACTAGGGATCAAACCCTAACAAAACTAACTTGATTACATGGTAAATCTCATCCAGCCCATCAACGTCCAGCAAGCTTATGATGGAATTACTCACGCACGGCGGTGAGCATCATGAAATTGGTGATGGAGGATGGTTGATGATGACGACGGTGACGAATCCCCCTCTTTGGAGCCCCGAACGGACTCCAGATCAGCCCTCCCGAGAGAGATTAGGGCTTGGCGGTGGCTCCATATCGTAAAACGCGATGAAACTTTCTCTCTGATTTTTTCTCCGCGAGACGGAATATATGGAGTTGGAGTTGAGGTCGGCGGAGCCTCAGGGGGCCCACGAGACAAGGGGGCGCGCCCAGGGGGTGGGCGCGCCCCCCACCCGCGTGGACAGGGTGTGGCCCCCCTTTCTTTCACCAGTACTTTTTATATTTTCCAAAAAGTGCCTCCGTGGATTTTCAGGACATTCCGATAACTTTTGTTTTCTACACATAAAACAACATCATGGCAGTTCTGCTAAAAACAGCGTCAGTCCGGGTTAGTTTCATTCAAATCATGCAAGGTAGAGTCCAAAACAAGGGCAAAAGTGTTTGGAAAAGTAGAAACGTTGGAGACGTATCAACTCCCCCAAGCTTAAACCTTTGCTTGTCCTCAAGCAATTCAGTTGATAAACTGAAAGTGATAAAGAAAAACTTTTACAAACTCTGTTTGCTCTTATTGTTGTAATAATGCAAAGCCAGCATTCAGGTTTTAGCAAATATTATGAACTAACCATACTCACAATAACACTTAGGTCTCATGTTACTCATATCAATGGCATAATCAGCTAGCGAGCCATAATAATAAAATTTGGATGACAACACTTTCTCAAAACAATCATAACATGATATAACAAAATGGTATCTCGCTAACCCTTTCTGAGACCGTGAAACATAAATGCAGAGCACCTTTAAAGATCAAGGACTGACTAAACATTGTAATTCATGGTAAAAGAGATCCAGTCAAGTCATACCCAATATAAACCAATAATAATGAATGCAAATGAGAGTGTGCTCTCTAGCGGGTTCTTTTTAATAAGATGGTGATGACTCAACATAAAAGTAAATAGATAGGCCCTTCACAGAGGGAAGCAGGGATTTGTAGAGGTGCCACGGCTCGATTTTAAAATAGAGATTGAATAACATTTTGAGCGGCATACTTTCACTATCAACGCAACAACTATGAGATGGCTGTATCGTCCATACTACATGTATTATAGGCAGTTCCCAAACAGAATGGTAAAGGTTTATACTCCCCCAACCACCAACAAGCATCAATTCATGGCTTGCTCGAAACAACGAGTGCCACCAACTAACAACAGCCCTGGGGGAGTTTTGTTTAATTATTTTGATTTGCTTTGATCTTTTTGGATCATGGGACTGGGCATCCTGGTTACCAGCCCTTTCTCGTGACTGAGGAGCGGAGTCCACTCCTCTTGAGAATAACCCATCTAGCATGGAAGATATAGGCAGCCCTAGTTGAAACATGAGCTGCTCGAGCATACAAAACAGAATTTCATTTGAAGGTTTGGAGTTTGGCACATACAAATTTACTTGGAACGGCAGGTAAATACCGCATATAGGAATGTATGGTGGACTCATTGGAATAACGTTGGGGTTTAAGGAGTTTGGATGCACAAGCAGTATTCCCGCTTAGTACAGGTGAAGGCTAGCGAAAGACTGGGAGGCGACCAACTAAGAGAGCGACAACAGTCATAAACATGCATTAAAATTAATTCACACCGAATACAAGCATGAGTAGGATATAATCTACCATGAACATAAATATCATGAAGGCTATGTTGATTTGTTTCAACTACATGCATGAACATGTGCCAAGTCGAGTCACTCAATTCTTTCAAAGGAGGATACCATCCCATCATACCACATCATAATCATTCTAATAGCATGTTGGCACGCAAGGTAAACCATTATAACTCATAGCTAATCAAGCATGGCACAAGCAACTATAATCTCTAAATGTCGTTGCAAATATGTTTACTTCATAATAAGCTGAATGAGAAATGACGAACTCATCATATTTACAAAAACAAGAGAGGTCGAGTTCATACCAGCTTTTCTCATCTCAATCAGTCCATCATATATCATCATTATTGCCTTTCACTTGCACGACCGAATGATGTGTATAATAATAACAGTGCACGTGCATTGGACTAAGCTGGAATCTGCAAGCATTCAACTCAAAAGAGAAGACAAAGTAATATGGGCTCTAAGTTAAATAAACAATCAGGCATATGAGAGCCACTAAACATTTTCAATATGGTCTTCTACTCTCGACCCCCAAAGGAAAGAAAAGAAAAGAAAACTATTTACATGGGAAAGCTCCCAACAAGTAAGAAGAAGAACGAGAAATCTTTTTGGGTTTTCATTTTAATTACTACTACAAGCATGGAAATTAAACTAACTAATTTTTTGGGTTTTTCTTAAGGTTTATCAAACACACAAGAAGAAAGCGAGAAAAAGAAAATTAAACTAGCATGGATAATACAATGAAAGAGTATGAGCACTTACGACTAGAATAGTGTGTGAACATGAATGTAAAGTCGGTGGGAAATACGTACTCCCCCAAGCTTAGGCTTTTGGCCTAAGTTGGTCTAATGCCAAGGGTAGCCTGGCTGATATTCGTAGTTGTAACTGGGGTCGTACTGAGATGCGGCAGCAAATGCCTCCTGAGCTGCGGCATGCTGGCGAGCCGCCTCCGCTCACCCCTCGTGTTCAGTTGCTTCCTCCCTGGTAACAACATATCTTCCTTTTGCCTGGTAATCAAAAAGGAGAGGAGCGGGAAGAGTAACATGGCCAGCGTTGCGTCTGTCATAGATTAGTCGATACTGGAGGAATTGTTCATTCCTCTTAAGAAAATGATGTTGGACCATAGCGTCATAATCCAAATAAGCAGGAGGTAACATCATATCCCCCTCGCGTGGGGCTATACCAAGATAATTAGCCACACGGGTCGCATAAATTCCTCCAAATAAATCTCCAGCTCTACCATTATTATGCAACCTACGTGCAACTATTGCCCCCAAGTTATAATCTTTATAACCTAACACAGCACTCTTGAGGACACAAAGATCAGGGACACACATATGACATGCTTCATCTTTACCGTTAATGCATCTACCAATGAAGAGAGCAAAATAATGTATAGGAGGAAAATGAATGCTCCCTATGGTAGCTTGTGCTATGTCCCTAGATTCTCCAACAGTAATACTAGCAATGAAATCTCTAAATTCAGATTTGTGGGGATCATTAATATTACCCCACTGCGGAAGTTTGCAAGCAGTTGTAAAATCCTCTAAGTCCATGGTATAAGATGTATCATAGATATCAAAAAGGACACTAGGTGAATTACGTGTACAGTTATATTTAAACCTTCACACAAAGGAATCAGTCAATTGATAATACTGAGGACACTTATCTTGTAAGAAGTCCTCCAGATCAGCATTACGCACATACGCGTCAAATTCCTCCTTAAAGCCTGCTTCGACCATAAAATCGTCGGATGGCCACTCACAAGCTCGTACATCTGCGTCCCTCGGTAATTCAACGTCTTGCTCACGTATAGCAATCCTGGGCCCTTTCTTTACCGAGGAATCACCTTGGTACATTCTCCTAGACATAATTCTTTTTCTGAAAAATTTCTGAAATTTTAGTAACTTCAAAATAAAATTGAATAAAATTAAGCAAGATTGATAGCAACTACTCCTACAAGTGCCTAGAGCCTATATCATGCATTAGAATTACTTGGGACCTCATAAATTTAACATGCAAGGTCAAGAACATGGTCACCTATGCAGCAAAAATTTGCAATGAATAAAGCACTAGAACAAAAACTAATTGGACCAATGGAGGAGTCACATACCAAGCAACAATTTCCCAAAGCAGTTTTTTGAATGGAGCTTTGAGCAAGGAGATCGAAAATCACAGCAAAAATGAGCTAAAACTCATGCTTGAGCTGGATGGGGATTTTTTGGGGAAGAAGATGGAGTGTGTGGGTGCTGGCATAAGTGGAGGGGGGCCACCAGGGGCCCACGAGACAGGGGGCGTGCCGAGGGGGTGGGCGCGCCCTCCACTCTCGTGGCCTGGTGCTTGCCCCTCCTGCAGTGATTTCAGTGCTTAAAATCCACAAATATTCCATAAAAACATACTAAATTTGCAGGGCATTTGGAGCACTTTTATTTTTGGGACATTTTTTATTGCGCGGATAATTAAGAAAATAAACGGATAATACTATTTTTGCTTTATTTATTCTAAATAACAGAAAATAAAAAGAGGGTACAGAAGGTTGTGCCTTCTAGTTTCATCCATCTCGTGATCATCCAAATGAATCCACTAACAAGGTTGATCAAGTCTTGTTAACAAACTCATTCCGAATAACACGAAACCGGAGAAATTACGAATAACACTAAGTTACCTCAACGGGGATATGAAAATCCCCAATAATAAGAATATCATACTTTTTCTTGACAGTAGAGAGAGGAAATTCAAAACCTCCAACAATGATAGTTGGAACTTTTCCAATAGAATTGATGCTATGGACTTGAGATTGTTTCCTTGGAAAGTGTACCGTATGCTCATTACCATTAACATGAAAAGTGATAT